>NC_050096.1:57344803-57647833 GCF_902167145.1 Zea mays | reverse complement strand
AGTAGGGAGAAACTCCCATCCGTAAAAGTGGCCTGTAGGGCCTAGTTACTTAGCCACCTAGCTACCCTTCTAGTAACCTAAGGCTTCGCGTCCTAGGTCTATCCTGCTCGTCCTACTATCTATCCAACCCTGTTTCTATCAAGTTTTATTTAGAAAATTTGATGGTATTTACATTTTATTGATTCCTCTGTGGTGGTACAAGCTCCGATACCAGCTGTGGCGGAACTGCCCGAATTATTCCAACTTAAGTGTTCAGGTCCCGCCTTAGAGGCTAGACCACACTTAAAGGGGAATAACCCGTCAATCCCTCGGATCTAGTCCGACACGGCCACTGACAGGATCAAGTACCACAATCTCACTCGAAGGTGAGTCACAGAGCAAATACAATAAAGCATAAAACCATACATGTCGCAAGGTTAAATTATTACATCCCCATCATCATCATCGGAGTTTTTGCAAAAGTATCCATCATTGTTCGAAGTGCAGCGGAATAAAACTAGCGATAATTAAACAGAGAGATGGGGAAGCCTGTCCCATCACTCCTCGTGCTCCTCCTCAGCCGAGGCAGGGTCCCACTCAACAGTCCAACCCGGTGGCAAGGTGGACGGCCAAGTTATCCCAGCAACCATCTCCTCCAGAGAACCTGTAAAAAATTATGCCACAAGCAAGGCTGAGTATACTAATACTCAGCTAGACTTACCCGGTGTGAGGAGTCTACTCCTCTACCTCTAGACATGCAGCTGTTTGGCTGTGGGGTTTGGTTGCCAAAAGCACTAGCTGAGTTTCTAAATCAAGATTTTAACTTAATCAAGTTAAGTGTGACTCTCTTAAGGCTAAAAGTGGACTATCTACTCATACATGGTAGCAAGCATTATTAACAATCAACATCTTATCTCAACTCATCATACTTCCACTCATTACTCAATGCAGTACAATGGATCAAGCAGTCTCATTAGCTGCGAGAAGCAGACGATTCGAATCGAGTTTTTTTATCCTTGCAAGGTAAACCTAAACACACGACATGCAGGGGCACTCCGTCCCCACACACATCAACCGTCCCCATCGATTCCCTGGCAACAGATCAGGGCTCACCGCCTTGGCGTACAATGCCCCACTGACCCCGACTGGCCGTCGTGCAGTGGCCGCACTTGTACCCACCATAACCGGAATGGGAGACCTCGTCTCAGGTCGCGTGAGGGGTAAAGTCTACGAGCAGGTTCACTCAGGTACTAGGCTTACCGATTTACCATATTTCTCGGTATGTGTTTAGTACGTTCAAACGCTTGACACAGGTATCCGCACGTTAATCCTTATTCCATTTTCCATCTCGTAAACAACCAATCCCCATGGATTGTTGTCCACCAACTAGTATCATGACAGTGTGAAAGTGGTTACAATCGATCTCCTGATCTCGCGCGAGTGCTAGAAAAATCACTCGTCTTCTACCGAGATCCTAATTAAATAAAGCAACTACTCGACCTGTCATACTAGTATTCATCTCAAAAGGGATTCCTGAGATCATGCAACTAGGGTTTCAAACAACTCCTACACCTAAGTGCACAATCAAACATACAATCATTAAGTGAAGTAAAATAGCATAAATAACAGGTTATGCATAAAACCGGGGCTTGCCTTCCAAAGCAGTGGCAGGCAGGTCCTCTGGTGCTGGCTCGGGTGCTGGATCTGGGGCTACCTCCTGAGCAGCTCCTTGCTCCGGCACAAGGATGTACTCTCCGTCGGCAAGATTACAGTCTATCGAATGCAATGAACATGTATGTCATGATTATGCATGATTTAATAACATTATGTAAAAGAAACTAAGTCAAGAAGTAACTTAGGGTTTCTTAGTCATGTGGGGCTTCTAGTGGTATATATATATATAGATACATAGACTTATGATCCTTTAAACTTAGGTTTTCTTTTAGGATAACATAGTGGTTTGGTATTGCCTTGATATATTTTTAGTGGACAGATTATAAAGTTTTTGGGACAACATTTATTCACATCTTTCATTTTTCTTTCCTTAATTTCCATTTAGGGCTTTTAGTGTAGGTTTGAACTACAACAGGGTTTTAATAATTTCCAAAAATTCTATAAAAATTACAGTGGGTTGTCACTGGCTATTCTAGCTTGTTTTAAGAATTTGAGGCTTAAAATATAAAAGTTAGGCTTTAAACAAAAATAACAAAAAATAGGCAAAATGGGTCACTTCACACTACACCTCCTAGTTAGGTGTAGGTTCTGTCCTAAAGGTTATTTTTGTTGGCATCCTCTAGTAATAATAGGTCTCTGTGCTAAAAATCACAGAAAACTAAGGGGTGGTTATTGAGTTATGATTTTCTTAAGTTTAATGTCAAAAAGGCACTTTCTACTACATTATTATTTGAAAAATGTCAAACAGCAGATTTCATATTTTTCTTAAGTTCTCTCTAATAAAACAATAGTTATCCCAAGGGTGGGGGTGTTTTTACCTTGGGGTTATTTTTGTAGAGTTTTTCTAAGTTCCACTTGTTTTATTAAAACAATAGGGATCTTACTTATTTTACACTAAAACAGGGTATGATATATTTTTCCAGTGAACTATATTGGATAAGTAACCTAACAAAAATAGAGGTACTCTCTGGTTCATTAATTAAATTATATTTTCTATTTTCCTTATCCTTAGGCATATTATAGAATAAGGGGTAAAACTAACTTAAATGGAGTGGACAGAGAGGTTTAACATTTTTAAACAGGTTAGTAGGTAAATATAAACTTCTCCAAATTTTCCTAACCCTAGTCAAATAGCCTAACTATTTTTCTTACTATTATTTAGCTTTTGGCCAAAACTAACATTAAATCAGAACTTTTAAGTTTTCCACAGCACCAAGGGGTTTTATATTTTTCTTAAATAGGTTACATTATTTGGAGTCTGACAAATTTTGTTTGACCAAATTTGGATGATTTAAACAGAAGTTATGCATTTCCAAAGTTGCTGTCCAATTTAAAAACAGATTTAATTAAGGTTTTCTGGAAAAACAGTTTACACCGAGGTCCCTGGGTTTAAACTAAATCCACCTTCACAATTCTACCCCCACGCCACTATTCCCCTGTGTCTCTGACATTACACAAAACCCCCCGACCTTTCTTTCCTCTCACCCGCAGTCCTTCCCCTCACTGAAACAGTAACCGCGGGAAAGAAAAGGGCGGCGCGGCTTACCGGCGGCGAGGGAGGTCCGGCGAAGGGTGGGGTCGGCTCGGGGAGACTCTGGCGATCACGTCGAGGTACGGCTCGGCGTCGGAGGTGGCCGGAATCGCCCGGTCCACGCGTGCAGGCGGGTGTCCTCGTCGGCGGCGAGTATACCGGCCAAACTACGGCGAACTGGTGCAATCCGAGGGCACGATGAGCATCACGGGGTTACGCAGCGACTGTGCGCACAAGGAATCGAAGGGTGGTGGAGTGGTTTACCCGGTCCACGTACTCCGGCGGGGTCGAGAGCTCCGGCGAGCGTGGACTGGCTTCTCCGGCGAAGGAAACTCCGATTCCTTGCTCGGGGAGCCTCACGGAGGTGTGCACAAGCTTCTCCGAGGACAGGACGGGGTTGGGGATGGCTCTGTTGGCCGGTCTAAGGTGGCAGAGGGGTTGGGTGGCCGCGGACTCGCTGCGCACGGGCAAACGGCGATGAGCTAACTCCGGTGAGGTGTGGAGGGTGCGCGGAAAGGTGTAGTCGAAGCCTGGGAGGGCTTTATAAGCTCGGGCGCGGGCCACGGCGCGGGTTTGGCTCGGGCGCGGCGCGGGCATGCGGGGGCGCGCGCGGGCGTGCTCTGGCGCGGACAGAAGGCGTCGAACACGTGGAGGTGAGTTTCTTCCAGTGTTCAAACGTCTCCAGAGATCGCAAACGTGCGAATCTCGCCATGAATCCGGCGCAGACCTCCTCCTGGCACCTAGGGCTATCTCACATGTGTGAGTTCCAAGGGATGATACGCCCTAGATCGGGAGATAGACGGGCGCCAAATCTGGCTTGTCTCTCTGCCCACTCAGCGACAAAACTGATGTCAAGTGCTGTCAAACGTCTGAGTCTCGGTCTCAATTTTTTCCAGGGGGTGCCTTAAGTGGTATAGCACATTTTTGGTATAGAACCCAAGTGGTTTTGGCGCCATCTTCAAAGTGAACACGTCTGGTCTTTGATTTAGGGCTAAAATGTGACTTAGAGGGAAAATAGAGAGCTCTAGCTCTCTCTCCACTTGGAGATTTGAATTGGGGTTTCTCCAGGGGCCTTTTTGCAATATTTCCCTCCCTTAATTGATGGTTATAATGTTGCTTAGGGTTTGGGCAAAGTTACACACACTTTGCATTCTTGTTCACTCACTTCCCCCCCCCCTACTTAGGGTTTTGGAAAGGTCTAGGGTTCTTCTCCCCCTATTATCCAAGGTAGTAAGTGTGCAAGGATTAGAGTAATGCTTCTTATGTCATTGGCAACTTGATTAGCACATGAGCTCCAAAGTTCCTATGTGGTGCCCTAAGTCTTCACCATTGAACACAGCTTCTAGTGCCAAAGTGGCTCTAGCCAAGGTAATACCTGGGGTGTTACAGTATCTTACTTTCGTGTATTTGGGAGCAAATGCTACATTCTAGTGAAGAAGGGTAGAAATTCTAAGTTTGCTCCCAAAGCTGTAGAAGGGTTTTTGTTAGGTTATGACTCAAATACAAAGGCGTATAGGGTCTTCAACAAATCATCGGGTTTGGTTGAAGTCTCTAGCGACGTTGTATTTGATGAGACTAATGGCTCTCCAAGAGAGCAAGTAGTTGATCTTGATGATGTAGATGAAGAAGATGTTCCGACGGCCGCTATACGAACCATGGCGATTGGTGATGTACGACCACAGGAACAAAAGGAGCAATATCAACCTTCTTCCTCAACAACGGTGCAACCCCCAACTCAAGATGATGAACAGGAGGCGTGTAATCAAGGGGAGCACAAGATGATCAAGTAATGGAGGAAGAAGGACAACCGGCACCTCCAACTCAAGTCCGAGCGATGATTCAAAGGGATCATCCCGTCAACCAGATTTTGGGTGACATAAGCAAGGGAGTAACTACTCGGTCTTGATTAGTTAATTTTTGTGAGCATTACTCCTTTGTCTCTTCTATTGAGCCTTTCAGGGTAGAGGAGGCCTTGCTAGATCCGGACTGGGTGTTGGCCATGCAAGAGGAGCTCAACAACTTCAAGCGGAATGAAGTTTGGACACTGGTGCCTCGTCCTAAGCAAAATGTTGTGGGAACCAAGTGGGTATTCCGCAACAAACAAGACGAGCACGGAGTGGTGACGAGGAACAAGGCTCGACTTGTGGCAAAAGGTTATGCCCAAGTCGCAGGTTTGGACTTTGAGGAGACTTTTGCTCCTGTGGCTAGGCTAGAGTCCATTCGTATTTTGCTAGCATATGCCGCTCACCATTCTTTCAGGTTGTTCCAAATGGATGTGAAGAGCGCGTTCCTCAATGGACCAATCAAGGAGGAGGTGTACGTAGAGCAACCCCCTGGCTTCGAGGATGAACGGTACCCCGACCACGTGTGTAAGCTCTCTAAGGCGCTCTATGGACTTAAGCAAGCCCCAAGAGCATGGTATGAATGCCTTAGAGACTTTCTAATTGCTAATGCTTTCAAGGTTGGGAAAACCGATCCAACTCTGTTCACTAAGACTTGTGACGGTGATCTTTTTGTATGCCAAATTTATGTCGATGACATAATATTTGGTTCTACTAATAAAAAGTCTTATGAAGAGTTTAGCAGGGTAATGACGCAGAAATTCGAGATGTCGATGATGGGCGAGTTGAACTACTTCCTTGGGTTCCAAGTGAAGCAACTCAAGGATGGCACCTTCATCTCTCAAACGAAGTACACGCAAGACTTGTTGAAGCGGTTTGGGATGAAGGACGCCAAGCCCGCAAAGACTCCGATGGGGACCGACGGACACACCGACCTCAACAAAGGAGGTAAGTCTGTTGATCAAAAGGCATACCGGTCAATGATAGGGTCTTTACTTTATTTATGTGCTAGTAGACCGGATATTATGCTTAGCGTATGCATGTGTGCTAGATTTCAATCCGATCCTAAGGAGTGTCACTTAGTGGCAGTGAAGCGAATCCTTAGATATTTAGTTGCTACGCCCTGCTTCAGGCTCTGGTATCCAAAGGGGTCTACCTTTGACTTGATTGGATATTCAGATTCCGACTATGCTGGATGTAAGGTCGATAGGAAGAGTACATCGGGGACGTGCCAATTCTTAGGAAGGTCCCTGGTGTCATGGAATTCTAAGAAACCAACCTCCGTTGCCCTATCCACCGCTGAGGCCGAGTATGTTGCCACAGGAAAGTGTTGCGCACAACTACTTTGGATGAGGCAAACCCTCAGGGACTTTGGCTACAATCTGAGCAAAGTCCCACTCCTATGTGATAATGAGAGTGCTATCCGCATGGCGGAAAATCCTGTTGAACACAGCCGCACAAAGCACATAGACATCCGGCATCACTTTTTGAGAGACCACCAGCAAAAGGGAGATATCGAAGTGTTTCATGTTAGCACCGAGAACCAGCTAGCCGATATCTTTACCAAGCCTCTAGATGAGAAGACCTTTTGCAGGTTGCGTAGTGAGCTAAATGTCTTAGATTTGCGAAACCTGGATTGATTTATAGCATACATGTGTTTATGCCTTTGATCATGTTCCTTATGCATTTCGTTGCTTACTTATGGTGCTCAAGTTGTACAAACACTCCCCGGACCTCACAAGTCCTTTTTGCAAGTGATGCACATATTTAGGGGGAGCTGTGCTACAACTTGACCCTTTGAGACTAACCATGTGCTTGAGTTTGCTTGTTTTAGTCTCAAAGGAGGTTTGAAAGGAAAAAGGTGGACTTGGACCATGAAAGACTTCCACTGCACTCCGATGAGAGGGTAACTTATTCCAAGTTCATCTCATGTACTCTTATTGCCTTTGTATTCTTATTGAAGATTTTGGTGAGGCAATGGGGTTCTGGGGCCAAGATTCATCCTGTTTTGGTGCTTGATGCCAAAGGGGGAGAAAATAAAGGCCAAAGCGATAAATGGATCGGCTACCACTTGAGAGATTTTGAAAATAGTAGAATAGAGCTTTTGGTTTGTCAAAACTCTTTTATTGTCTCTCTTGTCAAAAGTTGGCTTCTTGTGGGGAGAAATGTTGATTATGGGAAAAAGGGGAGTTTTTGAAATCTTGAATCAATTTCTCTTGGAATGACTCTCTTTATGTCTTAACATGTGTGTTTGACTTAGAGATAGAAATTTGAGTTTGATTTGCAAAAACAAACCAAGTGGTGGCAAAGAATGATCCATATATGCCAAATCTAATTCAAAACAAATTTGAGTTTTATTTGAAGTGATTTTGCACTTTTTCTACTTGCTTTATGTTATGTTGGCATAAATCACCAAAAATGGGGAGATTGAAAGGGAAATGTGCCCTTGGGCCATTTCTAAGTATTTTGGTGATTGAGTGCCAACGCAAGTGCTTTTGTGTTGATCTATGCAATGTGGTGTACAAAGTGCAAATCATGTCAAAAGGTATGTTTCTAGACTTAGTACATTATTTTATGGACTAATGTGTTGTGTCTAAGTGCTGGAAACAAGAAAAATCGAATTGGAAATGAGATGGCTTTGTTCAGCCAAAGTCTGCTCAGTCTGGGAGCACCGGACTGTCCGGTGGTGCACCGGACAGTGTCCGGTGCTCCAGGCTGGCTCGAGCGAACTGGCTGCTCTCGGGAATTCACCGGCGACGTACGGCTATAATTCACCGGACTGTCCGGTGTGCACCGGACTGTCCGGTGTGCACCGGACTGTCCGGTGAGCCAACGGTCGGCCGGGCCAACGGTCGGCCGCGCGATCTGCGCGGGACACGTGGCTGAGCCAACGGCTAGAAGGGGGCACCGGACTGTCCGGTGCGCCAACGGCTCTCTGGCTGCCAACGGTCGGCTGCGCCATTTAAGGAAAGAAATCGGGCACCGGACAGTGTCCGGTGTGCACCGGACTGTCCGGTGCGCCACGCGACAGAAGGCAAGGATTGCCTTCCCAGATTGCTCTCAACGGCTCCTAGCTGCCTTGGGGCTATAAAAGGGACCCCTAGGCGCATGGAGGAGTATACCAAACATCCTTTGAGCACTATTGATCACTCACACATCATTCTTGCGCACTTGTTCGACATTCTAGTGATTTGAGCTCCATTCTAGTGTGCTAGTCTCTTGAGCTCAAGTCTGGGTCTTGTGTGTGCGTATTTGCTGTGATCTTTGTGTATTGTGCGAATGTTGCTAATCCCTCCTTTACTCCGTGCTTCTTTGTGAACATCTTTGTAAGGGCGAGAGACTCCAAGTTGTGGAGATTCCTCGCGAACGGGATTAAGAAAAGCAAAGCAAAACACCATGGTATTCAAGTAGGTCTTTGGACCGCTTGAGAGGGGTTGATTGCAACCCTCGTCCATTGGGACGCCACAACGTGGAGTAGGCAAGCGTTGGTCTTGGCCGAACCACGGGATAAACCACTGTGCCATCTCTGTGATTGATATCTTGTGGTTATTGTGTTTTGTTGAGACTACTCTCTAGCCACTTGGCAATTATTGTGCTAACGCTTAACCAAGTTTTTGTGGCTTAAGTTTCAAGTTTTACAAGATCACCTATTCACCCCCCTCTAGGTGCTCTCATCCCTACACCTCACAACAAAATGGTGTAGTGGAGAGGAAGAATAGAACTCTATTGGACATGGCAAGGACCATGCTTGATGAGTACAAAACTTCGGATCGGTTTTGGGCCGAGGCGGTCAACACCGCTTGCTACGCCATCAACCGGTTGTATCTATACCAAATCCTCAAGAAGACATCATATGAACTCCTTACCAGTAAAAAGCCCAATATTTCATATTTTAGAGTCTTTGGTAGCAAATGCTTTATTCTTATTAAAAGAGGTAGAAAGTCTAAATTTGCTCCTAAGACTGTAGAAGGCTTTTTACTAGGATATGATTCAAACACAAGGGCATATAGAGTCTTTAACAAGTCCACTAGACAAGTTGAAGTTTCTTGTGATGTTGTGTTTGATGAGACTAACGGCTCTCAAGTAGAGAAAGTTGATCTTGATGAGATAGGTGATGAAGAGGCTCCGTGCATCGCGCTAAGGAACATGTCCATTGGGGATGTGTGTACTAAGGAATCCGGAGAGCGTCCAAATGCACAAGATCAATCATCCTCCTCAACGCAAGCATCTCCACCAACTCAAAATGAGGATGAGGCTCAAGTTGATGAACGAGAAGATCAACAAGATGAGCCACCTCAAGATGAAGGCAATGATCAAGGGGGAGATGCAAAGGATCAAGACAAGGAGGATGAAGAACCAAGGCCGCCACACCCAAGAGTCCACCAAGCAATCCAACGAGATCACCCCGTTGACACTATCCTCGGCGACATTCATAAGGGAGTAACCACTAGATCTCGTGTTGCACATTTTTGTGAGCATTACTCTTTTGTTTCCTCTATTGAGCCACACAGGGTAGAGGAAGCACTACAAGATTCGGATTGGGTGGTGGCGATGCAAGAGGAGCTCAACAATTTCACTAGGAACGAGGTATGGCATTTAGTTCCACGTCCTAATCAAAATGTTGTAGGAACCAAATGGGTCTTCCGCAACAAGCAAGATGAGCATGGTGTGGTAACAAGGAACAAAGCCCGACTTGTGGCCAAGGGGTATTCACAAGTCGAAGGTTTGGATTTTGGTGAAACCTATGCACCCGTAGCTAGGCTTGAGTCAATTCGTATATTACTTGCCTATGCTACTTACCATGGCTTTAAGCTTTACCAAATGGACGTGAAAAGTGCCTTCCTCAATGGACCAATCAAGGAAGAGGTCTATGTTGAGCAACCTCCCGGCTTTGAAGACAGTGAGTATCCTAACCATGTCTATAGGCTCTCTAAGGCGCTTTATGGGCTCAAGCAAGCCCCAAGAGCATGGTATGAATGCCTAAGAGATTTCCTTATCGCTAATGGCTTCAAAGTCAAAAAAGCCGATCCTACTTTGTTCACTAAAACTCTTGACAATGATTTGTTTGTATGCCAAATTTACGTTGATGATATTATATTTGGGTCTACTAACGAATCTACATGTGAGGAATTTAGTAGGATCATGACATAAAAATTCGAGATGTCTATGATGGGGGAGTTGAAGTATTTCTTGGGATTTCAAGTGAAGAAACTCCAAGAGGGCACCTTCATTAGCCAAACGAAGTATATTCAAGACATTCTAAATAAGTTTGGGATGAAGGATGCCAAGCCCATCAAGACACCCATGGGAACCAATGGGCATCTTGACCTCGACACGGGAGGTAAACCATCGATCAAAAGGTATACCGGTCGATGATAGGTTCTTTACTCTATTTATGTGCATCTCGATCGGACATTATGCTTTCCGTATGCATGTGTGCAAGATTCCAAGCCGACCCTAAGGAAGCTCACCTTACGGCCGTAAAACGAATCTTGAGATATTTGGTTTATACTCCTAAGTTTGGGCTTTGGTATCCTAGGGGTCCACATTTGATTTAATTGGTTATTCGGATGCCGATTGGGCGGGGTGTAAGATTAATAGAAAGAGCACATCGGGGACTTGCCAGTTCTTGGGAAGGTCCTTGGTGTCTTGGGCTTCAAAGAAGCAAAATTCCGTAGCTCTTTCTACCGCCGAAGCCGAGTATATTGCTGCAGGCCATTGTTGCGCGCAATTACTTTGGATGAGGCAAACCCTTAGGGACTATGGTTACAAATTAACCAAAGTTCCTCTTCTATGTGATAATGAAAGTGCAATCCACATGGCGGATAATCCCGTTGAGCATAGCCGCACTAAACACATAGCCATTCGGTATCATTTTCTAAGGGATCACCAACAAAAGGGAGATATCGAGATCGCATATATTAACACTAAAGATCAATTAGCCGATATCTTTACCAAGCCACTAGATGAACAAACTTTTAACAAACTTAGGCATGAGCTAAATATTCTTGATTCTAGGAATTTCTTTTGATGTCTTGCACACATAGCTCATAAGTATACCTTTGATCATGTCTCTTTCATATGCCATGACTAATGCGTTTTCAAGTTAATTTCAAACCAAGTCATAGGTGTATTGAAAGGGAATTGGAGTCTTCGACGAAAACAAAGGCTTCCACTCCATAACTCATTCTTCGCCGTCGCTCCGAGCAACTCTCCGTATTTGGTATAATCTTCACTTCTATTCTTTTACCAAAGGGGAGAAAGTAGTAAACAAGGGCTTATATTTCACTCTAAGTATCTGTTTTTGGCGATTTATGCCAAAGGGGGAGAAAGTATTAGCCCAAAGTAAAAGGACCGCACCACCACCACCAAATTTTAAAACTTATGATTTTCAAATTGGCATCTCATTGTGTTCAAAAGGGGGAGAAAGTAGTATTTTCAAAATTGATATCTTAAAACCCTCTTGAACACTAAGAGGAGGATTTCATCGAGGGGGAGTTTTGTTTAAGTCAAAGGAAAAGCATTTGAAACAGGGGGAGAAAATTTCAAATCTTGAAAATGCTTCTCAAAATCTTATCCATTTACCTTTGACTATTTGCAAAAGAACTTTGAAAAGAATTTACAAAAGAATTTGCAAAAACAAAACATGTGGTGCAAGCGTGGTCCAAAATATTAAAAATAAAGAAACAATCCATGCATATCTTATGAGAATTTATATTGGCTCAATTCTAAGTAACCTTTGCACTTACAATTATGCAAACTAGTTCATTTATGCACTTATATATTTGCTTTGGTTTGTGTTGGCATCAATCACCAAAAAGGGGGAGATTGAAAGGGAATTAGGCTTACACCTATTTCCTAATTGATTTTGGTGGTTGAATTGCCCAACACAAATAATTGGACTAACTAGTTTGCTCTAGTCTATAAGTTCTACAGGTGCCAAAGGTTCACAATAAGTCAATAAAAAGACCAAGAAAAGGGTTCAAACAATAGAGCAAAAGACAACCCGGAAGGCACCCTGGTCTGGCGCACCGGACTGTCCGGTGTGCCACCGGACAGTGTCCGGTGCACCAGGACGGTCGAAGACAAACTCGCTACCTTCGGGAATTTCCAAGGGCGCTCCACTATAATTCACCGGACTGTCCGGTGTGCCAGCGGAAGCAACGGCTACTACAGCGCCAACGGTCACCTGCAGAGGCATTTAATGTGCTACAGTGCGCGCCAGAGTCAGAGCACGCGCGGGAGGCGCACCGGATAGTCTACAGTACCTGTCCGGTGCACCACCGGACAGCCAGGCGACCCCACCAGTCAGAGCTCCAACGGTCGAACCCTAACGACCGAGTGACGTGGCTGGCGCACCGGACACTGTCCGGTGCGCCCGTCGACAGCAACCTCCACCAACGGTCAAGTTTGGTGGGTGGGGCTATAAATACCCCAACCACCCCCACATTCAAGTCATCCAAGTTTTCCACCTTCCAACTACTTACAAGAGCTCTAGCATTCAATTCTAGACACACCAAAGAGATTAAATCCTCTCCCAATTCCACTCAAAGCTTTAGTGATTAGAGAGAGTAATTGTTGTGTTCATTTGAGCTCTTGCGCTTGGATTGCTTCTTTCTCTCATTCTTTCTTGTGATCATCTCATTTGTAATCGAGGCAAGAGACATCAATTGTGTGGTGGTCCTTGCGGGAACTTTGTGTTCCGATTGATTGAGAAGAGAAGCCCACTCGGTCCGAGGGACCGTTTGAGAGAGGGAAAGGGTTGAAAGAGACCCGGTCTTTGTGACCACCTCAACAGGGAGTAGGTTTGCGAGAACCGAACCTCGGTAAAACAAATCCTTGTGTCTCACTCTTTATTCGCTTACGATTTGTTTTCACGCCCTCTCTCGGACTCGTTTATATTTCTAACGCAAACCCGGCTTGTAGTTGTGATTAAGTTTGTAAATTTCAGATTCGCCCTATTCACCCCCCTCTATAAGACTATCAAGGGGGCACCGGACTGTCCGGTGCGCCATCGGGCCTAGAGCTGCAACGTCATCTGCGCCAGAAAAGGAAGGAGATTGGCACCGGACCGTCTACAGTGACTGTCCGGTGGCGCACCGGACAGTCCGGTGCGCCACTCGATAGAAGGCAAGGATGGCTTTCCTTGTTGGCCTCCAACGGCTCCTAGCTACCTTGGGGCTATAAAAGGGACCCCTAGGGGCATGGAGGAGTCACCTAAGCTTACAAGAAACATTCTAAGACTCCAAGACTCCAACTTCGCGCATTTGATTCTTTGAGATAGTGACTTGTGCTCCATTTGAGTTGTGAACTCCGTGCGTTGTGTTTTGAGCTCAAGTTGTGACTTGTGTGCATGATTGTGCTTTGGATTTGAGTCTTGTGTGTGTTGCTCTCCCCTCCCTTACTTCCGTACATCTTTTGTGATCATCATTGTAAGGGCGAGAGGCTCCAAGTTGTGGAGATTCCTCGCAAACGGGAGAAAGACTAAGAAAGGAAAAACTGTGGTATTCAAGTTGATCATCGGATCACTTGAAAGGGGTTGAGTGCAACCCTCGTCCATTGGGACGCCACAACGTGGAAGTAGGAAAGTATTACTTGGCCGAACCACAGGATAAAAATCGCGTGTCTCTTTTGTGCTTTCTCTTTAATTATTTGTGTTCACAAGAACTCGCTTCAAGCTACTTAGCCGTTCTAACTTTCATAACTAAGTTTTGTGGCTATTAGTGTTGAATTTTACAGGATCACCTATTCACCCCCTCTAGGTGCTCTCAATTGGTATCAGAGCCGTTCTCTTCATCTAAGGGACTAATCGCCCGAAGAGATGGATCCTAAGGGAAAGGGGATGGTGGTCAACGACAAGGAGAAGGAGTCACTCTTCAACGAGCCAAGGGATGACAAGCCCACTAACTCAGGATCGAGTCACAAGAAGAGGGACGAGAAGAAGAAGAGGCGCATCAAGAAGATCATTTACTACGACAGCGACGCCTCCTCTTCTTCATCAAGAGACGACAACGATGATGACTCGTCTAAAAAGAAACCGGTTAATCAAAACTATTCATTTGATTATTCTCGTATTCCGTTCAATTTTAATGCTCATTTGCTTTCAATTCCACTTGGTAAACCTCCACACTTTGATGGAGAAGACTACTCTTTTTGGAGTCACAAAATGCGTAGTCACTTATTTTCTCTCCATCCTAGTATTTGGGAGATAGTTGAAAATGGAATGCATTTCGACAGTACGGATAACCCTGTGTTTATTAATGAGCAAAATCATAAGAATGCACAAGCTACCACTATTTTGCAAGCATCTTTGTGCAGGGATGAATACAACAAGGTGAGCGGCTTGGACAACGCCAAACAAATTTGGGATACCCTCAAGATATCACATGAGGGAAACGACACCACCATGATCACTAAAATGGAGTTGGTGGAAGGCGAGCTGGGAAGGTTCGCGATGATCAGGGGAGAGGAGCCAACACAAACATACAACAGGCTCAAGACCCTGGTCAACAAGATTAGGAGCTATGGAAGCACAAGATGGACGGACCACGACGTCGTCCGACTAATGCTAAGGTCATTTACGGTAATTGACCCCCCATCTTGTCAACCTTATTCGTGAGAATCCCAGGTACACCAAGATGACACCCGAGGAGATCCTTAGGAAGTTTGTGAGCGGGCGCATGATGGTGAAGGAGGCTCGATATGTGGACGATGCTCTAAACGGTCCCCTACCCGTCCACGAGCCTCAAACCATTGCCCTCAAAGCAACCAGCAACAGGGAGACGCTACCAAGCAAGGTGGCACAAGTGGAGGCTGCGGGCCTCAACGAAGATGAGATGGCGCTTATCATCAAGCGCTTCAAGACCGCATTGAAAGGACACAAGGAGTACCCCAACAAGAATAAAGCAAAGGGAAAGCGCTCCTATTTCAAATGCGGTAAGACTGGTCATTTCATAGCACAATGCCCCGATAATGATGATGACCAGGAACAAGGAAAGCATGGGAAGAGGGAGAATAAGAAGGTGTACAAGAAGGCGAAGGGCGAGGTGCACCTTGGCAAAGAATGGGATTCGGACTGCTCTTCATCCGACTCTGATGATGAGGGACTGGCAGCCTTGGCCTTCAACAAATCTTCGCTCTTCCCCAACGAACGCCACACTTGCCTCATGGCCAAGGAGAAAAAGGTAAGCGTTCGAGATACCTCTAAGTATACTACTTCTAGTGATGATGATTCTAGTGATGATGAAGTAGATTACTCTAGCTTGTTCAAAGGTGTAGATAGAGCTAAGGTAGAAAAGATCAATGAATTAATTGATGCTCTAAATGAAAAGGATAAATTGTTAGAAAAGCAAGAGAATATTTTATATGAGGAGCATGATAAGTTTGTTAGTGTGCAAAAATCTCTTGCTTTAGAGATTAAAAGGAATGAAATGCCATCTTCTGAGTTATCTGCTTGCCATGAAACTGTGTCTAGTTTAAAGAGTGTAAATGATGATTTAAATGCTAAGCTAGAGGAAGCAAATAAATCTAGTTCATGTGTAGAGCATGTTAGTATTTGTAATAGATGTAAGGATTTTGATGTTGATACCTGTGATGAACACCTTATGTCTATTACCAAATTAAATGATGAGGTGGCAAGTCTTAATGCTCAACTTAATACTTGCGAAATTAATTTTGATTAATTAAAATTTGCTAGGGATGCCTACACCGTTGGTAGACACCCCTCTATTAAGGATGGACTTGGTTTTCGAAAGGAAACCAAGAACTTAACAAGCCAAAAGGCTCCCGTTCTCAACAAGGAGAAAGGGAAGGCTCCTATGGCTAGTAGTTCTAAAAAATGTCATGCTTACATTTATGATAGAAAATTTTCTAGAAATGCTCATTATAATAGGAGTTATGATGCGTTTAATTCACATGCTATGTTTGCTTCTAGCTCTACTTTTGTGCATGGTAGAAGTAGGCCTAGAAAAAGTAATGTTGTGCCTCATGTGCCTAGGAGAACATGTAATGAACCTTCTACCATTTACCATGCTTGCAATACTTCATTTGCGCTTTTATGCAAGAATGAAAAAGTAGTTGCTAGAAAGTTGGGATCCAAATGCAAGGGAGACAAAACTTGCATTTGGGTTCCAAAGGCTATTGTAACTAACGTTGTAGAACCCAACAAGAGTTGGGTACCTAAAACCCAAGCGTAACTTGTCTTGCAGGTTTATGCATCCAGGGGCTCAAGCTGGATTATTGACAGCGGATGCACAAACCACATGACGGGGGAGAAGAAGATGTTCACCTCCTATGTCAAGAACAAGGATTCCCAGGATTCGATCATCTTTGGAGATGGGAACCAAGGCAAGGTTAAAGGATTGGTAAAGATAGCCATTACATCCGAGCATTCTATATCCAATGTGTTCTTAGTTGAATCGCTCGGGTACAACTTATTGTCTGTGAGTCAATTATGTAACATGGGTTATAATTGTCTATTTACCAATATAGATGTATCTGTCTTTAGAAGGAGTGATGGTTCATTAGCGTTTAAGGGTGTATTAGACGGCAAACTCTACTTAGTTGATTTTTCAAAAGAGGAGGCCGATCTAGATGCATGCTTAATATCTAAGACTAGCATGGGCTGGCTGTGGCATCGCCGTCTAGCACATGTTGGGATGAAGAACCTTCATAAACTTCTAAAGGGAGAACATGTGTTAGGACTAACCAATGTTTGCTTCGAGAAAGATAGACCTTGTGCAGCTTGTCAGGCAGGAAAACAAGTGGGAACCACTCATCACAGCAAAGAATGTGATGACAACATCAAGACCACTGGAGCTTCTTCACATGGACCTCTTCGAACCCGTTGCCTACCTTAGCATCGGGGGAAGTAAGTATGGCCTTGTAATTGTTGATGATTTTTCCCGCTTCACTTGGGTGTTCTTTTTGCAGGATAAATCAGAAACCCAAGGGACCCTAAAGCGCTTTCTAAAGAGGTCTCAAAACGAATTTGAGCTCAAGGTGAAAAAGATAAGAAGCGACAACGGGTCCGAGTTCAAGAATATGCAAGTGGAGGAGTATCTTGATGAAGAAGGCGTCAAGCACGAGTTCTCCGCTCCCTACACACCACAACAAAACGGTGTGGTAGAGAGGAAGAATAGGACACTATTCGACAAGGCTAGGACAATGCTTGGAGAATTCAAGACTCTCGAGCGGTTTTGGTCGGAAGCTGTGAACACAGCCTGCCACGCCATAAACCGGCTATATCTGCATCGTCTCCTCAAGAAGACCTCCTACGAACTTCTTACCGGTAACAAACCCAACGTTTCTTACTTTCGTGTATTTGGGAGCAAATGCTACATTTTAGTGAAGAAAGGTAGACATTCCAAATTTGCTCCCAAAGTTGTAGAAGGGTTTTTACTAGGGTATGACTCAAATACAAAGGTGTATAGAGTCTTCAACAAATCATCGGATTTGGTTGAAGTCTCTAGCGACGTTGTATTTGATGAGACCAATGGCTCTCCAAGAGAGCAAGTTGATCTTGATGACATAGATGAAGATGATGTTCCGACGGCCGCAATACGCACGATGGCGATAGGTGATGTGCGACCACAGGAACGACAAGAGCAAGATCAGCCATCTTCCTCTACAATGGTGCATCCCCCAACTCAAGATGATGGACAGGTTCATCAAGAAGAGGCGTGTGATCAAGGGGGAGCACAAGAAGAACAGGTTATGGAGGAAGAAGCACCACGGGACCCTCCAACTCAAGTTCGAGCGACGATTCAAAGGAATCACCCTGTTGACCAGATTCTGGGTGACATAAGCAAGGGAGTAACTACTCGCTCAAGATTAGCTAACTTTTGTGAGCATTACTCGTTTGTCTCGTCTATTGAGCCTTTCAGGGTAGAAGAGGCCTTGCAGGATCTGGATTGGGTGTTGGCCATGCAGGAAGAGCTCAACAACTTCAAGAGGAATGAAGTTTGGAGCCTGGTGCTACGTCCAAAGCAAAATGTTGTGGGAACCAAGTGGGTGTTCCACAACAAACAAGACGAGCACGGGGTGGTGATAAGAAACAAGGCTCGACTTGTGGCAAAAGGTTATGCCCAAGTTGCAGGTTTGGATTTCGAGGAGACTTTTGCTCCTGTGGCTAGGCTAGAGTCTATTAGAATATTATTAGCCTATGCCGCTCACCACTCTTTCAGGTTGTTTCAAATGGATGTGAAGAGCGCTTTCCTCAACGGGCCAATCAAGGAGGAGGTGTACCTGGAACAACCTCCTGGCTTTGAGGATGACAAGTATCCCAACCGTGTGTTCAAGATCTCTAAGGCGCTCTATGGACTTAAGCAAGCCCCAAGAGCATGGTATGAATGCCTTAGAGATTTCCTAATTGCTAATGCTTTCAAGATTGGGAAAGCCGATCCCACTCTTTTCACTAAGACTTGTGATGGTGATCTTTTTGTGTGCCAAATTTATGTCGATGACATAATATTTGGTTCTACTAACCAAAAGTCTTGTGAGGAGTTTAGCAGGGTGATGACTAAAAAATTTGAGATGTCAATGATGGGCGAGTTGAACTACTTCCTTGGGTTCCAAGTGAAGCAACTCAAGGACGACACCTTCATCTCCCAAACAAAGTACACTCAAGATCTTCTCAAGCGGTTTGGGATGAAGGACGCCAAGCCCGCGAAGACACCGATGGGAACCGACGGGCATGTCGACCTCAACAAAGGAGGTAAGTTCGTTGATCAAAAGGCATACCGGTCTATGATAGGGTCATTACTTTATTTATGTGCTAGTAGACCGGATATTATGCTTAGCGTATGCATGTGTGCTAGATATCAATCCGACCCAAGGGAATGTCACCTTGTGGTCGTTAAGCGGATTCTTAGATTTTAAGTTTCTACGCCTTGCTTCGGGATCTGGTATCCAAAGGGGTCTACCTTTGACTTGATTGGATATTCAGACTCCGATTATGCTGGATGCAAGGTTGATAGGAAGAGTACATCAGGGACGTGCCAATTCCTAGGAAGGTCCCTGGTGTCTTGGAGTTCAAAGAAACAAATCTTTGTTGCCCTATCCACCGCTGAGGCCGAGTATGTTGTCGCAGGACAGTGTTGCGTGCAACTACTTTGGATGAGGCAAACCCTCCAGGACTTTGGCTACAATCTGAGCAAAGTCCCACTCCTATGTGACAATGAGAGTGCAATCCGCATGGCGGATAATCCTGTTGAACACAGCCGCACTAAGCACATAGACATCCGACATCACTTTCTGAGAGACCACCAGCGAAAGGGAGATATCGAGGTTTTCCATATTAGCACCGAGAACCAGCTAGCCGATATCTTTACTAAGCCATTAGATGAGAAAACCTTTTGCAGGCTACGTAGTGAGCTAAATGTCTTATTCGCGTAACTTGGATTGATCTATAGCATATATGTGTTTTATGCCTTTGATCATGTTACTTATACATTTATGCAATTTGTTGCTTATTTATGGTGCTCAAGTTGTGCAAGGGATCCCCGGACCTCACAAGTCCATGTGTGAATGATGCACATATTTAGGGGTAGATGTGCTACAACTTGACCCTTTGAGACTAACCTTTGTGTTTGAGTATACTTGATGTAGTCTCAAAGGTGCATTGAAAGGGAAAGGTGAACTTGGACCATGCAAAGACTTCCACTGCACTCCGGTATTAGTGTACTCACCTCCAAGTTCATTCTTATGCTCTAGTTGCCTTTTTGCTCTTAATTGACATTTTTGGTGAGACAATGGGGTTAAAGGGCAAAAAATGATCCCGTTTTGGTGCTTGATGCCAAAGGGGGAGAAATTAAGGCCAAAGCAAATGGACCAGCTACCACTTGAGAATTTTGAAAATAATAGAGTTAGAATTTTTGATTTGTCCAAAATACTCTTATTGCAAAATTTGGCCTCTCGTGGGGGGAGAATTTGTGATTATGGCAAAAGGGGGAGTTTTTGTTACTTGATCAATTTTCCATTGGAATATCTCTCTTTGTGCCTAAACAAGTGTGTTTGACTTAGAGATAGGAAAATGAATTTGATTTGTAAAAACAAACCAAGTGGTGGCAAAGAATGATCCAAATATGTCAAAATTTGTGCAAATACAATTTTGTTCTCAATTGCATTGATGTTGCACTTCTTTTGGTTGCTTTTGGATGTGTTGGCATAAATCACCAAAAAAGGGGGAGATTGAAAGGGAAATGTGCCCTTGGGCAATTTCTATTATGTTTTGGTGATTAAGTGCCCAACACATTTAAATAAGTTCTTATGTGCTAAATGAAAAGAGAAGTTCAAATCAAAGAGAAGGTATGTTTCGGCTCAGTCTGGCACACCGGACTGTCCGGTGGTGCACCGGACAGTGTCAGGTGCGCCAGGCTGGCTTCCGGTGAACATGCCACTCTCGGAAAAAAATCGGTGGCGTACGGCTATAATTCACCGGACTGTCCGGTGGTGCACCGGACTGTCCGGTGAGCCAACGGTCGCCAGCGTAACGGTCGGACACAATCCGCGGGTGACGCGTGGCCCGCGCCAACGGTCGGCAGGGGGCACCGGACTGTCCGGTGTGCATTGGACAGTGTCCGGTACGCCATCGGGCCCGGAGCTGCAACGATCATTTGCGCCAGAAAAGGAAGGAGATCGACACCGAACCGTCTACAGTGACTGTCCGGTGGCGCACCGGACTGTCCGGTGCACCACTCGACAAAAGGCAAGGATGGCTTTCCTTGTTGGCCTCCAACGGCTCCTAGCTGCCTTGGGGCTATAAAAGGGACCCCTAGGCACATGGAGGAGTCACCCAAGCTTACAAGAAACATTCTAAGACTCCAAGACTCCAACTTCGCGCATTTGATTCTTTGAGATAGTGACTTGAGCTCCATTTGAGTTGTGAACTCCGTGTGTTGTGTTTTGAGCTCAAGTTGTGACTTGTGTGCGTGATTGTGCTTTGGATTTGAGTCTTGTGTGTGTTGCTCTCCCCTCCCTTACTTCCGTACATCTTTTGTGATCATCATTGTAAGGGCGAGAGGCTCCAAGTTATGGAGATTCCTCACAAACGTGAGAAAGACTAAGAAAGGAAAAACAGTGGTATTCAAGTTGATCATCGGATCACTTGAAAGGGGTTGAGTGCAACCCTCGTCCATTGGGACGCCGCAACATGGAAGTAGGCAAGTATTACTTGGCCGAACCACGGGATAAAAATCACGTGTCTCTTGTGTGCTTTCTCTTTGATTATCTGTGTTCACAAGAAGTCGCTTCAAGCTACTTAGCCGTTCTAACTTTCATAACTAAGTTTTGTGGCTATTAGTGTTGAATTTTACAGGATCACCTATTCACCCCCCTCTAGGTGCTCTCAACTTTGCTCTTTAAGTTTCCGCATTTATATTAAGCATTTAAGTTTCAATCTTGTAGCCATACTTATTTAGTGTAGATTGAAACTTAGCCATTGCGGTAGAGATAACAACACTTAGACAAAACCTAGTTTGCACATTCTAGTTTGACTATTTGCATAGGTTTTACTCTAGGGATTTAATTGTGGCCTAGTTTAGTAAAAGTTTTAGAAGTCCTAATTCACCCCCCTTCTTAGGCGTCACCCGTTTCCTACAAGTGGTATCAGAGCCTGGTTTGGCTCATTTGAAACGCTTTAGCTTCACCGCTAAAAGAGTCGACGCTTTTTAGAGGAAGGGATGGATACCCATAGGCCACTACACTTCGACGACACTAACTTCCCATATTATAGTGCTAGAATGGCATGTTACCTAGAGGCCGTTCATCTAGGTGTTTGGCAAGTCACTCGTGACGGGATGAAACCCCCCAAGAATCCCGAAAAACCCACCACGAGTGAAGGAAAAAGAAATTCATTTAAATGCTAGAGCCAAAAATTGCTTGTATAAATCTCTTAGCATGGATATTTTTAATCAAGTATTTACCTTGAAAACTGCTAATGAGATTTGGCTTAAGTTGCATGAACTCCATGACGGCACATCAAATGTCCGTGCAAAAACATTGCCTAGTCTTAAATGAGTCTAATTCTTTTGCTATGAAAGATGATGAGCTTGTTAGAGACATGTATTCTCGTTTGAATCTAATTATCAATGAGCTCAATTCTATTGGCATTAATAAGCTAGGTGATGCAGACATTGTGAGGAAAATTGTCTCCCTGCTACCACAACTAAGATATGGGAGCATCATCACCATCCTTCACAACATGGAGGACTTGAGTAATATGACCCCGACCATTGTGATTGGGAAAATCGCGGCTTTTGAGATGTCGCGAAAAATGTATCGGGGAGAGGAGCCAACTTCCTCGAGGCCATATGCTTTTGCATGTGATGAAAGGAAGGGCAAAAGGAAGGCTCCCACTCCAAGTTCCTCAAGTGAAGAAGAGGAAGAAGAAGAAAGTGATGATGATGAAGATAATCAACTATGCACATCATCCTCCGAGGATGAAGAAACAATCCGACGCGTCGGAAAGGTAATGGGGATGATCCGCAAGATTAATCTAATGGGTGTGCCCCTGCAGGTCGAAGATCTTCTCTTCAACATTGACAGGAAAAAGCAAAGAAAGAGAGGATGCTTCGCGTGTGGGGAGAAGGGACACTTCAGGGACAACTATCCAACTATGGCCGAACCCAAAAAGGAGAGGAGCAAAGGCAAGGCGCTAACAAGTGTCAGAACTTGGGATGATTCTTCAAGTGAAGATGAACCTCCAAGGACGCGTAGCCACCGGTCCTCATCACGCTCATCACAGTCATCACACAAATGCCTTATGGCAAGAGGTAAAATGAGCATTCCATCCTCTAGTGATGATAGTATTAGTGATGATGGTGGTGAGGAAAAGCCCTCCTTAGATGAACTTGCGGAAGCCGTTAAATTTTTCCAGGATGTTTGCACTAAGCAAAAATCTCAACTTAAAACTTTGAAAAATAAGTTAATTAGCTCCCAAAATGATTATAAAGGTTTGCTAGAAAATTTTGAAACTTTTGCAAACTTAAATTATGAGCTGCCAACTAAAATTGAGCTACTAGAGTCTAGTGCTCCATCCACTGCTACTGATGATGGTCTTATTAAAAAGAATGAAAAACTTAAGGCTAAGTTAGCTAGCTCCCAAGAAGCTATTGAAAATTTGCTAAAGAAAATGGAAATTCTTAGCATACACAATAATGAGCTAACTACTAAGCTAGAAAACATTAGTAGCACCCCAGCAGCATCTTTAGTTGAAATACCTGAAATAATTAAGAAAGATGCTTCTACTTCTTGCTTTGATTTAATTGATGATTCTAACCCCTGCAACCAAGTTCTTGTTGAGAATATTGTTGTAGAAACATGTTCGGATGAGGTTGCAAAGGAAAATGAACAATTAAAGCAAGAAGTGGCTCGCCTTGGCAAGGCTTTGTATGACAAGAAAGGCAAAGCCAAACAAATCCGACCTCCACAGGATAACACCACTGCGGGAGTGAACAAGCCTATGGAGGGAGAAACTGTAATTTGTAGGCTATGCCACAAGAAAGGTCACAAGTCTTTCCAATGCAAGGCGATGACCGGGGATAAACAAAGGCAAAAGCCATCAAGCAAAGTCTCCAACACCTACATCAAAAAGGTGGACAAAAAGGCTACTACACCATATTTGATCAAGAAGAAAAAGAATGGAAATGTGATAGCAATCAAGGCCAACAAGCAAGCCAACAAAGGAAAGGGGGCCAAACACATCTGGGTGCCAAAGGAAATAATTTCAACTATGAAAAGCACCAAGAAGGTTTGGATCCCGAAAGGGAAGTTAGTAGACCGAAGGTCATCGGGGAATTTGGAGACTTGGCAAAGTTGGGATGTATATCATGGGGTACATCATGTTGGATCAAGCTTATTGCCAAGTGGATTAGTGAATATTTTGGACCCAAATTTCCCCACCCATGACTAAGGTAACTAGATTTATTGCATTCCTTATTTTTAGATATGCGTATCTATTTTTTTGTATCTAGTTTTACCTCTTATGCCTAGTATTACAATTTGTACTTACTTTTGCTTAAACGCATACATACTAGGTAAATCACATGGTAGGACTGCTTGTTTTCAATTCATACACTTAAGCAAACCTACATGGTTTAAAATGTGTATTTAAGCACGGCACATAGCTTATTTAAATATCCCTAAGTAAATGACACTAATGCATCAAGAGCTCATATCCTACAATTGTTATCATTTAACTTATATGTTCCAAAGATCGGATTATAAATAATCTGCCCCTCTTGATATCAAATCAAAAGTGCATGTCTCCTGCAAATATTCAAAACTTGTATGCACACCTTCAGGGGGAGATTACTCTATAATCTAATGCTTTGAGACTAACACCTTTTCAAGTCTATTTCATGTGATAGTCTCATTGTAAGGAAAATGAGGTCCCCAGAGAAAGACAATAATCTTCCACTGCAAAATCTCCAAGAACTATCATGTCTCTCAAGCTCGCCATTGAATTTCAATTGGTATCTTTTGAGACTACATCTAGTATCATTTACATGTCTTCTCCAATATTTGATTAGACTATATTTCATATCATATACTTCCATGTTGCTAAAAATGCATAAGTGGTTAACTCATATTCTGTTACCTATGCATAAGGGAAGTTAGTCTTTTCAAATCATGTATTGCACCTCTAATTTTCACATGCTTTTTCCTAAAGGTAGAAGATCTCTGTCAGGGGGAGTATTTCTTCGTCTCTAACAAGGGGATAAATTTTCTCTCTAAAAGAGAACACTCATTTAGGGGGAGTAATCATCTGAGGGTGAATTTTTTATCTACTTCCTACATGCTTTTAATGTCTTCCTTTTCGATGGTTGATGCCAAAGGGGGAGAAGTTTAGGGACCTAAGCAATGAAAACTATATCAAACACCAAACACCACCGATTTAAAATTTTAAAATCTACAAATGGTTTTTTCAAGTGTTTTGGTTATTTGGTCCAAAAATAGGAAGTAAGTGAATTATGGAGTTAGGGGGAGGCTTAAGTCCATAATATCACATTGTGGGGACAAACATGCATCCTAGCAAGTAGATTGCATATTGTCATTTAAATAATTGTATTATTTGCTTGCTTTGGTTGTGTTGTCATCAATCACCAAAAAGGGGGAGATTGTAAGGAAAATGGACCCGGGGCCATTTGACTAATTGAGTTTTGGTGTTTGATGATCAACACAATCTGTGAACTAATAAGTTTTCTAGTGTTTGTGTTTGTAGTTCACAGGATGCAAGATTAACTTGGACTAAGGAATTGAGGAAAGCAACACCTCAAAAGAAGACATTAAAAAGATCCAAGAAAAGTCTAAGTGTGCTGCCTGCGGACTGTCTGTGCGTGTAGCACCGGACTGTCCGGTGGCACACCGGACTGTCCGGTGCACCAGGGAACCGCAGCCCAACGGCTAGTTCCAGGTGGCACCCGGAGAGAAGACCACCGGACTGTCCGGTGTGGAAAGCCTGCGGCGTCAACGGTCACCTGCTCTGACAGGGCAACGGCTAGGCGCACCGGACAGGCTACAGTGCACTGTCCGGTGCACCACCGGACTGTCCGGTGTGTCGCAGAAAGCAGCAACTTTTCTCCAACAGCTCTATTTGTGTTGGGGGCTATAAATACACCCCCAACCGGCCATTTCCAAGCGTGGGAGCCCAAGAGACATACCAATGCATATAGTAGACATTCCCAAGTGCTCTTGCACCCAAGTGCTTAATAGAATCACTCGGTGATTAGCGTAGGTGCTTTGCGAAGTGCTTAGATTAGTTAGACCACTTTAGCGCTTGCTCTAGGTGAACCCTAGATTGTTGAGTGAGTTTAGATAAACCTCACAACCCCTCGGCTCTTGCGTGAGTTGTTGTAATTATACCGAGTGGGGCGAGTGTCTTACGAGGCCGTGACAACCGTGTTTGTGTCACGGCCGCCACCGTGTACCGGAGGAAACGAGGCCCGCGGCGTTTCGGTCGGAAGCTCGATAGTGGAGACGGCGGGGAGCGTCCGAGAGGAGCCAGAAGCGGAGCACCACTTGCGCGTGGAGAAGGCCCGCGGCTCTCTACGGAGTTACTCGACCGAGGTGCTTGGCCCTCGCGTGGGCTTCCCTTTGCGTAGGGGCACCAACGAGGATTGGTCGGGACCTTGCGCGGTTCCGGATACCTCGGTAAAAATACCGGCGTCATCCATGAGAGTTTGCTTCTCTACTTTGTTCTTTAAGTTTCCGCATTTATATTAAGCATTTAAGTTTCAATCTTTTAGTCATACTTATTTAGTGTAGATTGAAACTTAGCCATTGCGGTAGAGATAGCAACACTTAGACAAAACCTAATTTGCACATTCTAGTTTGACTATTTGCATAGGTTTTGCTCTAGGGATTTAATTGTGGCCTAGTTTAATAAAAGTTTTAGAAGTCCTAATTCACCCCCCTCTTAGGCGTCACCCGTTTCCTACACACGACATGATCCAGAGTCCTCTAAGAGGATGAACAGTAGCTGAGACTGTGTACTTTGCGGATGCAGAGCCATATGCAGACTCTGTTTGGTTCAACAGTCTAGTTGAACAGAGTCATTTTGTTCAAACTTTGAGGATAGAATGACTTCGTTCCGTGTTTGGTAGTTAGAATAGAGTTGTTGTATTTTTCTGTTTGGTTCCAGAATGAAGCAGAATAAAGCGACTCCATTTTGAATTTGGTTACAAAATGAAACAGAACAGGAGAGGGGCTACTAATAGGAACATGGATAGATTTTAGTCTCTTAAAAGCATACATGATCTTCAACTCATCATGGTGGATAGGCCTAACATCTCTAGGAAAGAGAGTAAAAGCCAACCACTTATTATCAAGCATAAACTGGGAATGTAGATGTCACTATTTTGATGTTTCCTATATACAAGTCAAAACTTGAAGTCAATGACTCCAAGTCAACAAACACTTGCCTCTTTACACTTACGAAGCCAAATTTCTACTACTATAAGGCATCAATTTTCCTAGTTTCCAATGCCATCCCTTTCACAAAGAAGTCCTTATACTTCTTTCTAATTTAATCCGTGATCCAAACATCTCCTCATCTTATACAAAATTAAGGTAAAATTGTGCACAAATAGAAATTTAAACCTTAGTTGTTGGTTTCACATTCACATCCACCTAACCAATAAAACTGATAGTCGCCTAGAGGGGGGTGAATAGGGCGAAACTGAAATTTACAAATATAAACACAACTACAAGCCGGGTTAGCGTTAGAAATAAACACGAGTCCGAGAGAGGGCCTGAAAACAAATCGCAAGCGAATAATGAAGTGAGACACGTGGATTTGTTTTACCGAGGTTCGGTTCTCTCAAACCTACTCCCCATTGAGGAGGCCACAAAGGCCGGGTCTCTTTCAACCCTTCCCTCTCTCAAACGGTCCCTTGGACCGAGTAAGCTTCTCTTCTCAAATCACTTGGGAATCAAACTTCCCGCAAGGACCACCACACAATTGGTGTCTCTTGCCTCAATTACATGTGAGTATGATCTCAAGAAAGAATGCGAAAGAAAAGAGGCGATCCAAGCGCAAGAGCTCAAATGAACACTACAAATCACTCTCTCTAGTCACTAAAGCTTTCTGTGGAGTTGGGAGAGGATTTGATCTCTTTGGTGTGCTTTGCAATGAATGCTAGCTCTTGTATAGTGGTTGGAAGCTGGAAAACTTGGATGCAATGAATGGTGGGGTGGTTGGGGTATTTATAGCCCCAACCACCAAACATGACCGTTGGTGGAGGTTGTCTATCGTATGGTGCACCGGACAGTCCGGTGTACACCGGACATGTCCGGTGCGTCAGCCACGTCACCAAAGCCGTTGCGATTCGACCATTGGAGTTCTGACTTCTGGGCCCGCCTGGATGTCCGGTGGCGCACCGGACATGTACTGTAGAGTGTCCGGTGCGCCAGTATGGGCGTGCCTGACTTCTGCGCACTTCTGGCGCGCATTGAATGCGCCTGCAGGTGACCGTTGGCGCGAAGTAGCTGTTGCTCCGTAGATGCACCGGACATGTCCGGTGAATTATAGCGGAGCAGCCGTGTCAAATTCCCGAGGCTGCCAAGTTCCAGAGCCGCGTCCTCTTGGAGCACCGGACACTGTCCGGTGTACACCGGACAGTCCGGTGAATTATAGCGCGCCGACTTCTGAAAAATTCCCGAGGCTGAGGAGTTCTGCGCGAGGTCCCCTGGTGCACCGGACACTGTCCGGTGCGCCACCGGACAGTCCGGTGCACCAGACCAGGGAGCCTTTCGGGATGCCTTTAGCTCTCTATTTTGAACCCAACTTTGGTCTTTTTAATTGGCTTGTTGTGAACCTTTGACACCTGTATAACTTATACACTAGAGCAAAACTAGTTAGTCCAATTATTTGTGTTGGGCAATTCAACCACCAAAATTATTTAGGAACTAGGTGTAAGCCTAATTCCCTTTCAATCTCCCCCTTTTTGGTGATTGATGCCAACACAAACCAAAGCAAATATAGAAGTGCATAATTGAACTAGTTTACATAATATAAGTGCAAAGGTTGCTTGGAATTGAGCCAATAAAATTACTTACAAGATATGCATGGATTGTTTCTTCATTTTAACATTTTGGACCACGCTTGCACCACATGTTTTGTTTTTGCAAACTATTTTGTAAATCCTTTTCAAAGTTCTTTTGCAAAAAATCAAAGGTAAGTGAATAAGATTTTGCAAAGCATTTTCAAGATTTGAAATTTTCTCTCCCTGTTTCAAATGCTTTTCCTTTGACTAAACAAAACTCCCTCTAAATGAGATCCTCCTCTTAGTGTTCAAGAGAGTTTTGATATACCATTTTTGAAATACTGCTTTCTCCCCCTTTTGAACACAATAAGATACCAATTGAAAATACTCTTTGAAAAACTAAGTTTTTGAAATTGGTGGTGGTGCGGTCCTTTTGCTTTGGGGCTCATACTCTCTCCCCCTTTGGCATGAATCGCCAAAAACGGAATCATTAGAGCCCTTGAAGTACTTTCTTCCCCTTTGGTCATAAATAAATGAGTTAAGATTATACCAAAGACAAAGTCCTTTTGCTCTCTCCCCCAAAGATGGAGAGTGGCTCGGAGCGACGGCGAAGGATGAGTTACGGAGTGGAAGCCTTTGTCTTCGCCGAAGCCTCCAATTTCCTTTCAATACACCTATGACTTGGTTTGAAATAGACTTGAAAAACATATTAGTCATAGCATATGAAAGAGATATGATCAAAGGTATACAAATGAGCTATGTGTGCAAGTTAGCAAAAGAAATTGCGCGAATCAAGAATATTGAGCTCATTCCTAAGTTTGTTAAAAGTTTGTTCATCAAGAGGCTTGGTAAAGATATCGGCTAATTGATCTTTAGTGTTAATATATGAAATCTCGATATCTCCCTTTTGTTGGTGATCCCTAAGAAAATGATACCAAATGGCTATGTGTTTAGTGCGGCTATGCTCGACGGGATTATCCGCCATCTTGACTGCACTCTCATTATCACATAGCAAAGGGACTTTGGTTAATTTGTAACCGTAGTCCCGCAGGGTTTGCCTCATCCAAAGTAATTGCGCGCAACAATGGCCTGCGGCAATGTACTCGGCTTCGGCGGTGGAAAGAGCAACCGAATTTTGTTTCTTTGAAGCCCAAGACACCAAGGATCTTCCCAAGAACTGGCAAGTCCCTGATGTGCTCTTCCTATTGATTTTACACCCTGCCCAATCGGCATCCAAATAACCAATCAAATCAAAAGTAGATCCCCTAGGATACCAAAGCCCAAACTTAGGAGTGTAAGCCAAATATCTCAAGATTCGTTTTACGGTCTGTTGGGACCATGCTTCATCGCCGAAGGTCCTGCAGGAAGAAACAGCTTTGGCTGAAGCTGTCTGCACGTGATGACCGAAGGTTGCTGTTCATGAAGCTTCGGAATTGCAAACCGACTTAAAAGTAGAATGACCTTTTAGTCCATAAGTGTTTGAGTCGTTGTTGTAAACTTTTATGAGGGACATGATTGTAATTCCTCACAGGCTGTGTCTTGTGCCTATAAATAGTGAACAGTATTCCTTTACTGTTCACGCATTCCTGTAATTGCAATCGCATCACTCGGGAATTATTCTTTGCCAAGGCAGAGGTATAAATGTATCTAATATTCTATTTGAATACATCAAGTTTATATAATAGGTAAATGATGTTGTTTACTTATAATTTGCTTGTCTTTAATGTTTTATATCTCACATTATTTTGTATAATCTCTGAGAGTTTAATTACGAAGATTTAACCTTCGTAATTATATCGTAATAACCTTCGTCCGAAGTTCATTAAATCCTTGAGGAAATAATGATTCAGCGGGCGAAGGGCATTAACATTTAACATTTTATGTTGCCTTGTTCTTAATTCATAGCATTTGAGAACAAGTCCCCAACATTGGCGCCCACCTCCGGTGAACTCACTTCCACTTTTCTGAGCTGATGGCTTCGTTCAACATTCAAGACGGAGCTCCTTCGGTTCCGAAGCTGGTACTCCCGATAACAGGCGGTTCATGTTCAGAGCCAGCCAACAAGAAGCAGAAGAAGGAAGCACAGAGAAGGGTACAACATGTCGGGGTGCAAGGACCCTTCATCAAGTCAAGATGGTCTCACATTCCTATTACCTTCTCTCAAGAGGACCTTCAACTCAAGGATTACCCACACAATGATGCTATGGTTATATCTTGTGTTATCAAAGGATTTCTGGTTCACAATGTTTTGGTTGATACAGGCAGTGCAGCTGATATCATATTTGCTAAGGCCTTCAGACAGATGCAAGAGCCCGAAGATAAAATTCTTGATGCCACACATCCCCTCTCTGGCTTCGGAGGAAGGCAGATTGTAGCACTTGGCAAAATCTCAATGTCAGTGGCCTTCGGATTCATCAACAACACAAGGACTGAACAAGTTATGTTTGATATCGTTGACATGGAGTACCCTTACAATGCAATCATTGGTCGTGGTACTCTTAATGCCTTCGAAGCAATTCTGCATCCAGCTTATCTTTGCATGAAGATACCTTCGAACCAAGGGCCCATTGCTATTCATGGAAGTCAAGAAGCCGCCAGAAGGGCCGAAGGAAATTGGACAGACTCAAAAGCAATTCATAATATAGATGGAACTGAAGCTTGTGAGCAATACAAGTTCAGAAGGGAAAAAGCTGCTTCGGCTGACCAGCCGAAACCCATGCTCTTATGTGAGGATATAGCAGAGCAGAAGGTGCTATTGGGATCTCAATTGTCCGAAGAGCAGGAGAAAACCTTGATAAGGTTTTTGTTCAACAATAAAGATGTTTTTGCTTGGTCAGCTAATGATCTTTGCGGAGTTAACAGGGATGTTATCGAGCACTCACTCAATGTTGATCCATCCTTCAAACCCAGGAAACAGAGGCTTCGGAAGATGTCTGATGACAAGGCCGAAGGTGCTCGGAATGAGGTGAAAAGACTCCTCAGTGCCGGAGTTATTAGAGAGGTAAAATACCCAGAATGGTTGGCTAACACTGTTATGGTGAAGAAGGCCAATGGTAAATGGAGAATGTGTATCGATTTTACTGACCTTAATAAAGCTTGTCCGAAGGACGAGTTTCCATTGCCAAGGATAGATTCCTTAGTTGATGCAGCAGCTTCATCAGAGCTCATGAGTTTGCTGGATTGCTATTCAGGCTATCATCAAATATGGATGAAGAAGGAAGATGAACCAAAAACCAGCTTCATAACCCCTAGTGGGACATATTGCTACCTTTGGATGCCTGAGGGGCTTAAAAATGCTGGAGGAAGTTTCAGCAGGATGACAACGAAGGTCCTTCACTCTCAGATAGGAAGGAATGTGCTAACTTATGTTGATGATATCATTGTAAAAAGCACGAAGCAAGATAATCACATTGCTGATTTGCAGGGGACCTTTGCTAATTTTAGACAGGCTGGTCTAAAGTTGAATCCAGAAAATGTGTCTTCGGAGTAAAGAAGGGGAAATTTCTCGGTTGCCTAGTCTCAACAAAGGGAATCGAGGCTAATCCAAGCAAAATCGAAGCAATACTTCGAATGGAGCCACCAAGTACAAAAAAGGGGGCTCAAAGATTGACAGGAAGGCTGGCATCTCTCAATAGATTCATATCCAGATCAGCAGAGAGAAACTTACCATTCTTCGAAGTGCTGAAGTCAGCCGAAGTCTTCCAATGGGGACCAATCCAGCAGAAGGCCTTTGAAGAGCTGAAGCAGTATTTAATAGATCTAACAACACTAACTCCGCCTACGCCAGGGGCTCCTTTGTTATTATATGTGGCAGCTTCGCACTCAGCGATAAGTGCAGCACTTGTCCAGGAGAAGCTTGAGGGTCAAGTTAAGAAGCAGGCCCCAATATATTTCGTATCCGAGGTTCTTAGTTTATCAAAGAAAAATTATACAGAATTGGAGAAGGTACTATATGCTGTTTTGATGGCCTCCAGGAAGCTTCGGCACTATTTTCAAGCTTTCAACATAATTGTTCCTTCTTCACAACCTCTGAAGGATATTATGAGAAACCGAGAAGCTACTGGAAGGATTGGAAAATGGGCTGCAGAGCTCAATGAATTTTGTATTGATTATGTTCATAGATCTTCGATTCAGTCCCAGGCATTAGCAGACTTTATTGTTGACTGGACGCCAGGGGCTCAGGAGGAAGAAACAAATAAAGACGCCGAAGCATGGACAATGTTTTGCGATGGGTCTTGGGGAACCTTCGGAGCAGGAGCGGCTACTGTGTTGGTTTCACCTTCCAAAGTTAAAACTTGTTATGCGGCAAAACTTGATTTTAGTTGCACAAATAACATCGCCGAGTATGAAGCTCTGCTTTTGGGTCTTCGGAAACTAAAGGCAATGGGAATCAGAAGGGCCATTCTTAAAACTGATTCTCAAGTTATTTCTGGTCATATTAACAAAAGTTACAAAGCAAGAGACACGAAGCTTGAAAGGTATCTAGATACAGTCCGAAGGATTGAGGCTTCCTTCGAAGGTTTCTCTGTTAAAAATATTCCTCGTGGAGAAAATGAATACGCTGATCTATTGGCTAAGTCAGCAGCCCAGGGGCTGCCTATACCTTCGGAAGTATTTTTGAAACAATAAAAGCACCTTCGGTCGAGCTTCTTGAAAGAGCAATCCTCAACATATCCCCTGTTTATAGTGAAGATTGGAGAACTGAAATCATCTCTTTCCTTCAGGGTAATTTTCTTTCAGACGACGAAGCTTATAACAGGAGAATAGAAGCAAGAGCTCGACCATATGTCATAATAGAAGGGGAGTTATACAAGCGCGGGGTCTGTTCCCCATTGCTCAAGTGCTTATCCAGATCCGAAGGTATAGAATTAATGAAGGATATACATGCAGGTCTGTGTGGATCTCACATTGGATCTAGGCCCTTGCTTGGGAAAGTTTTTCGCCAAGGATTTTATTGGCCAAAGGCAGCTTCGGATGCAGCGGATTTAGTTCAAAAGTGCGAAGGTTGTCAGAAATGTGCAAGAGATCAAAAACAACCTTCGTCCTTAACTCAATTAATACAGCCCACAAGGTGGGGTCTGGATTTGCTAGGTCCATTACCACCAGCACAGGGGAACTTAAGATATGTGGTGGTGGCAGTGGAATATTTTTCCAAATGGATTGAGGCGAAGCCCTTAGCCACAATAACTTCGTTTACTATTCAAAAGTTTTTCTGGCAAAACATTGTTTGTCGCTTCGGAGTGCCAAAGGCTATCACTGTGGATAACGGGACACAGTTTGATTCTGAAGCCTTCAGAGAATTTTATAATCAAATCGGCACGAAGATTCATTTCGCATCAGTCCGACACCCAGAATCAAATGGACTTGTTGAAAGAGCCAATGGGATCATAATGACAGGAATAATGAAGTCAATCTTCAATCAGCCGAGGGGAAAGTGGCCAGACGAGTTAATCAAAGTGGTGTGGAGTCATAACACAACCACCTCAAGATCAACAGGCTTTACACCTTTTAAACTATTGTTTGGTGACGAAGCAATAACCCCAGAAGAGGCTAAAACAGGATCAATAAGGACAGTAGCTTCGGCAGAGGGCGAAAACGAAGCTGATTGCTCTGTGGAAAAAGATGCTATTGAAGGGGTTAGACTTCAAGCTGTGGAAAACATCAATAAATATCAAGCTGAAACAATAAAATGGCGTGATAGAAAGGTCAAGTTGAAGAACATTGAACCAGGACACTTGGTACTTCGAAGAGTAGCTAACCCTGAAACAGTAGGCAAATTACAGCTGAAGTGGGAAGGCCCCTTTTTGGTAGTATCTTCGTCAAGACCCGGTTCCTACAGATTGAAGGATTTGGACGGCAATGACATTCCTAGATCGTGGAATGCGGATGAGCTTCGGCGATATTATGTTTAGTTCGATGTAATTTTTTATATTCTTTTTTGTGGCACCCTTTTCCTTTCCAAAGGGGGAGAAAGGTTTTTAATGGGGCCACAACATGTAATTTTCTTTTCCTTGTTTCAATTCTATAAGAGCGATATCCCCCAAAAATGTAAATGTAAAAGCTGAGAACGCACCTTTGAGTGCAAAGAAAAAGAAAAGAAAACAGGGAGAAGCTCAAAAGTCGTTCCTAAGGGAATGCAGAGTTTACAGCGAAAAATAAACGCTGATTCCGCCGAAAGTAAAAGGCGAAGAAGCTCCTAAGGGAGGCTTACAGCGAAAAATAAACGCTGATTCCGCCGAAAGTAAAAGGCGAAGAAGCTCCTAAGGGAGGCTTACAGCGAAAAGTCAACGCTGATACACTGAAAAGTAAACGGTGAAGCCGAAAAGTAAACGGCAAAAAGATTTTTATCATTCTTGAGGTGACGAAGGGCCGTGCTTATGGTTTTTTGAACATGTGTCCTAATATTCATTTGCACATTACATGTCATCATGTCATTTGCATTCATAAACATCCATTTAGACATATATAGAATCATCATCATGCTACACAAAAGAAGACAGGTACTTCAGAAATGAGGAAAAACTTCGAAGGAAATTTTTTTTCATGCTTCGTTGTGTACGAAAAGAAGGGAAGGTGTTTTTCGCCTTCGGCTCAAAAGAGAAGTTTCGTCCACAGCAAAGCAGACTGTATGCGGATAAGGGAGACAAAATATATTACAAGGTATGTACAAATTTACATGAGTTGTTCCATAGCTATATTACAAGAGTTTCTCCAAGAATTTTTGCAGGAAAGCACATTATAAGCAATTTTAAGCTTCAGCTAAGGCTTCGTCTTCAGTTTTGTCAAACTTCAGCATTGTCAATCTTCAGCTTCGTCATCCTGTATATACCAAACAGCATAGTAAGAAAGGTACAAATTTCAAAGGAGAAGGTAAAAGTAACAAACATAAGTTTCTTACCGACTTAAGATGGCTTCGAGCTTCGTCGCCTGCCATTTTCCGCCCACCACTTACCCAGATCTGGGTCATGAATCTATTTCCGATGCTTCTGGCTAAACTTGGGATATCTATCAAATCTGAAGCTGACAAGCTGAAGTTTGGTCTGTTCACAATGTTTCCATGTGTGCAGCCAGCCTTCAAAAAAGCAGCAGTTGTGCCCCGAGAAGCTACCAGGGCGCAGAAGTCGGCGTGCCCACCAATAACTTCGTCAAGGGCATCAACTTTGCCTTCAATATGTTCTAATGTCCTTGGCAGATTTTCAGCTGAAGGTGTAAATTTCGAAGAGCTAGCTCCGACAGAGTGAAACACGTCCTTCAGCCGCTGCACGCATCGGATGCCGAAGCCTAAGCATTTCTCCTGAAGTTCTGTAAAGGATTTCTGCAAATTTGAGTACTTATCCACTTCAGTTTTCAGGCTTGCTTCAAGATATTTCTTTTCTTGCTCGAATTTTTCTGATTGTCGGAGCAATTCATTCTTTAATTTGTCATTTTCAGTTTGCACTTCAGCCAAAGAGCCCTCCATGGTCTGAATAACAAAATCCTTCTTTTCTAATGCACTTTCGTGCTCTTTGACCATGATCTCAAGATCTTGGATTGTGAAGTCTTTCTTTTTCAGATTGGCTTCGTGATTTTCAACTTTTTCAGCCAAATCTTGAATGACAGCTTTGTTTTTCTCTTCCTCCAGATCTTGTTGCATTTTCAGAACCTTGCTTAATAATATGCTCTGTCGAAATGATCTTCGTTAGAACACGACCCAAAAGTTAATAATAATAGTAATAAAATAACAAAAATATTCGTTACCTTGAAGTTAGCATAAAGCAAGCTTCCGGCGATGTGGTGTCGTTGATAACGACACAAGTCCGCTTCCAGCTTCGGCAAGCCAATGCTTTTGGAAAGGGTCCTGACAATTTTGGCCTCGGAGCGGTTCCGAAGGCACCTTAGTTTCCCTTCGTTCACCCCACCAAATAGCATAGCCCCTGATTTATATCCGCAAGATATGGCATATTTTTTCAACTCCTCTTTCTCAGCGTCTGTTAACTCTTCTCCAAGCAAATCTTGAAAGTTAAAATCTTCTTCCGAAATTTCATCAATTTGCTCTTTCCCCTTTTCAGTTGCCGTGCTCACCGCAGCTGCAGTAGTTTCTTCTTCAGCCATTTTCAAGAGTATATTGTCGATAACCTCAAGTGTGGTTTCCAGGTTCGACTCTTCAGTGGTCCCGGCTTCGGCCCCGGTAGCTTTGGCTTCGCCGATCTCAGCTTCAATAGTTTCCACTCCAGTAGCTTCGGCTGCGGCGCCTTCGGCTTCGGCAGTCTCGGCAAAGACAATTTGTGACACCGTCGCCGGTGGCGGTGTCTGATGGATCACATCCGTCACTTGAATAATTCTCCGTTTTTTCGGCTTCACAGGACTTTTTGCTGCCGAAGCTGCCTTGTCCCTCTGAAAAAACTTCGTCAGTTCCAATGCCAGCGGACTTAGCCTGATAGGCAAGGGTTCAGTCATTACCTTCATAATCTCTTCTACTTCAACAGCAGAAGGAGAAGCAGGAGTATCTTCTTCTCGGACCGGCGTTTCCGGCTCTAGGGATGCACTTTTTCTCTTTTTTGCCGTAGCCACCTTCGGCTCAGGACTTAACTCTTCAGTGCTAAGATTTTCAGAATCTTTCTTTTTCTTTTTGGCTGCCTTGATGACTTCTTCGTCAGTAGCGATGGCAATCCTTTTTCGCTTCGGGCCTCCAGCATCTCCGCCCAGTCGGCCATAGTCAGCATATTCAAATCTTATGGCATCAAGCACCCTGTTCAGCCTTCGTTTCGGCCGAGTGCCGAAGGCCGCTGTCATCAGTTGGTCCTCTTTTTTAGAGTAATTCCCAAGAATTTCATTACTCATTATTTCAATTGTATCAAGCCATTCTTGGCAGGGTACTTTAAAATATTTCTTGAACTTATAATAGTAGGGCAATCGGACGAATTCCCCCTCTTTCTTTTCCCCTTTGAGCTTCGGCATTGTCCACTCTTTCATAGTCGGAAAAACCCTGAAGGCCAGGAATTCCTGCACTAAATCTCTAGTGCCAATATGTTCTGCAATAATCTTGAATTCGCCCAGTGCAGCCCAAGTTGGACCTTCTACTGCCATTTTGCATCAGGGTCTTGTTTCTCCGAAGATTAGCTCAAGAGGGCTCTGAACCAGCTTCTCTTTGTCTTCGTCAACTTTGACATAAAACCACTCTGATTTCTAGCCTGCCGGCCATTTGCTTCGATAGCTGATCACAGGAAACTTCGTGGTTTTCCGATAAGCAAAATTATAGCAGCCAAAATTTTCATGCAATCCATCTTTTCTGGCCTTCGTTTGGTAATGCAACTCATGAACTCGACAGAAGCTGTCGGCAAATGGCTCCACCGCCTGGCTTCAGAGAGCCCATATATACACGCTGAGCCTGACAATCGCGTTGGGAGTCAGTTGGTGAAAATAGATACCAAATCTTTGCAGCACATCAGAGATCATCCTATTTAAGGGGAATCTCAACCCAGCTTTTAGGAAGCTCTTGAAAATGACTATTTCATCCTTTTCTGGCTTCGGGGTAGTTTCTTCCCCCCCCGAAGCGAAGTAGCTTCTTCTCATTCTCACTAAAGTAACCCGACTTCACCATCTTGGAGAAATCAGCCTTGGAGACAGTCGATTTTCCGAAGTCCAAGTGGCTGGGCTTGCTTGGCACGACAATATGATAATCGTCATCGGAATCAGTTTCCTCAATATTTCCTTCTTCCGCTTCGGCAGCAACTTGTTCTGTCTCGACAACAGTTTGCTCTGTCTCGGCAGTACGGATTCCTTCCGAGGTCACCAGTCCGGATCGTTGCATCGCTTCGGAGATAGGAACAGTCTCCGCTCCTTTGGCTTCGCCTCCCTCACGCTCAACTCTAGCGGTAGAGCGCACTCTGGCCATTTAATTCTGAATTTCTTGGGAACTAAAAACTTTTTTCTTCCGAAGCTTTTTCTTCTGACGAAGTAGGTTTTAAACTGGAGCTTCATCTGATTGCGAGAGTCAAGCTTCGGCTATGGTTAAAAATTTTGGCAGCGAAACAGTGCAATAGCAATGAATGCTGTGGTAACTTCACACCTACCCATCTGTTTATATAGTGCTGCAGGTAAGAAGGTGAATCGTCAGGATTTTTACACCAGGCAAACAACTGCTTACACCCGCTGTGCGGTGGACCGCAGAGACCAAATAGTAACCCTGCAGGGTGGGGACCGCTACGCCCTCGGAAACTGAATCGTTTCTCGACAACGAGCTCAGGGAAGGTGTTTTTCGGACCTTCGGCTTCCTGAATCCTAAGAGACTTTTTTCACGGATCAAGCTCGTTACGAAAAACGATCTAGCACCGCGAAGGGGCTACTGTTGGGACCATGCTTCGTCGCCGAAGGTCCTGCAGGAAGAAACAGCTTCGGCTGAAGCTGTCTGCACGTGATGACCGAAGGTTGCTGTTCATGAAGCTTCGGAATTGCAAACCGACTTAAAAGTAGAATGACCTTTTAGTCCATAAGTGTTTGAGTCGTTGTTGTAAACTTTTATGAGGGACATGATTGTAATTCCTCACAAGCTGTGTCCTGTGCCTATAAATAGTGAACAGTATTCCTTTACTGTTCACGCATTCCTGTAATTGCAATCGCATCACTCGGGAATTATTCTTTGCCAAGGCAGAGGTATAAATGTATCTAATATTCTATTTGAATACATCAAGTTTATATAATAGGTAAATGATGTTGTTTACTTATAATTTGCTTGTCTTTAATGTTTTATATCTCACATTATTTTGTATAATCTCTGAGAGTTTAATTACGAAGATTTAGCCTTCGTAATTATATCGTAATAACCTTCGTCCGAAGTTCATTAAATCCTTGAGGAAATAATGATTCAGCGGGCGAAGGGCATTAACATTTAACATTTTATGTTGCCTTGTTCTTAATTCATAGCATTTGAGAACAAGTCCCCAACACGGCCGTAAGGTGAGCTTCCTTAGGGTCGGCTTGGAATCTTGCACACATGCATACGGAAAGCATAATATCCGGTCGAGATGCACATAAATAGAGTAATGAACCTATCATCGACCGGTATACCTTTTGATCGACGGATTTACCTCCCTCGTCGAGGTCGAGATGCCCATTGGTTCCCATGGGTGTCTTGATGGGCTTGGCATCCTTCATTCCAAACTTGCTTAGAATATCTTGAGTATACTTTGTTTGGCTTAGAAAGGTGCCCTCTTGGAGTTGCTTCACTTGAAATCCTAAGAAATACTTCAACTCCCCCATCATAGACATCTCGAACTTTTGTGTCATGATCCTACTAAATTCTTCACATGTAGACTCGTTAGTAGACCCAAATATAATATCATCAACATAAATTTGGCATACAAACAAGTCATTTTCAAGAGTTTTAGTGAATAGAGTAGGATCGGCCTTTCCGACTTTGAAGCCATTAGCGACAAGGAAATATCTAAGGCATTCATACCATGCTCTTGGGGCTTGATTGAGCCCATAAAGCGCTTTAGAGAGCTTATAGACATGGTTAGGGTACTCACTGTCTTCAAAGCCGGGAGGTTGCTCAACATAGACCTCTTCCTTGATTGGTCCATTGAGGAAGGCACTTTTCACGTCCATTTGATAAAGCTTAAAGCCATGGTAAGTAGCATAGGCTAATAATATGCGAATTGACTCAAGCCTAGCTACGGGTGCATAGGTTTCTCCGAAATCCAAACCTTCGACTTGGGAGTATCCCTTGGCCACAAGTCGAGCTTTGTTCCTTGTCACCACACCATGCTCATCTTGCTTGTTGCGGAAGACTCATTTGGTTCCTACAACATTTTGATTAGGATGTGGAACTAAATGCCATACCTCATTTCTAGTGAAGTTGTTGAGCTCCTCTTGCATCGCCACCACCCAATCCGAATCTTGGAGTGCTTCCTCTACCCTGTGTGGCTCAATAGAGGAAACAAAAGAGTAATGCTCACAAAAATGTGCAACACGAGATCTAGTAGTTACCCCCTTATGAATGTCGCCGAGGATGGTGTCGATGGGGTGATCTCGTTGGATTGCTTGGTGGACTCTTGGGTGTGGCGGCCTTTGCTCTTCATCCTCCTTGTCTTGATCATTTGCATCTCCCCCTTGATCATTGCCGTCATCTTGAGGTGGCTCATTTGCTTGATCTTCTACTTCATCAACTTGAGCTTCATCCTCATTTTGAGTCGGTGGAGATGCTTGCGTGGAGAAGGATGGTTGAACTTGTGCATTTGGAGGCTCTTCGGATTCCTTAGGACACACATCCCCAATGGACATGTTCCTTAGCGCGATGCATGGAGCCTCTTCATTACCTATCTCATCAAGATCAACTTGCTCTACTTGAGAGCCGTTAGTCTCTTCAAACACAACGTCACAAGAAACTTCAACTTGTCTAGTGGACTTGTTAAAGACTCTATATGCCCTTGTGTTTGAATCATATCCTAGTAAAAAGCCTTCTACAGTCTTAGGAGCAAATTTGGATTTTCTACCTCTTTTAACAAGAATAAAGCATTTGCTACCAAAAACTCTAAAATATGAAATGTTGGGCTTTTTACCGGTTAGGAGTTCATAAGATGTCTTCTTGAGGATTTGGTGTAGATATAACCGGTTGATGGCGTAGCAGGCGGTGTTGACCGCCTCGGCCCAAAACCGATCCGAAGTCTTGTACTCATCAAGCATGGTCCTTGCCATGTCCAATAGAGTTCGATTCTTCCTTTCCACTACACCATTTTGTTGTGGTGTGTAGGGAGAAGAGAACTCATACTTGATGCCCTCCTCCTCAAGGAAGCCTTCGATTTGAGAGTTCTTGAACTCCGTCCCGTTATCGCTTCTAATTTTCTTGATCCTTAAGCCGAACTCGTTTTGAGCTCGTCTCAAGAATCCCTTTAAGGTTTCTTGGGTTTGAGATTTTTCTTGCAAAAAGAACACCCAAGTGAAGCGAGAATAATCATCCACTATTACAAAACAATACTTACTCCCGCCGATGCTTATGTAAGCAATCGGGCCGAATAGATCCATGTGGAGTAGCTCAAGCGGCCTGTCAGTCGTCATGATGTTCTTGTGTGGATGATGGGCACCAACTTGCTTTCCTGCTTGGCATGCGCTACAAACCCTGTCTTTCTCAAAATGAACATTTGTTAGTCCTAAATTGTGTTCTCCCTTTAGAAGCTTATGAAGATTCTTCATCCCAACATGGGCTAGTCGGCGGTGCCAGAGCCAACCCATGTTAGTCTTAGCAATTAAGCATGTGTCGAGTTCACCTCTATCAAAATCTACTAAGTATAGCTGACCCTCTAACACACCCTTAAATGCTATTGAATCATCACTTCTTCTAAAGACAGTGACACCTACATCAGTGAATAAACAGTTGTAGCCCATTTTGCATAATTGAGATACAGAAAGCAAATTGTAATCTAATGAATTTACAAGAAAAACATTGGAAATAGAATGGTCAGGAGATATAGCTATACCAAGACCTTTGACCAAACCTTGATTTCCATCCCCGAATGTGATAGTTCGTTGGGGATCTTGGTTTTTCTCGTAGGAGGAGAACATCTTCTTCTCTCCTGTCATATGGTTTGTGCACCCGCTGTCGAGTATCCAACTTGAGCCCCCGGATGCATAAACCTACAAAACAATTTTAGTTCTTGACTTTAGGTACTCAAACGGTTTTGGGTCCTTTGGCATTAGAAACAAGAACTTTGGGTACCCAAACACAAGTCTTGGAGCCCTTGTGTTTGCCCCCAACAAACTTGGCAACTACCTTGCCGGATTTGTTAGTTAAAACATATGATGCATCAAAAGTTTTGAATGAAATGTCATGATCATTTGATGCACTAGGAGTTTTCTTCTTAGGCAACTTAGCACGGGTTGGTTGCCTAGAGCTAGATGTCTCACCCTTATACATAAAAGCATGGTTAGGGCCAGAGTGAGACTTCCTAGAGTGAATCCTCCTAATTTTGCTCTCGGGATAACCGGCAGGGTACAAAATGTAACCCTCGTTATCCTGAGGCATGGGAGCCTTGCCCTTTACAAAGTTAGACAATCTTTTAGGAGGGGCATTAAGTTTGACATTGTCTCCCCTTTGGAAGCCAATGCCATCCTTGATGCCAGGGCGTCTCCCATTATAGAGCATACTTCTAGCAAATTTAAATTTTTCATTCTCTAAGTTATGCTCGGCAATTTTAGCATCTAATTTTGCTATATGATCATTTTGTTGTTTAATTAAAGCCATTTGATCATGAATAGCATTAACATCAACATCTCTACATCTAGTACAAATAGAAGTGTGCTCAATGGTAGATGTAGAGGTTTTGCAAGATTTTAATTCTACAACCTTAGCATGCAATATATCATTTTTAGTTCTAAGATCGGAAATAGTAGCATTGCAAACATTAAAATCTTTAGCCTTAGCAAGCAATTTTTCATTCTCAATTCTAAGGCTAGCAAGTGAAATGTTTAATTCTTTAATCCTAGCAAGTAAATCATCATTATCATCTCTAGAATCGGAAGTAGAAACATTACAAACATGAGAATCAACCTTAGCTATCAAATTAGTATTTTCATTTCTAAGGTTGGCAATAGTGTCATGGCATGTGCTTAGCTCACTAGTTAATTTCTCATATTTTTCTACCTCTAGAGCATAAGCATTTTTAACCTTAACATGTTTCTTATTTTCCTTAATTAGGAAGTCCTCTTGAGAATCCAAAAGGTCATCCTTTTCATGAATAGCACTAATTAATTCATTTAATTTTTCCTTTTGTTCCATGTTGAGGTTGGCAAAAAGGGTACGCAAATTATCTTCCTCATCACTAGCATTATCATCACTAGTGGACTCATATCTAGTGGAGGATTTAGATTTAACCTTCTTCTTTTTGCCGTCCTTTGCCATGAGGCACTTGTGGCCGACGCTGGGGAAGAGGAGTCCCTTGGTGACGGCGATGTTGGCGGCGTCCTCGTCGTCGGAGGAGTCGGTGGAGCTCTCGTCGGAGTCCCACTCGCGGCACATGTGGGCATCGCCGCCCCTCTTCTTGTGGTACCTTTTCTTTTCTCTCCTCTTGCCCTTCTTGTCGTTATCCCTGTCACTGTCACTTGATAATGGACATTTAGCAATAAAGTGACCGGGCTTACCACACTTGTAGCAAACCTTCTTGGAACGGGATTTGTAATCCTTCCCCTTCCGTTGCTTGAGGATTTGGCGAAAGCTTTTGATGATCAAAGCCATCTCCTCATTGTCGAGCTTTGAAGCGTCGATTGGTTGTCTACTTGGTGTAGACTCCTCCTTCTCCTCCGTTGCCTTGAAAGCCACCGGTTGTGCTTCGGACGTGGAGGGATCATCAAGCTCGTTGATCTTCTTTGAGCCCTTGATCATACATTCAAAGCTCACAAAATTCCCGATAACTTCCTCGGGAGTCATTAGTGTGTATCTAGGATTACCACGAATTAATTGAACTTGAGTGGGGTTAAGGAAGATGAGTGATCTAAGAATAACCTTAACCACCTCGTGGTCATCCCATTTCTTGCTCCCGAGATTGCGCACTTGGTTCACCAAGGTTTTGAGCCGGTTGTACATATCTTGTGGCTCCTCCCCTTGGCGAAGACGAAAGCGACCGAGCTCCCCCTCGATCGTTTCTCGCTTGGTGATCTTGGTGAGTTCATCACCCTCGTGCGCGGTCTTGAGTAGATCCCAAATCTCCTTCGCATTCTTCAACCCTTGCACCTTGTTATATTCCTCTCTACTTAGAGAGGCGAGGAGTATGGTTGTGGCTTGGGAGTTGAAGTGCTCGATTTGGGCTACTTCATCATCATCATAGTTTTCATCCCCTACGGATGGTACCTGTGCACCAAACTCAACAACATCCCATATACTTTTGTGGAGTGAGGTTAGATGAAATCGCATTAAATCACTCCACCTAGCATAATCTTCACCATCAAATGTTGGTGGTTTGCCTAATGGGACGGAAAGTAAAGGTGTATGTTTAGAAATGCGAGGGTAGCGTAGGGGAATCTTACTATACTTCTTACGCTCTTGGCGTTTAGAAGTGACGGACGCCGCGTCGGAGCCGGAGGTGGATGTCGATGAAGAATCGGTCTCGTAGTAGACCACCTTCCTCATCCTCTTTTTCTTGTCCCCACTCCGATGCGGCTTGTGGGAAGAGGATTTCTCCTTCTTCTCTTTGTGGTGTGAAGAAGATTTCTTCTCCTTCCCTTTGGAGGAGTCCTTCTTCTCCTTCCTCTTGGTACGGGACTCTTCCGGTGAAGTGCTCCCGTGGCTTGTAGTGGGCTTTTCGCCGGTCTCCATCTCCTTCTTAGCGTGATCTCCCGACATCACTTCGAGCAGTTAGGCTCTAATGAAGCACCGTGCTCTGATACCAATTGATAGTCGTCTAGAGGGGGGGTGAATAGGGTGAAACTGAAATTTACAAATATAAACACAACTACAAGCCGGGTTAGCGTTAGAAATAAACACGAGTCCGAGAGAAGGCCTGAAAACAAATCGCAAGCGAATAATGAAGTGAGACACGTGGATTTGTTTTACCGAGGTTCGGTTCTCTCAAACCTACTCCCCGTTGAGGAGGCCACAAAGGCCGGGTCTCTTTCAACCCTTCCCTCTCTCAAACGATCCCTTGGACCGAGTGAGCTTCTCTTCTCAAATCACTTGGGAATCAAACTTCCCACAAGGACCACCACACAATTGGTGTCTCTTGCCTCAATTACAAGTGAGTATGATCTCAAGAAAGAATGCGAAAGAAAAGAGACGATCCAAGCGCAAGAGCTCAAATGAACACTACAAATCACTCTCTCTAGTCACTAAAGCTTTCTGTGGAGTTGGGAGAGGATTTGATCTCTTTGGTGTGCTTTGCAATGAATGCTAGCTCTTGTATAGTGGTTGGAAGCTGGAAAACTTGGATGCAATGAATGGTGGGGTGGTTGGGGTATTTATAGCTCCAACCACCAAACATGACCGTTGGTGGAGGCTGTCTGTCGTATGGTGCACCGGACAGTCCGGTGTACACCGAACATGTCCGGTACGCCAACCACGTCACCAAAGCTGTTGCGATTCGACCGTTGGAGTTCTGACTTCTGGGCCCGCCTGGATGTCCGGTGGCGCACCGGACACTCTATAGTACATGTCCGGTGCGCCACCATGGGCGTGCCTGACTTCTGCGCACTTCTGACGCGCATTGAATGCGCCTGCAGGTGACCGTTGGCGCGAAGTAGTCGTTGCTTCGTAGATGCACCGGACAGTCCGGTGTACACCGGACATGTCCGGTGAATTATAGCGGAGCAGCCGTGTCAAATTCCCGAGACTGCCAAGTTCCAGAGCCGCGTCCTCTTGGAGCACCGGACACTGTCCGGTGTACACCGAACAGTCCGGTGAATTATAGCGCACCGGCTTCTAAAAAATTCCCGAGGCTGAGAAGTTCTGCGCGAGGTCCCCTGGTGCACCGGACACTGTCCGGTGCGCCACCGGACAGTCCGGTACACCAGACCAGGGAGCCTTTTGGAATTCCTTTAGCTCTCTATTTTGAACCCAACTTTGGTCTTTTTAATTGGCTTGTTGTGAACCTTTGACACCTGTATAACTTATACACTAGAGCAAAACTAGTTAGTCCAATTATTTGTGTTGGGCAATTCAACCATCAAAATTATTTAGGAACTAGGTGCAAACCTAATTCCCTTTCAAAAACACATACATTTTTGTGTTTTATTTAAATAAAGTCTATTCATATGATATATAGAACAATAATATGATATATAGAACAATAGCAGGTCACATGCATGATATGCATCTAACTATCACATTTACATAACAGCTTACAGGTTGCTCACAATATCATTGCATCGAAGTGTCATTTGGAGGAACGTCGACAGAACACATTTACACAGCAGATGATAGGTTGCTCACAGTATCATTTGCATTCAACAGTCATTTGGAGGGATGTCGACAGCATTAAATACATCGACCAAACCAAAACGCAGGAATGCGCATTCGGCGTTCACTTTGACTACCAACATTATTGGCGGCAAAAAAAAGACTCCATTGAAAATGCACATAAGTTTATCACCCCAAAAAAGCAGCTGGCAATCAGCTTGTCTAAGTAAGTTCATGCAAGCGCTGGGGCGGGAGTGCAGCCAGTGGCAACTTCAGATGTCTTCTGTACAGAGCTGTACTTCTTTGTGATGAACCTGACATATTTCATTAATCATCAGTTACAATTCATCGGTTTGATCATTAATTATTCAGTTCAGACCACATTGAAGATTAGTATAACTATACATCTTCCTAGCAACTAGGTTAAGCTGGTTTTATGTTTAGTTAACCTATTGAAAGTATATAAGAAAACATGGAGGAAGCTACACATATTTCCTTAATTAATGAAACAGTTTAGATGCAGATGAAAAAAAAACTCGAGAGTCCAAGAAGTATTCACATTATCTAAACTACAGTTAACACAAAACTTGTTTATAAGATAATGCAGGTATAGTACTATATACATGATGAATAGATGATGCATCCAAAATAGCTTATCATTTAGGGTCCGTTCGGTTACCCATGATTCTACCTAGGAACTTTTCCAACTCATTAGTATACCATTCCAACTAGGAATCATTACAGGGATTCCATCCAAGAAACCAAACGAGGCCTTAATGTTTAGTATCATACAAAATTTGAGTTTTCGATGCAAAAATGTTCTGAATACTCGCATACAGGATGGCTTAATATTGTCTCTAGAGTTTCCAGCATGCATTGCCTATATCATATCCGTTGCAATACAATGGCACAAGGCTAGTCATCTGAAACAGAGGGCAAGTGGTACATACCTGAAGAAATCTCTCCACAGCAACTCAAACATTAACCAATTTGTTCCAGCATCAGATGTGCCATCATTATTCTTGGGTGTTGACCCAAAAGGAATTGCTCTGGGAAGAAGAGAATCACTTAATTATAGACAAACAAATTTATATAATGGTGAAACTTGGGTTTAGCGAACTTGCATACTTAGTAGCATGCTTCTTCAACTCCTCATACATGAACCGTGGAGAGAGGCAACCTGTAGCAAGCCATGGAGAAATTTTGCAAGAGAAATTAGCACCATATATGCTATCTTGGGTATTGCTTTTGTCTACTTTGTTTGGCTGCATAGAGCATTCTGCAGCAAACTTCTTCAACCTCTCCAGAGCTTCTGTCTCACCACCAATGAGAGTAGAGCCAACAGCAGGTTTTGAGTCCTAAATGAACAAATAATGAAATGTAAGTATCAAGATGCACTGCACAAAAGAGTAAAAATGCAGAAGTGAATGGGTATTTGGTACGAACTACAGGAAAAAATGACCATGGCAATAACACAAGTTATTCAAAAGTGACAATGGTACGAACTACAGGAAAAAATGACCATGACAATAACACAAGCTATTCAAAAGTGACAATCCTATCACTGGTGTTGCTGTCTACATTAACAGCAGATGAATATTTGTTCTTTGGGGAAGTAACACAGCTCAGCATTCCACTTCCACATTGACGTTGAAACCCCTTTAGGCCTTGTTCGATTGCACGGGAATCGGAAGAGTTTGAGAGGGATTAAATCCCTTCCTATTCAATTTTGACTAGGAAGGGATTTAATACCCTCCAATCCCCATCAATCCCTTCCAAACCGAACAAGCCCTCAAATGTCAATTTAGTTCTATGTATTCTACACAAATGAATCATAAGAGCATAAAACTGCAGGTTTAAGGTGTCCCAGACCAAAACCATAAGATGCCATTGTGGCTCGTTTCCAAAGCTGCATAGTGATGAAAATGAAGCTAACCATTAATGCAGATAAAGGTGAGACTATGATAAACAATTCATTTGCAGAAGAACTGGAATTTGGCCTATCTGATTGGGACAAAACTGCTTGCTTCTTTTATCATCCAACCACAACAAAAAAATTATTACCATTTTGTCCTCTGCTACTCGGAAATACTACTGGAGCTGTGAACAAAAATGGAATGACAGACAGCAAGCAATAGTGACACCACACCGACACACCTTCTTAATAGGACAAGAGGACTAAAATTCATTATATCTGATTTTATTTAACTATGTTTTTTTTTGCGAGAAGCGGCTGATCCCCCTGGTATCATGCACAAATTTCGCTCTGTCAAAAAATAAATATATAGCCAAATTGTAAATGAAACGAAAGAGACTTAACTATGCTCTGTCAAAGACCCAACATAGACAAAATATATCTAAAAAGTAAGAAATGGATTATAGAGCCAAATTGTAAATGAAACCAAAGCATGCCATAGTTAGCAACATCCATCCGTTTCTAGCTGTACACTTTACTTGGAACTATTGAACACCAAAAAATTTTATTTTATACTACAGATTTACAGATTGAGCTCGAGCCTAAATAAATAAGATGCTGAACCGAACCTAGCTAAATATCTAAAAGCGTGTCACAGGAAAAGAAAGCAATCTATATTTCGAAGCCGACTCACCTGTGACATGGCTGGTGGCGCAGTGAGCCCGAGCTCAGCAAGCGTGGGGATGTCACCGGGCTCGAGCACATTCTTCATGGGCACGCACTTGACCTCCTCGGGAGCCTCCAGCACCTTTCTGACCTCCAACCCCTTCACGGCCTCCCTGAAGCCGCCATAGTTGGACGGCATGTCCTCGAGGCGGAAGGGAAGGTCTTCCACGTGGTATAGCGTGCTACCCCAGAAGTACTTCACGTTGATACCCTCCTTCTCCACAGCCTTTTGCACCCTCTCCTCGGCGCGGACCTCGTCCCGCGATACCTCCCCGTGAGCGTACACGGCCTCCGCGCCCGCCGCCCGCGCGAGCTCGGGAATGACCACTTCGGGCCTACCCACGCGCACCACCAGGTCCCCACCGCGGGCGCGGAGGCTCCGGCGCAGGTCGGCGACCGAATCGAGCAGGAAGTTGGCGCGGTACGGGCCCGTCCGGTCGAACCCCGAGGGGGACTTGCCGAAGTCCCGCGGATCGAAGACGAAAACGGGGAGGAGGGAGGACGACGCCCCCGCTGCGGCGTGAAACGGCTCATGGTCGTGGAGGCGGAGGTCGGCGCGGAACCAGACGAGCGTGCGGCGGCGCCCTGCTGCGGCGGGCGCGCCCGAAGGGAAGGAGCGGGAGAGGCCGGGCGTTGAGGAGGGCAGCGGGGCGATGACGGAGGAGGTGGCGGAATTGAGGCGGGTGGTGCGGCGGGAGGAGGGCTGCGCGGCGGAGGGGTGGAGGCAGACGGCGAGTGTAGAGATTTGAGTGGGGAGGTGGAGGGTGGAGGGGACGGAGGCGAGTGTGGGGGTGGCCGGCGCGCGGATGGAGAGGCCGAGCGAGAAGGACGCGAAGGGGAGGAGGCTGGGGTCGTCGCGCGGCTGGGCACCGGCGTCAGTGCCGGAGGCGGTGGCCATGGTAGGTGGGATGGACGAATGAATGGGTGAGGACTGAGGAGGTAGGGATTTGGTGGTGTGGAACTGCGGATGAGGAGTGAGATGCCGGGGGAGGAGAGGTGCGGGTGGGTCGACTCGGAGGAAGGCGGGGGAAGGTGGTGGAGAATTTTTGGACCCCCACCAACCATTCGGGTTTCAGCAGAATCCAGATCGGACGTGTTGTCACCTACTACATCTTCTACCAATCCAGATCGGACGTGTTGTCACCTACTAGCTACTACTACCTCTTCTACCAGGATGATGCACAAGCCAACGCCGGTTAGAGCAACTCTAATAGTAACATTTAAGGACTACTCTGAGAACCACATTTTTCTAAGATATTTTTACTTTTTCAAAGAAAATTAGTTTATTTTTCCTTGAGAAAAATAGAAATCTCATGAGAAAATGGTGCTCTCAAACTAGCCCTTACTACTATAAACTTAAGGGAGAATTTTGGATTGAGCGCACTACGAAGAGCTGGTTTTGTAACGAACGCACCGCCTTCGCGCGAGAGGAGAGGACAAAGTTGCCCATGTGTTAGTCTTTGTCGTGCACTTATCCTCCCTTCCGTCTCCTCTCATCCCTTCTCTCTAAGCTACAGTTTCAGGTGTCACATGGACGATGGATTCCCGCCATTGCCAATGGCGACATCATGCATGTAGATTATGTGATTAAGAATATTGTCCTGCTTGTGGGTTCAACGCCAGTTGAGGACGACATTGTGGCATCCACGACAATCGACGGTGCCGTTCCTGCGCTTCCTACGCCACCCAACATGGTTGCTAAGACTACGTCGCTTGCCATAGACACACCTCTTCTACATCTCGATGGCCTTCAATGGCTGGATCTAGAGACTTTGCCATCGATCCCGACACCTCTCTTGCAGTCGAGTAGTTTGGTGAGCCTGTGGTCCCTCTATTTGTGCACACAAAATGGTAGCTTTATCCTCCAATAGTTGCTACGAAACAAGATAAGTTTTAGTTAACGATATATAAAACCTTAATTTTATTTGTACGACCATGATAATGAGAGCACCTAGAGGGGGGTGAATAGGTGATCCTATAAAATCAAACACTAAATAGCCACAAACTTGATTATAGAGATGTTAGTGCGAGTTGATCAAGTTGTTATGAAGCGAGCTCTTGCAAACACAAACAATCACAGAGAAGAGCAGCACAAGAGACACGGTGTTTTATCCCGTGGTTTGGCCAAGTATAACACTTGCCTACTTCCACGTTGTGGCGTCCCAATGGACGAGGGTTGCACTCAACCCCTTTCAAGTGATCCAATGATCAACTTGAATACCACGACTTTTTGTTTAGTGTTCTTCTCCCGTTTGCGAGGAATCTCCACAAGTTGGAGCCTCTCGCCCTTACAATATAGATCACAAAGAAGCACAAGAGTAAGGGAGAGAAAACAACGCACACAAGACTCGAATCCGCAGCACACACACGCACACTAGCCAAGACTTGAGCTCGAAACACAGCACAGGGAGTTCACAACTCGAACGGAGCTCAAATCACTAACACAACGAATCAAATGCGTGGAGACGGAGTCTGGGAGTCTTAGGATGCTTCGTGAATGCTTGGTGTAATGCTCCATGCGCCTAGGGGTCCCTTTTATAGTCCCAAGGCAGCTAGGAGCCGTTTGAGATCAACTTGGAAGGCAATTCTTGCCTTCTATCGAGTGGTGCACCGGACAGTCCGGTGCACCACCGGACAGCTACTGTAGCAGCCCGATGCGCGATCTCCTTCCTTAACTGACGCATCCGATCGTTGGGCCGACGGTTCCTTTGGCGCACCGGACACTGTCCGGTGCACACCAGATAGTCTGGTGTGCCCAACCGACCGTTGGCGCGGGCCACGCGTCGCCCGCTGATTTCGCAGTCGACCGTTGGCTTGGGCGCCTCTGACTCACCGGACAGTCCGGTGATTTTTAGCCGCGACGTCCTTGGCGATTTCCCGAGAGCGACGAGTTCGTCGCCGATGTACTTGGGCGCGGGCGTTGAAGACTCACCGGTCAGTCCGGTGCACCACCGAACAGTCCGGTGAATTTTAGCCGCGTCGCCCCGCCGATTCCCGAGAACGCCCAGTTGGCGTCGAGCCAGCCTGGGACACCAGACACTGTCCAGTGCACCACTGGACAGTCCGGTGTGCCAGACTGGTGCTGGTTTTGGCTGTCCTGAGCCCTTCTTTCTTACATCCTTTTTCTCTTTTCTTGGTAATGTTTCTAGCACTTAGATAAACATGTTAGTAACCAAAACCATTGACTAAGTCCAGAGACATACCTTTCTCTTCGATTTGTACTTCTCACTTAGTTAGCACATATGAACTCAAAACAATGTGTTGGGCATCTAATCACCAAAACAATATTAGAAATGGCCCAATGGCACATTTCTCTTTTAGATAAAACCTGGCAACTATTACAAACTCCACCAACACATGAATCCAGTGGTGCTTAAATTGATTGGAATGCAATCAAAGTGGAAATAGAGGAAAGATGGGATGATGAGGGAAAACATGAAGTGACAAGTGAGGTTGGTGTATATATTAAGCTTGGATTGCAGAAAGAGGATGCGCTGGAGAAGAGGCAAGGGAAGAAGCATACAATGCAAATGGTGGTGCTAGTGATGAAAGTGGACTTGTTAATGAAGCTTCAACTGCAATTTCTGAAAGGGAATTAGGCTTACACCTATTTCTTAATTGATTTTGGTGGTTGAATTGCCCAACACAAATAATTGGACTAACTAGTTTGCTCTAGATTATATTCTACAGGTGTCAAAGGTTCATCTACAACTGTACTAAATCGACTGTCCGGAATACCGTAGATTATTCCGGACAGGAGAAGCTTTTTGGAAAAAAAAAAGGCCAAGCGTGGACCGTCCGGGCCTCTGCGGCGGACCGTCCGCGACACCAGGATAACCTTTGGACAGAACCAATGCAAAAATACAAGTCTCCACTACGGACTGTCCGGAGGAAAAGCAAGGACCGTCCGAGCCCTCGCGCGGACCGTCCGGCCTCAGGCGCGGACCGTCCGGTAGGTGAGAAACCGAAAAACCCGAAGGTGATAGGTTCGAAAAATGAATTATAGCGGCCGCGCGGACCGTCCGGGGTGCACGACCGGACCGTCCGCGACTGGCTTTATCTGACATCTGACGACGCATTAAATGCAATATAGCCGATGATATAGCCGTTACTGCTGACCGTTGCGTTTCCAGCCGTTGATCTACAGGGGCGGACCGTCCGGACCAGGCGGGCGGACCGTCCGCGGTCGACAGAATGGAGCAACGGCTAGGAAGTGGTTGGTGGCTATAAATACAACCCCAACCACCTCCATTCACTACACCCAAGCATTCCAACCTTCAACATTCAATACAAGAGCTAGCAATCCATTCCAAGACACATTCAAAGCCTCCAATCTCTCCAAGTTCCAAAATTGAGACAAGTGATCATTAGTGATTAGTGACTTGAGAGAGAGTAGGATCCGTGTGTTATTTGCCGCTCTTGTCGCTTGGTTTTTGCAATCGTGCTTTCTTTCATTCTTTCTTGCGAACAACTCAATTGTAACCAAGGCAAGAGACACCAATTGTGTGGTGGTCCTTGCGGGGAAGTTTGTTCCCGTTTGATTGAGAAGGAGAAGCTCACTCGGTCCGAGGGACCGTTTGAGAGAGGGAAAGGGTTGAAAAAGACCCGGCCTTTGTGGCCTCCTCAACGGGGAGTAGGTTTGCGAGAACCGAACCTCGGTAAAACAAATCCGCGTGTCACACTCTTTATTTGATTGCGATTTGTTTTGCATCCTCTCTCGCGGACTCGTTTATATTTCTAACACTAACTCGGCTTGTAGTTGTGATTATTTTTGAGAATTTCAGTTTCGCCTTATTCACCCCCCCTCTAGGCGACTATCAATTGGTATCGGAGCCCGATGCTTCATTAGAGCCTAACCGCTCGAAGTGATGTCGGGAGATCACGCCAAGAAGGAGATGGAGACCGGCGAAAAGCCCACTACAAGTCATGGGAGCACTTCATCGGAAAAGTCCCGCACCAAGAGGAAGGAGAAGAAGAAGGACTCCTCCAAAGGGAAGGAGAAGAGATCTTCTTCACACCACAAAGAGAAGAAGGAGAAATCCTCTTCTCACAAGCTGCATCGGAGTGGGGACAAGAAAAAGAGGATGAGGAAGGTGGTCTACTACGAGACCGATTCTTCATCGGCATCCACCTCCGGCTCCGACGCGGCGTCCGTCACTTCTAAGCGCCAAGAGCGTAAGAAGTATAGTAAGATTCCCCTACGCTACCCTCGCATTTCTAAACATACACCTTTACTTTCTGTCCCATTAGGCAAACCACCCACATTTGATGGTGAAGATTATGCTAGGTGGAGTGATTTAATGTGATTTCATCTAACCTCACTCCACAAAAGTATATGGGATGTTGTTGAGTTTGGTGCACAGGTACCATCCGTAGGGGATGAAAACTATGATGAGGATGAAGTAGCCCAAATCGAGCACTTCAACTCCCAAGCCACGACCATACTCCTCGCCTCTCTAAGTAGAGAAGAATATAACAAGGTGCAAGGGTTGAAGAATGCGAAGGAGATTTGGGATCTACTCAAGACCGCACACGAGGGTGATGAACTCACCAAGATCACCAAGCGGGAAACGATCGAGGGGGAGCTCGGTCGCTTCCGTCTTCGCCAAGGGGAGGAGCCACAAGATATGTACAACCGGCTCAAGACCTTGGTGAACCAAGTGCGCAACCTCGGGAGCAAGAAATGGGATGACCACGAGGTGGTTAAGGTTATTCTTAGATCACTCATCTTCCTTAACCCCACTCAAGTTCAATTAATTCGTGGTAATCCTAGATACACACTAATGACTCCCGAGGAAGTTATCGGGAATTTTGTGAGCTTTGAATGTATGATCAAGGGCTCAAAGAAGATCAACGAGCTTGATGATCCCTCCACATCCGAAGCACAACCGGTGGCTTTCAAGGCGACGGAGGAGAAGAAGGAGGAGTCTACACCAAGTAGACAACCAATCGACGCTTCAAAGCTCGACAACGAGGAGATGGCTTTAATCATCAAAAGCTTTCGCCAAATCCTTAAGCAACGGAAGGGGAAGGATTACAAATCCCGTTCCAAGAAGGTTTGCTACAAGTGTGGTAAGCCCGGTCACTTTATTGCTAAATGTCCATTATCAAGTGACAGTGACAGGGATAACGACAAGAAGGGCAAGAGGAGAGAAAAGAAGAGGTACCACAAGAAGAGGGGCGGCGATGCCCACGTATGCCACGAGTGGGACTCCGACGAGAGCTCCACCGACTCCTCCGACGACGAGGACGCCACCAACATCGCCGTCACCATGGGACTCCTCTTCCCCAACGTCGGCCACAAGTGCCTCATGGCAAAGGACGACAAGAGGAAGAAGGTTAAATCCAAATCATCCACTAAATACGAGTCTTCTAGTGATGATAATGCTAGTGATGAGGAGGATAACTTGCGTACCCTTTTTGCCAACCTTAACATGGAACAAAAGGAAAAATTAAATGAATTAATTAGTGCTATTCATGAAAAAGATGACCTTTTGGATTCCCAAGAGGACTTCCTAATTAGGGAAAATAAGAAACATGTTAAAGTTAAAAATGCTTATGCTCTAGAGATAGAAAAATGTGAGAAATTAACTAGTGAGCTAAGCACATGCCATGACACTATTGCCAACCTTAGAAATGAAAATGCTAATTTATTAGCTAAGGTTGATTCTCATGTTTGTAATGTTTCAACTTCCAATTCTAGAGATGATAATGATGATTTACTTGCTAGGATTGAAGAATTGAACATTTCACTCGCTAGCCTTAGAAATGAAAATGAAAAATTGCTTGCTAAGGCTAAAGATTTTGATGTTTGCAATATTACTATTTCTAACCTTAGAAGTGAAAATGACATATTACATGCTAAGGTTATAGAGTTAAAATCTTGCAAACCCTCTACATCTATTGTTGAGCATGTTTCTATTTGTGCTAGATGTAGAGATGTTGATATTAATGCTATTCATGATCACATGGCTTTAATTAAACAACAAAATGATCATATAGCTAAATTAGATGCTAAAATTGCCGAGCATAACTTAGAAAATGAAAAAATTCAATTTGCTCGTAGTATGCTTTATAATGGGAGACGCCCTGACATCAAGGATGGCATTGGCTTCCGAAGGGGAAACAATGTGAAACTTAATGCCCCTCCTAAAAGATTGTCAAACTTTGTTAAGGGCAAGGCTCCCATGCCTCAGGATAACGAGGGTTACATTTTATACCCTGTCGGCTACCCCGAGAGCAAAATTAGGAGAATTCATTCTAGGAAGTCTCACTCTGGCCCTAATCATGCATTTATGTATAAGGGTGAGACATCTAGCTCTAGGCAACCAACCCGTGCTAAGTTGCCAAAAAGGAGAACACCTAATGCATCAAATGATCATGACATTTCATTCAAAACTTTTGATGCATCATATGTTTTAACTAACAAATCCGGCAAGGTAGTTGCCAAGTTTGTTGGGGGCAAACACAAGGGCTCCAAGACTTGTGTTTGGGTACCCAAAGTTCTTGTTTCTAATGCCAAAGGACCCAAAACTGTTTGGGTACCTAAAGTCAAGAACTAAACTTGTTTTGTAGGTTTATGCATCCGGGGGCTCAAGTTGGATCATCGATAGCGGGTGCACAAACCACATGACTGGGGAGAAGAAAATGTTCTCCTCCTACGAGAAAAACCAAGATCCCCAACGAGCTATCACATTCGGGGATGGAAATCAAGGTTTGGTCAAAGGGTTGGGTAAAATTGCTATATCTCCTGACCATTCTATTTCCAATGTTTTTCTTGTAGATTCATTAGATTACAATTTGCTTTCCGTATCTCAATTATGCAAAATGGGCTACAGTTGTCTCTTTACTGATGTAGGTGGCACTGTCTTTAGAAGAAGTGATGATTCAATAGCATTTAAGGGTGTGCTAGAGGGTCAGCTATACTTGGTAGATTTTGATAGAGCTGAACTCGACACATGCTTAATTGCTAAGACTAACATGGGCTGGCTCTGGCATCGCCGACTAGCACATGTTGGGATGAAGAATCTTCACAAGCTTCTAAAGGGAGAGCACATTTTAGGATTAACCAATGTTCATTTTGAGAAAGACAGGGTTTGTAGCGCATGCCAGGCAGGAAAGCAAGTTGGAGCCCATCATCCACACAAGAACATCATGACGACCGACAGGCCGCTTGAGCTACTCCACATGGATCTATTCGGCCCGATTGCTTACATAAGCATCGGCGGGAGTAAGTATTGTCTTGTAATAGTGGATGATTATTCTCGCTTCACTTGGGTATTCTTTTTGCAGGAAAAATCTCAAACCCAAGAGACCTTAAAGGGATTCTTGAGACGGGCTCAAAATGAGTTCGGCTTAAGGATCAAGAAAATAAGAAGCGACAACGGGACGGAGTTCAAAAACTCTCAAATCGAAGGCTTCCTTGATGAGGAGGGCATCAAGCATGAGTTTTCTTCTCCCTACACGCCACAACAAAATGGTGTAGTGGAGAGGAAGAATCGAACTCTATTGGACATGGCAAGGACCATGCTTGATGAGTACAAAACTTCGGATCGGTTTTGGGCCGAGGCGATCAACACCGCCTGCTACGCCATCAACCGGTTATATCTACATCGAATCCTCAAGAAGACATCTTATGAACTCCTAACCGGTAAAAAGCCCAATATTTCATATTTCAGAGTCTTTGGTAGCAAATGTTTTATTCTTGTTAAAAGAGGTAGAAAATCTAAATTTGCTCCTAAGACTGTAGAAGGCTTTTTACTAGGATATGACTCAAACACAAGGGCATATAGAGTCTTTAACAAGTCCTCTGGACAAGTTGAAGTTTCTTGTGACGTTGTGTTTGATGAGACTAACGGCTCTCAAGTAGAGCAAGTTGATCTTGATGAGATAGGTAATGAAGAGGCTCCATGCATCGCGCTAAGGAACATGTCCCTTGGGGATGTGTGTCCTAAGGAATCCGAAGAGCCTCCAAATGCACAAGATCAACCATCCTCCTCCACGCAAGCATCTCCACCGACTCAAAATGAGGATGAAGCTCAAGTTGATGAAATAGAAGATCAAGCAAATGAGCTACCTCAAGATGACGGCAATGATCGAGGGGGAGATACAAATGATCAAGACAAGGAGAATGAAGAACAAAGGCCGCCACACCCAAGAGTCCACCAAGCAATCCAACGAGATCACCCCGTCGACACCATCCTCGGCGACATTCATAAGGGGGTAACTACTAGATCTCGTGTTGCACATTTTTGTGAGCATTACTCTTTTGTTTCCTCTATTGAGCCACACAGGGTAGAGGAAGCACTCCAAGATTCGGATTGGGTGGTGGCGATGCAAGAGGAGCTCAACAACTTCACTAGGAATGAGGTATGACATTTAGTTCCACGTCCTAACCAAAATGTTGTAGGAACCAAATGGGTCTTCCGCAACAAGCAAGATGAGCATGGTGTGGTGACAAGAAACAAAGCTCGACTTGTGGCCAAGGGATACTCCCAAGTCGAAGGTTTGGATTTCGGTGAAACCTATGCACCCGTAGCTAGGCTTGAGTCAATTCGTATATTATTGGCCTATGCTACTTACCATGGCTTTATGCTTTATCAAATGGACGTGAAAAGTGCCTTCCTCAATGGACCGATCAAGGAAGAGGTCTATGTTGAGCAACCCCCCGGCTTTGAAGATAGTGAGTATACTCACCATGTCTATAAACTCTCTAAGGCGCTTTATGGGCTCAAGCAAGCCCCAAGAGCATGGTATGAATGCCTTAGATATTTCCTTATCACTAATGGCTTCAAAGTCGGAAAGGCCGATCCTACTTTATTCACTAAAACTCTTGAAAATGACTTATTTGTATGCCAAATTTATGTTGATGATATTATATTTGGGTCTACTAACGAGTCTACATGTGAAGAATTTAGTAGGATCATGACACAAAAGTTCGAGATGTCTATGATGGGGGAGTTGAAGTATTTCTTAGGATTTCAAGTGAAGCAACTCCAAGAAGGCACCTTCTTAAGCCAAACAAAGTACACTCAAGATATTCTAAGCAAGTTTGGAATGAAGGATGCCAAACCCATCAAGACACCCATGGGAACAAATGGGCATCTCAACCTCGACACGGGAGGTAAGTCCGTGGATCAAAAGGTATATCGGTCGATGATAGGTTCATTACTCTATTTATGTGCATCTCGACCGGACATTATGCTTTCCGTTTGCATGTGTGCAAGATTCCAATCCGACCCTAAGGAATCTCACCTTACGGCCGTAAAACGAATCTTGAGATATTTGGCTTATACTCCTAAGTTTGGGCTTTGGTACCCTCGGGGATCCACATTTGATTTGATTGGTTATTCGGATGCCGATTGGGCGGGGTGTAAAATCAATAGGAAGAGCACATCGGGGACTTGCCAGTTCTTGGGAAGATCCTTGGTGTCTTGGGCTTCAAAGAAGCAAAATTCGGTTGCTCTTTCCACCGCCGAAGCTGAGTACATTGTCGCAGGCCATTGTTGCGCGCAATTGCTTTGGATGAGGCAAACCCTGCGGGACTACGGTTACAAATTAACCAAAGTCCCTTTGCTATGTGATAATGAGAGTGCAATCAAGATGGCGGATAATCCCGTCGAGCATAGCCGCACTAAACACATAGCCATTCGGTATCACTTCTTAAGGGATCACCAACAAAAGGGAGATATCAAGATTTCATATATTAACACTAAAGATCAATTAGTCGATATCTTTACCAAACCTCTTGATGAACAAACTTTTAACAAACTTAGGCATGAGCTAAATATTCTTGATTCTAGGAACTTCTTTTGTTGATTTGCACACATAGCTTAGTTATATACCTTTGATCATGTCTCTTTCAAGTCTATTTCAAACCAAGTCATAGGTGTGTTGAAAGGGAATTGGAGTCTTCGGCGAAGACAAAGGCTTCCACTCCGTAACTCATCCTTCGCCATCACTCTGAGCAACACTCCGTCTTTGGTATAATCTTCACTCATTTATTTATGACCAAAGGGGGAGAGAGTAATGTCAAGGGCTCTAATGACTCCGTTTTTGGCGATTCATGCCAAAGGGGGAGAGAGTATTAGCCCAAAGCAAAAGGACCGCACCACCACCTCATTCTTATTTTTAAAATGAATTAGTATCCTATTATGTTCCAAAGGGGGAGAAAGTAGTATTTCAAAATTGATATCTCAAAACCCTCTTGAGGAGGATTTCACTTAGGGGGAGTTTTGTTTATGTCAAAGGAAAAGCATTTGAAACAGGGCGAGAATTTCAAATCTTGAAAATGCTTCTCGAAATCTTATTCATTTACCTTTGACTATTTGCAAAAGGACTTTGAAAAGGATTTACAAAAGAATTTGCAAAAACAAAACATGTGGTGCAAGCGTGGTCCAAAATGTTAAGAATGAAAGTAACAATCCATGCATAATTTATAAGTATTTATATTGGCTCAATTCGAAGTAACCTTTGCACTTACAATTATGCAAACTAGTTCAATTATGCACTTTTATATTTGCTTTGGTTTGTGTTGGCATCAATCACCAAAAAGGGGGAGATTGAAAGGGAATTAGGCTTACACCTATTTCCTAATTGATTTTGGTGGTTGAATTGCCCAACACAAATAATTGGACTAACTAGTTTGCTCTAGATTATATTCTATAGGTGCCAAAGGTTCATCTACAACTGTACTAAATCGACTGTCCGGAATACCGTAGATTATTCCGGACAGGAGAAGCTTTTTGGAAAAAAAAAGGCCAAGCGCGGACCGTCCGGGCCTCTGCGGCGGACCGTCCGCGACACCAGGATAACCTTCGGACAGAACCAATGCAAAAATACAAGTCTCCACTACGGACTGTCCGGATGAAAAGCAAGGACCGTCCGAGCCCTCGTGTGGACCGTCCGGCCTCAGACGCGGACCGTCCGGTAGGTGAGAAACCGAAAAACCCGAAGGTGACAGGTTCGAAAAATGAATTATAGCGGCCACGCGGACCGTCCGGGGTGCACGACCGGACCGTCCGCGACTGGCTTTATCTGACATCTGACGACGCATTAAATGCAATATAGCCGTTGATATAGCCGTTACTGCTGACCGTTGCGTTTCCAGCCGTTGATCTACAGGGGCGGACCGTCCGGACCAGGCGGGCGGACCGTCCGCGGTCGGCAGAATGGAGCAACGGCTAGGAAGTGGTTGGTGGCTATAAATACAACCCCAACCACCTCCATTCACTACACCCAAGCATTCCAACCTTCAACATTCAATACAAGAGCTAGCAATCCATTCCAAGACACATTCAAAGCCTCCAATCTCTCTAAGTTCCAAAATTGAGACAAGTGATCATTAGTGATTAGTGACTTGAGAGAGAGAAGGATCCGTGTGTTATTTGCCGCTCTTGTCGCTTGGTTTTTGCAATCGTGCTTTCTTTCATTCTTTCTTGCGAACAACTCAATTGTCACCAAGGCAAGAGACACCAATTGTGTGGTGGTCCTTGCGGGGAAGTTTGTTCCCGTTTGATTGAGAAGGAGAAGCTCACTCGGTCCGAGGGACCGTTTGAGAGAGGGAAAGGGTTGAAAAAGACCCGGCCTTTGTGGCCTCCTCAACGGGGAGTAGGTTTGCGAGAACCGAACCTCGGTAAAACAAATCCGCGTGTCACACTCTTTATTTGATTGCGATTTGTTTTGCATCCTCTCTCGCGGACTCGTTTATATTTCTAACACTAACCCGGCTTATAGTTGTGATTATTTTTGAGAATTTCAGTTTCACCCTATTCACCCCCCCCCTCTAGGCGACTATCAATTTCTACTTCAGATTTTTTGCCGGATGAGACGAGGATCTTTTATGACATGGACCATCCATTTATGGAGCCCGGTAGCTTGTACAGATCGATGGAGGAGTTGCATAGGTGTGGAACAACACAAATGTCCACTCTAAGCATCTGTCATTGCTTCCTTGAATGCTAGAACTCTTTATAATTTATTTCATTCGTTTTATCCTAACCAGAACTAGCGGGTATGAATTTTGAAAGAACAGGGATCAAACTGTAAGTTTTCAGGGACCTAAATTAAATCCTTCTAACTGCTTATGGATGGCGGGTTTGTTTTAATAAACTCTAGGGAATCTTTTGCAAAACAGACCCCGTTGTTATAACACGCGTGCAACCCTAGGCACTAGATCCTGATATAACAGTCTTGTTTTAATAAAGCGAAGGGGTACGCCCTGATCTAATCTGGGCCACCTAATGAAATATCTACGGTCCAGATTTTAAGATACTGAAATCGACCTTATTCGCCCGATCACAAATCGACGGACCATGATACCCCTGATCGAACTGGTAAGATAATCTAATCACAGTCGTTCGCTTCGCATCTCATGGTTGCGCGCCAACTCTCCCACTTGATACAGCACATGGCGACGCGAAACTTCGCCATGGCGTCAGCCATGGTCGGAATCGTCCACTCCGCGCACTAGGGCCCCAAACTTGAAACTGAATAGAGCTACATGAGGACAAGGTCATGGCAAACAACTTGGATAGATTCTCACCTTGGCTCAAGCGAGGGGGGGTCTGGTCTACATGACTTAGTGGCTGCGGCGAGAAACTGGCAGCGACCAACGTTTGGAGCAACGATGGACGTTGACCATGGTGCAGGATGCTCTCGTGGCGGCTGAAAGGAAAATGGCCTTAAACATTTCCTATAATCGATTTTGGTGTTTGACGTCCATCATAAACCATATGGACTAACTAGTTTGCCCAGTTGATCATTTCTCAGGTGCATAAGTTCGTCTACAACTATTCTAAGTCGATTGTCCGGAATACCATAGATTATTCCGGACAGGAGAAGCTTTTTGGAAAAACACTTATGCGTGGACCGTCCGGGCCCTTGCGACGGACCGTCCACGACACCAAGGTAAGCCTCAGACAGGAACATTGCAAAAACAGAGTTAACACTACAGACTGTTCGGAGGAGAAGCGAGCACCGTCCGGGACCAAGCGTGAACCGTATGGCCTCAGGCGCAGACTGTCCGACTGTTGAAAACTAGAAAACCCCGAAGGTGACGGGTTCGGTAAAACACATTTTTAGTGTCCTTGCGGACCGTCCGGGATGCACAGCCGGACCGTTCACGACTGCTTTATCTAACATCTGACGACACATTAAATACACTATAGCCGTTGATATAGTCGTTACTACTGACCGTTACGATTTTAGTCGTTGATGTGCAGGGGCGGACCGTCTGGACCAGGGGCGCGGACCGTCCACGGTCGACAGAATTGGAGCAAAGTCTAGGAAGTGATTGGAGGCTATAAATACAACCCCAGCCACCTCCATTCAAATAATCCAAGCACTCCACTCGTTCATATTCAATACAAGAGCTAGCAATCCATTACTAGGCACATTCAAAGCTTTCAATCTCTCCAAGTTCCACAATTAAGACAAGTGATCATTAGTGCTTAGTGACTTGAGAGAGTATGATTCATGTTTCATTTGTTGCTCTTGTTGCTTGGTTTTATTAATCGTGCTTTCTTCATCTCATTCTAATCTTTCCAAGTGAGTTGTTATTGGAGCTAGAGGAAGAAGAAGAAGAAGAAAGAAAGAAAGAAGGAAGAACAATAAAGTTATTATTATTTTTATTTAGGAAGCTGGTTTTATTAAGAATTAGTAGCAACCACTCCTCTTTTCATTAGGTTATACCAATCACCCATACCAGATATGAAGGAAGTTGTACATGTACCAATTCCCTGCAAGGCATCTTCAAAACCTAGCAACAAAAACCAAAACCTAGCAACAAAAACCAATACCAGCCCCGAGTATAGTGCGTGTTCAAAGTTTATAATTTTCAGATTTTGCCTATTCACCCCCTCTAGGCGACTTTCAGCGGCGATGGTCCTCCGACGTGAAATTCACTCCATCGCCGAGTTCCTCCGCATCACCCACTGCCACAGACGAGATCTCTACGGCCCAGCGATGTGCCTAGACAAATCCACGAACACACGTCGACGATGTTCGTGGGGAAACGACGGTGATGGCTCTCTCGATCTCGATCTCGTTCTTCGTGCGAGCTAGACAACGATACACGTGGAGGTTGCTTGCGGTGGCAATCTCTCCCTCTACGCTAATCTCGCGGCTTGCGGCAGGGCTCATGTGTATTTGCGTGCCCATGGTGGCTCCCACGGTGGGTGGGATGGCCTTTGGATTTATGCACCACGAGACCGAGTTCAACTAACTTCACGAGGATCCCAATCGGACTTTGGATGCGTCAATTAGGGCTTATTCGTCTTGGTGATAATCCACATGTATTGGGTGGGATTGAGCCGGTTTAAATCCATAACAAGTTAAAATACATCTCAATCCCACCCAATACACTCCAATACACGATGTTGCTTGGCTTCGAATCGGTAGACTGCTAGAGGATGAACTGGCAAGGGTGGCCCAAATGTGATGTGGATGATGTCATTGACGACGTCACGCTGACGTCAGTGATCAGAATAATAATATAATACTCAAACGGGGAATGTGTGTGAGCTTGCCAGTGCTGAACATCATGTGTCGGTGGGTTAGGTAAGTGGGGGTGGGCCAAAATCAATGGAGTCGGCCCAGTGCCATTCTCTTTTTTTTCCTTTTGTTTTTCTGGTTTCATTTTTATTTCAAATTTTCAGTTTTTTCAATTCAAATTTAAGTATGGGTTTAAGATTTTAAAAATTAAATGCACAAGCAATAAAGCTCCAGCATGAATGCAGAGTACATATTAATTCAAATTCAAGTATGGGTTTAAGATTTTAAATATTAAATGCATAAGCAATAAAGCTCCTGCATGAATGCAAAGTATAGTGTTAGTGTGTGTATATATAACACTATCGAAGCAAATGCTTTTTATTAAGTGCTAGTTTGGTAATCCTATTTTTCAAGGGTTTTTTTTATTTTCCCAAGGGAAATTAGTTCATTTTCCCTTAGGAAAATGTGAATCCTTTGGAAAAAATGGAGTAGCCAAACTAGTGCCTAAGACTTAGTTTAGAAATTTAATTTTTTTCAATGTATTTCTATTTTTTCAAAGAAAAATGAACTAATTTCACTTGAGAAAATAGAAATCCTTTGGGAAATGGGGTTCCCAAGAGCTAGTTTGGAAACTCAAATCCCCTTCGGAATTGAAGGTGGTTGGAGAGGAAATTAGTTCATTTCTACCTCAACTCCCTCCAATCTCGAAGGAGATTTGAGATTCCCAAAGTAGCCCTAAGAGATGTTTTAATTCAACCAAGGGATAATTGAATTCATATAGTTATCATTTATTTATTTATTGATTTATTTTATCACTTAAGCTAGTTTGTGCTTGCCTTAAAATTTATATTTTTAAATAAATATTTTGAATAAGATAAGTGATCAAAGTTTTTGAAAAAAAAGTGAACAGTGTTCTATATTTGCGAACGGAGTTAGTACATTTTTATATGAACCCGTCACTGTGGCCCCCTCCGAATCATTTGCATTGTTTCTCTGTTTTCAGTTGGATCACCCACCAGCCTCCCGCGCCACAAGAATGAACTGTTGCCAATGAGAAGGATGACAACGACGGCGGTTCATTGGCAAGTCACTGGCCAAAAGACGCTAAGTTTTGTACTGTTGATACGATTCTCGCAATAGACCTGTGCTTTTGGCAATTTGGACTAGAGATGGATCTGGATCTTTTGGCCGTTTGGCCATCTTCGATCAGTCGAACATTTCGCAAATCATACAAATTTACCGGCGTCTGAAAAGTGGGGATCCATACAAGACAGGTGACTCTAGTTAACCAGTGGCCATCATCAGAACTGAAATATAGCATCCGTCTCATTTGGACGATGCGTGGCGAATGCAATAAATAACAAATACAGAACTACTTGTACCAAAATTTCTCTGCTCTCATAAACCAGTGGTGTGAAACCTTTTGCCCATGGGTCATGCGCCGAAGCGGGAACTTTCATAAAGGGAAGAATCACTGCACACACCTGGAGCCATGCATGTGCAAATTCGGCGGGGGCAACAAAATTCGGATGAGCTCTCCTTTGTCCAAATGAAGCCATTGACGAGAAGATGACTGTCTCGTCACTTTCTCTTTTGTGAAGTTACGCTTTTTCCTTGTTTGGCAAAGGCTTTCTTTGCATTCCGGTTTGGGGTTGCTCTCTGAATGACACGTTTTGGTTCATCGAGCTTCTCATGGGGATTAACCTCCTCGTATTGTATTGGTTTAATGATAACACCAGGCTTCTTAACAATCTGAAGAAATGGTACAACAGTAAATAAAAGCAAATTTTAGTGGGCATGTAATCTAATAAATGAATAGTACTCCCTCTGTTCTTTTTTACTTGTCGCGTTTTAGTTCAAAACTGAACTAGCGGGCGACAAATATTCAAGCATGGAGGTAGTAAGAAGGTGCATTTTCTAATTAACAAAACTAAACAAAAGGTAGGCCATAGCGAAAGAACATTGCACATGTGTTTTTACTAGTACAAATGCTTTAGTAAGTAAAGGATTTGTCAATTATAATAATGGTAGAATGTTGATGTCACGTTAGCCGTTACGTTTGTAGCCATATAAAAAGAGATCAAACCCAGAACAATGATATACGTGATACGCTAAGGGTAGCACAGATGAAAATATTTGTCCAACATGGATATGTCCAACGAAGACCCCTCCAAAAAATATCATGTGTAGTGGGATCCTAGGACGTGATATACTAATAGAAAGAGGCAGGGAAAGGCCAAAGTTGATGTGGAAAAAGGCAGTAAGAGTAATAAAACAAGACTTAAACGTATAGTCCAAAATCTTAGCATTGAACAGGAGCCAACGGGAAATAGAAAAGACCTATCTACATGCCTGAACCTTGATTTATGGTTCATGTTGGATTTTAACGCTAGCCTACCCTTAGAACTAAAAGACTTCTCTGTTGTTGTTGTTGTTGTTGTATTTGCTACTGTGTCCACAGTTTCGGTGTTCATTACAGGGAATGCCACCTAGATGGATGCAGGATGGCATAAACAAACATCAAAGTTGCACATCTAAAACAGGAGGTATTTCATTGAAAATGCATATAGTGCACATCAACAAGGCAAGACCAGTAGCTTTCTAAGTAGATTATTGAATCACATATTTGATTACTGCTGTCCTCAATTCTATGAGCTAATAATATAATTCTTAGGAGTTCCATGCATCAGATAGCACTCACCGCAGGTCGATTGAGAGCAGAAACTGATATCGCTGGGTTGAAATCAGGCCCAATAGGCATTCGAATGCTCTGCTCATACACATCTTTCGAAGTGTAAGGGAAAGGCAGTTTCCTTACCAAATACTTTTCAGTCTGCGGAGTGAAAACCAGTAAGATTATTTACCAATCAAGCATTCTAAAAGAACTAAAGAGACATCTCAGTGAAATATGATTGTTCAAGAATTATAATGAACAACAAAGGTATGCACTTCAAATAAACAACAGAAACATAAACCACGCTGACCATGTGTATGTAATGAATCAAACACAACTTTACCTTCTTATCTACATGTTCAGAAATAATGACATGCTTAAGCTTCGAGTCTTTCCTCCTCTTCAAGGCTTCTTCTCTATTTCTTTTAGCAACTTCATGTTCTTTTATCATCCATGAGGGAAGTCCTTTTTTCTGTTGGATGTCTGTCCACTGGCCCCAGCCAGGAACAAGAGCAGGCTTTTCAGGTTCAGGATTCTCCTCATTTAAAACATCCATTTTGTCTTTCTCAAATTCAGCTTCAACATCATCACCAGCAAAAGCCTGACGTATGAGATCAGCTTGCGATGGAAGTTCATAGCTCTCCTTTCTGTCAGGGATGGTCAAGTTGCCTTCAACCATCTCTTCCTCAGAATCTGAATCGGAATTGTGATCCTGTTGCTACTCAAACAACAATGTGGAAAACAAAATAAATAAAATAATGAATGGACCTACAGATAGAAACTGCAGATAATAGTTAAGGCAAACCTTAGGCTGTGGGTCTACAATAGAAGGAACCGGTATTTTGGATTTATTGGTAATGTCATTGGCATTGCTGTGGTCCTTTCCTTTGTCGCTCTTGACCTGATGAAAACAAGAGTTAACAAGCTTAAAATAAAATAAGACAAGGAAATAAACAGCTACCGCAAGATACCAGAATGGCTACCTTCTTCCATGAATCACCAGCTAACATTCCAACTTCGAAAGTTGTCTTAGGACCAGGATTTTTTATGATATCAGTAAAGTTCTACATAATGCAACAAATGTATATCAGATTACATTATCCAAAACACATGGTACAATAACTTGAAGGTATGAATGTCTTACTCTGTATATATCATTCTGTGGTTCATCATCCAGTAGTGCACTCCCAAATTGGGTATCATCATGTTTCATAGTTACTTCATTATTGCTCAAAGGCTGGGCTGGCTCAGAATCATACTCGCTATCACTGCTGTTTTCAGTATCTTGTAATTTTTTCCTCTTCACTAACTCTTCGTGCGTATTTTTGGTAGGCCCAAACGTTCTTTTACCTGACACCTTAACTTTGTCTTCGTTTTGTTCAGTGTTATTGTCCTCTAATTTCTTCAAGGAATCATCGTATTCTTCAAGAGCCTGTCGTGCTTCCTCATAAGTTGCTTCCTCGCGCTTTTTCATAGCACGCTCCTGTAAATAAGCAGAGAAATGTGATTATGGTGGTGACAGAATTGCAACAATGCTAGCAAATATACTTTTTTGTAAACAAATGCACAAGCAGCATGTGAAATGAAAATGCACCATGAAAGGCAACGAAAAAACTCCAGAATTCGGTATCTCATTGTCTTCTTCAAGAGCTTTAAGAATCTTTTCTTTCCCTCTGTTTAAGATTTTTGCTTCTGAGTCACTCTCGTCGTCATCATCATCTGAACTTTCTTCACTACTAGAATCATCCTTCATGGAATTCATTTTTCTAGTCAGAAGAGTATTTTGTTGGAGCTGTGCTGCAATGGCAGCTCGGGTGCCTTCATCTTGAACAGACAATCCACGCTTGAGGATGCGCTTTGCCCATTGTGATGTATTCTTGTGCTTTAATGTCATCCTTTCCTATAAATATTTCAGATAAATTAGCAACATTGTTGGGGGAAGACCAATGAGGGAATTTCCCTATAACTGAGAAAAAACATATGAGCAGTGATTTACCTCTGCCCGTTTAAATTCTTGTTTCCTAGCATGATCTGTGACAGCTTCAGGATCTGCCTCGAAATCTGCTGATGCTGCCTTCAATTTGTCCTTCTTCAACATCCGATGATATGTCCTGGACTTGATCTTCTTCATACGCTTTGCTTTCATTTCATGACGGAATAGAAGGCTGCGCATCTTAGCAAGACGGTTTTGGTGTTCTCTCACATCTTCTGCATCAATCTACATAAGTTCATTAACTTGTTTAGAAAGAGTGTTCCATGGCTTTAAAAACAGTGTAGTAAACATGTTCAGCGTGCGTAGCAGTCAGCACAGTTATAGAATAGTTCAGTTCAGTAGAACTGACAGAGTGCAATGAGAACATCAAAGATACCTTGTTAAGTTCCAGGATTTTGGCACCATCGTTCTTGTGTGCTTCTATTATTTCAGTGCTTTGCGTAATCTCAGCAATCTTCTTCTCAAACTCAGTCCTTGGTTTAAATTCGCTAGCAATTGCCGCAACAGTGTTCACACCCAAGTTGGTATCATTTTCAAAGTATAGTACAGGAGCTTCCCTGTTACTCTTCACGATTCCTTCCCACTTTGTTAGCTCATTCTTGGATTTCTGAAACGTCACGCTGCGCTCGATCTTGTCCCTCTCTACTTTTGGAAGTGGGGCTAGCACGACCATCGGTTTTTTCTCCTGCTGCTGCAGCCTCTTACGGATCTTGCTATAACCAGGTTTCCCCTGGACATTGTCCAAGAGATCATGAATTGTGACAGGACCATCTCCATCGCCATGCTGCAGGTGCAGCTCCGATGGCTGTTTCCTCTTCTTTCCTGTTTTGACAAATTCATTTCAGATTTCTGAGCCCTAGTTTTATTTAGTTCGGCAAACGCCGTTTATTTTAGAGTGCTACAACGTTATTTAGCACCTCACAGTTTTGGCAGGTAGGAAAACTCCTAAGCCTTCAACCCAAAAAAAAATAACAATCTGTATGCAATGTCCATGAGAATATAACATATGCAATGTTAACAGGATAAAAAAAAGCTTACCATCGAAGGCTTCTCTGGGCATTCCGGTCGTCTCCTGAAGTATTCTTATCTGCTTCTCCTCATCATCACCGTCGTCATTGTCATCTTCGTCCATATCCTCGCCTTCCTCCGAAGGCACATCCTCATCCTAAAAATACGCAAATGCGAACATGATTCGGTGGGAGTTCAAGACAGGCTCAAATGCTTATAATGACAACGTCTCAGCAATCGCTTCGCTAGTGGCCCAGTGCATCGAGTAGGAAGGGTCCCCGCACCGCATCGGAGGCGTCGCTGTCGAAGTTGTACTCGTACTTGGCGACGGTGTCATAGCGGCCGTTCTTGCCGGCCTCCTCCTCGGGCACCCCTTCCTCGTACTCGTACACGTCCTCGGCAACCGCGTCGGACCCGTCCTCCTCACCATCGGAGCCGCGGGCAGGGCCAGGCCCCATCGCGTCGAGCTCCCGAAGCATCACCTTGGACAGCCGCGGCCCGTGGCGCCGCCTCTTCCCTTGGTCGGGGGCGGGCTTACCTCGCCGCATGGCGACCTTTTTCGGCATTGGGGCGATGAGCAGAGCGAGGGATGGATCCGGCGGAGCGGAGAGGGAACTGCGGCGGCCTAGCAGGGGAACTGCGGCGGCCTAGCAGGACGCTGAAACAGAAGGCGTCGGGAGTTGAGGTCTCGGGCGTGTTGAGCGGCTGGCGGCTAGGGTACGCTCGCGACTCGCCTCAGTTCTTGGGCCGCGGCTCCAGCCGGGACAAGGCCCGGTTTTCTTTCACATTGCACATCATCAAATGTCTAGTTTTTCAGTCTATACTAGGTCTGTGCCCGTGCGTTGCAACGGGAGTACGCTAGTGTCGGAGACCATAATTAGGGGTACCCCAAGACTTCTAAACTCGGCTGGTAATCACCGTCAGCACAAGCTGCAAAAGCCTGATGGGCGCAATTTAGGTCAAGGCTCCGTCCACTCAAGGGACACGATCTCGCCTCGCCCGAGCCCAACCTCGGGCAGGAACAGTAGACCCAGGCGGATTTACGCCTCGCCCGAGGGCCTCCTCAAGCAACAGGCGCACCTTCAACTCGCCCGAGGCCCAGCTCGGGCAGGCTTCACAGTGAAGCAACCTTGGCCAGATCGCCTCACCAACCGACCGTATCGCAGGAGCATTCAATGCAAGGATCGCCTGACACCTTATCCTGACGCGCGTTCCTCAGTCGGCAGGGCCGAAGTGACCGCAGTCACTTCGCCCCTCCACTGACTGACCTGACAGGAAAGCAGTGTCGCCTGCCCCGCTCCGACTGCTGTGCCACCCGCTAGGGTGAGGCTGACAGCAGCCGAGTCCAGCCTCAGGCGCCATAGGAACTCTGCCTCGCCCGACCCCGGGGCTCGGCCCCCGCCTTGACCTCGAAAGACGGTGTCCGCCTCGCCCGACCCCAGGGCTCGGCCCCCGCCTCGACCTCGGAAGACGATCTCCGCCTCGTCCGACCCCAGGGCTCGGACTCAACCTCAACCTCGGAAGACGGTCTCCGCCTCGCCCGACCTTGGGGCTCGGACTCAACCTCGACCTCGGAGGAGTCACCGCCTCGCTCGACCTTGGGCTCGGACCGACCACGTTACAGGGGGTACATCATTACCCTACCCCTAGCTAGCTCAGGCTACGGGGAACAAGACCGGCGTCCCATCTGGCTCGCCCCGGTAAACAAGTAATGATGGCACCCCGCGTGCTCCCATGACGATAGCGGTTCTCAGCCCCTTACGGAAGCAAGGAGACGTCAGCAAGGACCCGGCAGCCCCGACAGATGTGCTTCTATAGGGCTCAAGTGCTCCTCCGACGGCCACGACATCACATGCACAGGGCACTAACACCTCTCCGACAGCCACGTCGGCATGTACATAGGGCTCTGGCTCCTCTCTGCCGGACAGGTTAGCATACTGCTACACCCTTATTGTACACCTGTGCCCTCTCCTTACATCTATAAAAGGAAGGTCCAGGGCCCTCGTATGAGGAGGTGGCCGCGCGGGAGGACGGGCTGACGGACAGACTCTCTCTCTCTCTCTCCCTCGCGGACGCTTGTAACCCCCTACTGCAAGCAAATCAATTTCTATCAATTTTTAGAAGGTTAAATGGTCCACCAAACAATTTATTTTTTTAAAATTCTCCGAGCATTTACTGCACCCCTTTTAATCATTGTTGAGTTTCTGTGGTTAGAAGTGTGTAGTAAATATTATAACGTGCTTTTAGAACCATCTTCAGTTGATGAATGCTTCAGTCGATTAAAAGTAGTATGATCTTTTCTATGTCGTACTAACATATTCTAAAGTTTAAAATAAAATAATGAAGAAAAATGTCATTTTGTCTCAAGGAACCTTGAAGCAAGAACAAGATTACACCATATTAACTCAAGATGACTTGGTGATAAACTGATACTTGCAGATAAGGAAGAAATGAATCACAACATGAGCTCTCCGATCAAACATGTTCATTTACTGCAATCCGAAGGTTCGACATTGTTCACAACCATTACCATCCAAATCCAAGCAACCGAAACCTATTTTAGGCTTACTGCTTCAATTATACACAGACAAAACCCGACAGTACCATGTTGGAGACGTCATACTGGTCACAAGTCTAATAACATTAGTGACCTCAAATCTCCAACAAAACAACAAATTAACCGCTCGCATTAATGCTTTGTCCTTCAGACCAGTATGGCTGTTGCAATTTAGCGACGAACTGGCACAATCTGCTCTTGCAATTTTTCTTCGGTCAGCCCCACTCACATTAATGCTTTGTCCTTCGATGGTTACTGAGAAGATATTCATTGCAGTATTTGTTGTATTCATACATTCAAATTTGTAACAAATATGTTATTGTTGCAGGATTATCATAAAACAAGAGTAGTCACCCTAGTTGGAGCACCAGACAAGTTATCCCTGGTAGGCCATGTAACATAGTGAGAAGCTAATATGGAAGACTGGAAGTGATACCATACTTTGGCCTAATGATGGTGCAATTGCATTACAGGATTTACAACATAAGCGGCAAAGGAAAGAAAACTAAAACATGCTTCAATTGCTTACCCCCTATTAGCTGGGACTGAAAGAAGATCAGCTTGTACTGCACACATGGAGAAGTCAGTCATTGTACAAACAAGTCCAACAATAGGTAAGCTAACCAACCTGTAACAATTTTTAGTAGAGAGTCTAGCTTAACAGTCACATCATTCCGAAATATCCTAACTACTCGACAGAGGTAGCCCTTCAAAGGACCCTTTCTAATGCGCAACATCTGCCCAATAGAGAAAAGTTGTTCTCTGGTGCTCCTGTAAGGCCCTTCAGCTGTATTATGAAGGAAATCAGAACGATGTACTTACATGCAGAAAATATTACAGAAGAAAACAAGAAACACTGACTGTTTATCCTAGAATATATGTTGTATCCTAGAAGAGAATTTCAAAAGCTTTGTTTCTGTCGGTTGTATCCCCCAATAAATCAAAGAACTAAGTGCAACCTTTTTATACAGAAATCCATCCTTGAACATTAAACCATCAAGTACTTCAAAAACTTCGCTAGTCTGACGATCGCGCTTTATTTCAATGTGAGGCCTGAAGAACCTGCATGACAAATAACAGTTTGGAAACTGTGTCAAGACTGGTTAAAATAAAATAGAAGCTTAATGGATGTAGGACAAGGAAGCTTTCAGAAGTAAGGAAAAATTACTCAAGTTCTTGGGAGCTGATCAACCGTGGGGTAGGAACTGTAGCTTCTTTTAGTGAAACTGCACCACCCTGCAAAGACCGAAATATGAAGATAAGTTAAGTAATAAGCAACACAAGGTAAGCTTGTTTTTTTTGCCAAGGAACACACCTAATAAAAAATAGTTGAGTCTAGCAAAAACGTTGTTACAAGATTAAAACAAGAGCTGCCATCCACGTATTTATTTCTCTTGGTGTTTTGATTAGTTCCTTACACCTAAAATCATCCTAGGACCTATCAGACCAGTTAACATGTTAACATTTATTTTCTAAAAATTAGCACGCTTTTTATCAGGGTGCCATAAGGAAATCAGTTTGACAGCGCGACCGCGTGGGCCGGGACCGCGCGTGGGGACCGGGAGCGCAAGCGTGGACAGCAGGGACCGATGAGTGCGCCGGCGGACAGGCTACGCCAGGGATCACGCCGTCGCGGGGGCTGGCGTTTGCCGGCTGGGGAGCGAGGAGTTTCCGCTGTCGCCACGAGGACCGAGGTATTAACTGCCACTTGTTTGGCTTACCAGAACTCGTGGGGCAGGGGAGGGGGGCGCTGGCGCGACGGCGTTCATGGAGGTTGAGGGGGTAGGGGCGCGAAACTTCAGACATCGTGGACACAGACGCGCAGCGGGGGCAGCAGGGGCAGCAGACGCGACATTGGTTGTTGGCGGCGTGGAAAGCTGGAGAGCCGACGCAGATGGAGCGCGTGGACTGCGATGCATGGCGGAGGCGATGCTAGTAGGATATGAATAATAAAAGGAAAAGATGACCGGTCAGAAATACGACTGTTATGTTAAATAACCTGTGTCAGACGAGCTCGCCACCACCCATAATTATCCTTTGACATCTCCTCTCAGTTATATGTAGGAAAACCCCAATTTTGTCCATTCTTGTCAAAATAATCAAGAGGCGCTCCAGTAGTGGTATTCATGCGAAACAAGGTTGGGTATACCCAAGTATCGACACTATTCCTATCAACATCAATAGGTAAATCACCTTTCAGGATAACATTTTTCTTTCTTGCATATGTTGCTGCCTCAGATAACTAAAAAAATAATGTCAAAAATAAATACATGAGAGTAGTACTATGAGCAGTTCAGAACGACAATACAACAACAGGAAATACTTACTTGTATATATAGATGGTACTGAACATAGTAATGAAAACGTATAACATCATGGTGTAAAGTACCTTCAGAAATAAGTTTGTCAAGCTGAAACACATTACAAAGGGAAACCATCTTAGTGCTCATAAACATGTGCTCTCATAAAAAAATAGAACAACATGTTCTTAGCAAGCTATAGTGGGAGAAAAGATACAAGTACCAAATGCAGAATAATATTCTGAATACCTTATCCTTGGAAAACTGAGAAAAACGATCCCATTGACTGTGATCAGAAGTCCCGCAAAAAGCAAAATGCCGCATATGGTTTCAACCATTCCTATTGGAGCAGCGTGAAAGCTTATCACATACAGTTTGGAATAGGAAATCAAGTACCATGATTACACATGAGAAACGAAATGGCAGTGAATGTACCTCGTTTTCAGATAAGAACTGCTGGAAAGAACTGGAGTTTAGCACCTTTTCCTTTTCTAAATTGAATATTTTTCTAGCAATCGACAATTTTGTGGACAATGCTGCCTCGTAGTCGACATCCTAATTTACATGTCATTTCCAAGTTAAGAAATAACCAAACATTAAAGATTTACTCAGAGATCTACAACAGTCAAAGACAACATGCAAATGCAATAACCTTTTTATCCAAATGCTTCTTTGCCTGCTGAATTTCTTCCTGTAGTAAATTTTAAATTGGGTACCAAACGAGGTGAGTAACAAACATTTAGTGGAATAAAAATAACACAGCCAAGACATACAATGAATAAATTTGAAAGCATAACAAAGGTATACCTTAACACAGGAATTGCATCTGAAAGTGCTTGTACCCTCAGGTACAAGGGATGCAAAGCAAACACAGAGAGGGAGCTGTAATTCACACATGAGGGGCGCTGCTACTGTTTAGATAACGTCCTTACTGATTTCAAGAAAAACAACCATTATGAGCAGGAAACCTTTGGTATCGAATATTAGTCATACCTGTACGGATAAGAATCCCACCTCATCCCATGAACTGAAGTATCGTTGATTGGAAGGAGCTGAACAAGATGGAAGCCCAAATTGACTGCCCAGTCAACAAGAAGTTTCGGGCATGAGCGGCACGGCCTTATCCGCCGATAGTGGAGACGCGTCTCAGGTATCGCTGGACAAGCAACGGCCTTATCCGCCGCCGTCTCGGGCATGAGCGGCAGCGTTGCGAGCTGGCGCTGCTGCGGCCGGGGTGGCGGCGACGAGTCCACGGATGACGTCCCCGACGAGGACGAGGACGGCGACGAAGACGACTTCTCCTTGTCGCAGTGCTTCCGGCAGTCGCCCACATCTTGCGCCGCCGCCGTCGCCGCAGGCGCTGCAGTCACCATCGCAACTTTGGCCGCCTTCTTGGGCTTCCGGCCCCTCCTCCCGCCGCCTCCGCACGCGGCCTTTCGCTTCCCTTTCCCGGCACTCACGGCCGGTCCCGTCACCGGAGCCGGTGCCGGCGCGGGCGCCATGGCCGCCGGCTTAGGAGCAATCGGGCGGAACTTGAGCATGATCCTCCCCATCTGCCAGGCCGCGCCTGCCTGCTGCGCGGCCGCGGTGGCGGCGTACCTCGGGGCGAGGCAGCACCCTCCCTTCCTCTCCATCCCCTCTCCCGACCGCACACGTCTCAAAACAAACCAACCCGGTATGAGTACGAGTACGACACACTTCCTTCTACTTTCTTGGCCGCCGCGAAGTAGTCCTTGACGGTCACGGAGCCAAAGCCGTCGTCGTAGAGGACCTCCAGCCCCTCTCCTGCTCCTCCTTCACCGGCAGCCCCTCGTTGTCCTTATCCTCCTCCACCTTCTCCTTCCTCTCCACCGCGGCCCCTGCAGATCCGTTCACTGTCATCGTCACTGTCGCCGACGCGTCGAGGGAGCTCGTGCGGAGGGCGAACCGCGCCTGGAGTCGGGCGCTGCGGTTTGTTTCCATGACCGAGACGCACGGCGATGGAGGCGGAGGTTGTTGAGAGCAGGCGTAGCGGGGATTCATCGCGGGCGGTTGGGGAATCGCGTCGGGAGGGGGCGGTCGTGCGCGTGATCCGCGGGCGGTTGGGGAATCGCGGCGGTGGGGGCGAGGGGAATCGCAGTGACGGTCGCGTTATCCGCGGGCGGGTGGGGATGAGGCGGGGGCAGTCTACACTGCCCCCTTAATAGTTAGTAGAGATTTATGAGAATCATTTTAGTTAAAACTATCTACAACTGTAATCAAAACTGTCTAAAATCGTCGTGAATATAGAGTTAAGTCGTTGTAAAAGCATAAAATTGTCACTTTCTACATCACAAACCACATGAACTCTTTATCTTCTTCTGCAAGTAATCTCCACGATACTCAAATTATCTCTACAACTAGATTCTCGAAAAAACTCCTCGAGAAAAGAGCTAAATCAAACAACCCCAAGATGTTTCTCTAGTCGAGCTATAGGCAAACTGTAACACCCTGAATTTGGGGTATAAAATTTATATTTACCAAATTCATGAGTTATCTCTTGTCTTTCTCTCTTTAGTCTCTCTTTCTTTTTATTAGAATTAAGCTAATTAGAAGAGGGATTAACTATTTATTTTATCAAAACAATGTGAGTCACAAAATATTGTATCATGCTAAGCCTAAATTATTCTTTTGTTTGATGCACATTTTTGAAATGGTTTGAATTTATATTTGATTTGAATTTGATTTGGAAACCCTAGAGAAAATAAATAGAAAAGCAATTGGAAATTCCAGGAAAATAGAAAACCTCAATTCAGCCCAGCAGGCCCATCTCGGGCCAGCCTCGCGCGCCAGCCCTCTTTGACAGGCGGCCCCCGCCTGTCAGCGCCTTCTCGCGCCCGCTCTCTCTTCCCCCTCTCCCTCTCGTTACCCAGTGGGGCCGACTTGTCGGCGCCAACCCCCCCCCCCCCCCCCCCCCCCCCGGCGCGTGTTCCCCTCTCTCTGTCCTTAGGGCCCCGCTCGTCAGCCCTGCCGCCCGTTCGCTATCGCTGACCCGTGGGTCCCGTCTGTCGGACCCTTCCCCTCCGAACCGCCCGCGCACGACCCGCGCGCCGTCATGGACTCCGCGCCCACGACGCACGCCGAGGTCACGCCCGTCCCCACCCTGGCCTTTTTCTAGCTGCCCAGTACCCGCTCGCCCTCCTCTTCCCTCACTCGCAGCCCTCGCCTCGCATCACGCGCACACCTAGGGAGCTCCGTCGTGGTCTCGCGCCCGTTCTACTGTCGCCGTCGAGCCTCAATAAGCTCCGCCTTGTCACCCACAACCCGGGACGCCCCTTGGTTCGCCCCTCCCCCTCTGGTTCGCCCGATCTGTGTTCACCGGTTCATTGTCGCAGCTCCGCCGCCGTCGACTCGTGCCCTCGCCGTGCCCCGGACGTCGTTCGTGTGTTCCTGAGTCTTCCCTCAAGGTAACCGTCCTAACCCCACCTCTAATTTTCCCTGTCTTGCATTTAGTCGCTCGCGATTGCTCGCCAGAGTGTTCCCCGGTCCGCCGAGGACTCCCCCTCTGCTGTCCAGTCACCTCACCCCCTTTTCTGCTATCCCGACCCCGCCATCAAATTCGTCGAGTCCTCCTAAAAGTCGCCTAGAGGGGGTGGATAGGTGGAATCTGAAATTTACAACTTTAGGCACACTACAAGCCGGGGTTAGCGTTAGAATAAAATCTGAGTTTGGGAGAGAGTGAAAAAACAAATCAACCAAGAAAGTAAAGCGGATGACACGGTGATTTGTTTTATCGAAGTTCGGTTCTAAAGAACCTAGTCCCCGTTGAGGTGGTCACAAAGACCGGGTCTCTTTCAACCCTTTCCCTCTCTCAAATGGTCACTTAGACCGAGTGAGCTTTCTCCTTAATCAATCGGGACACTTAGACCCTCACAAGGACCACCACACACTTGGTGTCTCTTGCTTTGATTACAAGTGTCTTGAGAACAATAGTAAGGAAGAAGAAAGCCAACCAAGCAAACAAGAGCAACAAGAAAACACAAGAACGATCCTCTCACAAGTCCTAAAGCACTAGATTTGGGACACCCTCAAAATCTCACATGAGGGGAACGACGTCACCATGCTCACCAAGATGGAGTTGGTGGAGGGCGAACTTGGGAGATTCGCAATGATCAGGGGCGAGGAGCCAACCCAAACGTACAACCGGCTCAAGACCCTCGTCAATAAAATAAGGAGCTATGGAAGCACGCGATGGACGAACCACGACGTCGTCCGCCTAATGCTAAGGTCTTTTACTGTCCTTGATCCACATCTTGTGAACAATATTCGTGAGAATCCTAGGTACACCAAGATGACGCCCGAAGAGATACTTGGAAAGTTTTTAAGCGGGCGGATGATGATCAAGGAGGCAAGATACGTTGACGATGCGTTGAACAGCCCAATCCACGAGCCTCAAACCGTTGCTCTCAAAGCAACAAGGAGCAAGGAAGTGCTACCTAGCAAGGTGGCACAAGTTGAGGCGGCGGGACTCAATGAGGAAGAGATGGCCCTCATCATTAAGCGTTTCAAGACGGCACTAAGGGGTCGCAAGGAGCATCCCAACAAGACCAAGACGAAGGGGAAGCGCTCATGCTTCAAATGTGGTAAGATTGGTCATTTTATCGCTAATTGTCCCGATAATGATAGTGACCAGGAATAAGGGAATAAGAGGGAAAAGAAGAAAGCTTACAAGAAGGCTAAGGGCGAGGCACACCTTGGAAAGGAGTGGGACTCGGATTGTTCGTCGTCCGACTCCGACAACGAAGGACTCGCCGCCACCGCCTTCAACAAGTCGGCCCTCTTCCCCAACGAGCATCACACCTGCCTCATGGCAAGGGAAAAGAAGGTAAGCACTCATAATACTAGTACTTACGCTTCCTCAAGTGATGAAGAATCTAGCGATGATGAAATAGACTATTCATGTTTATTCAAGGGCCTAGATAGAATTAAGGTTGATAAGATTAATGAATTAATTGATGCATTGAATGATAAGAATAAGTTATTAGAAAAGCAAGAGGATCTTTTGTATGAAGAACATGATAAGTTTGTAGAGGCACAAAAATCCCTTGCTTTAGAAATTAAAAGGAATGAAATGCTTTCTTGTGAATTGTCTACATGCCATGACTCTATTTCTAGCTTAAAGAGCATAAATGATGATTTGAATGCTAAGTTAGAAATAGCCAATAAATCAACATCTTGTGTAGAACATGTTGCAATTTGCAATAAGTGTAAAGATTTTAATGTTGATGCTTGTAGTGAACATCTAGTTTCAATTTCTAATTTGAATGATTGTTGGGGCGAAGGCAAAGACGCCACCCTTCGCTCGAGGCCTTCGCTGCAGCCGCTGGTCCGACGGAGGCAAAGCGGGCAGGGACACCCTTCGCAGGACTCGGCACTTTGACGAAGGCCTGCGGCGACGTCTTCACACGGCGCGGCCTCGTTCAGCCCCAAGGCCCACGTGTGATCTGGCCCATTGTAACGGGCCCCGCGTGGCCGCCTCTGTATTACGGGCCTAACTTGTAAAGGCACACTTGTAATTACAACTTGTAACCCTGCTTTATGGGAATATTCCGGGGATAAACCAGGCGTCTGAGGGCACATGCGTCCTTAACACAAGACGCTGGGCACTCAGACACCTATAAATACCCCCGCACAGTGCCCGTGAGAGGCTAGATCAACAGAGCTATTGCCCCCGTGCACGTAACCCTGTTGTTACCATTGTTCACCCTCGTTGGCCCACTTGCAGCAGAGAGCAAGTGCCAACATTTGGCGCCCACCGTTCGTGCCACGACAAAACCACCCGCGATGGCACCCAAGAGAGCTAACCCCAAGGCTGACGAGGCTGCGAAGGCAGCACTGCTGGCCGCAAGAAAGGGCAAGGCCCTCGCCCTCACCCAATCCACCCACCAAGAGCCCTTTGAAGACAACGTTCCCCACACCGGCGAAGACGACGCCTTCCGCACCTGCGGAACCGAAGGACAGTCGCAGCCGCCCCCAGGCTTCGCCCCACTGGAAGGCGCCGACCTCACCGAGGACGGTGAGGCCCTCAGCGTCTCAACAGAAGAACAGCTGCAGCTGCGCGCCCTGCGCCTCAGGAACCACAATCTCCAGAGGCAGAAAGAGATACTAGAGGCCAAGCGCCAGCGTGTTTCCGCATTAGCCAAAGTGCGGCAAATGATACGCGACGAGGAGCAGAAAGCCCAGGACCTCGAGCGCGAGATCGCGCTGATGCAGCGCGAAGGCCACCTCGGTTTACAGCAAGAGCCACCCCTCCAACAACGCGCTCAGCCGGAGGACATGCGCGAAGGCTACCTCGGCCGGCAGCATGGCCAACCCCTGCAGCACCGGACGCAGCCGGAGAACCCGCATTTCCCCCAGCATGACTACGCCCCCCAGCACGGCGCGCCATTCCAAGGGGTCAACTACCTCGACGAGCGAAGTCCCCTGGCGCCACACCTGCAAGTGACGCCTTGGCCAGCCAACTTTCGAGCGGGGGCATACCCCAAGTACAACGGCAGCACCGACCCGGCGCAATACATCATGAGTTACCAAGTCGCCGTTGCATCAGCCGGAGGGGACGACGCCACAATGGCAAAGTCTTTCATCATCGCCCTAGAGGGCCCAGCACTCACCTGGTTCACCAGATTGCCCCCGCTGTCCATTGATTCGTGGCGAAGTCTCAGGGACAAGTTCCTCCTCAACTTTCAAGGGTACCGTCCAGACACCGACGCTTTGGCCGAGCTCTCGCTTTGCAAACAGCTGGAAAAGGAGACTCTGCGGGAGTATTACCGCAAGTTCTTAACACTCAAGTCACAGCTGCCCTCTGTCGACGATCAGATCGCTATCCACTACGCCATCAATGGCCTTCGGGCCGGCGTCCTCTACAGCCATTGTATCAGAGATCCACCCAAGAGCTTGCAGGAGCTATATCAGCTCTTCGAAAAATATGCCAAATCCGAAGAGCTCCACCAGCGCAAGGTCGAGTCGCAACGGAAACCCAACAGTCAGACTCCGCAGTCCAGCCGCACGTGGACAAGGACTTCGCAGCCAGACTCCAGTCGAGACGGCCGCAGTCAGCAGCAAGTCCACAACATCGTCAACCAACAGCCTGCTGCTGACCCCCCTCGCCGCCAGGAATATCCCCCCCAGGGCCGCGGAAATGGAACTCGCGGCAGGGGTCGAGGGCGGGCGCAGCAGCCGCCGCGCCGGTTCTATTGCCTTTTCCACGGCGAAGACTGTGCCCACCAGACCAAAGACTGCCCCGAGACGAAGGCCACCAGAGACAGAATGGCGAGGGCGCAGCCAGCCGACAATCCCAGAATTGTCGCGCATAACTACCAGCCACCCCCTCCACCATACGTCCATGCCCCCGCTCCGCATCCACCGCACCACGCTTACCAACATCATCAGGAAGTACAAATCGTACCTCCTCCACCCCCACCACCACACCAGCAACACCAAAACATTCCCCATGCCCCAAAGCAAGAAGACTTCGCCGATCAACCATATCGCGGAGTCATTCACATGATAACAGGGGGGTCAAGCACCGACTTCGACACCAAGCGGCAGAAGCGGGACCACTACCGCAGCATCAACCATGTCGCCGTCACTGGCCCAGTCGTGCAGACGAAGTGGTCCCACATACCGCTAACCTTCGACGCGCGAGACGTCGACCTGCGCAGCGCCCCCCACATCGACGCAATGGTCATCAACTGCAGCGTGGCAGGCTGGGACTTACACAAAGTCCTTGTCGACAACGGCAGTCAGGCGGACATCATCTTCCTCCACGCCTTCGACCGCATGGGTATAAGCCACAGCTTGCTGAAGCCTTCGGACAACCCGTTGTATGGTTTCGGCGGCAAGGGCACCTTTCCAGTTGGCAAGATAGAGTTGCCCCTCTCCTTCGGTGTAGCACCCAATGCCCGAAGTGAGCAAATAACCTTCGACATTGTCGACATGGTATATCCATACAACGCCATCATGGGCCGAGGCTCCATCAACAAATTCGAAGCCGCCATCCACGGGTTGTACCTATGTATGAAGATACCAGGCCCGCTGGGCACCATCACAATCTACGGCAACCAGCAGACGGCGCGCAACATAGAGCGGGACTTCGTGCCCGGTCAGAGAAATGTACACTGTCTCACGACCCAGCGCGAAGTCCCTGCGCCGGCTAGCCCAACCGACAAGCAGCACGACAAGGCACAGTTGCAGTGCCAAGACGGGACCAAGACTGTCCCCCTCGATCAGGCCACGCCCAAGCAGACTGTAACTATCAGCGAAGACCTCACCTCACTTGAAGAAGAGAAACTTCTCTGCTGCCTGGCCAAGAATAAAGATGTCTTCGCCTGGTCTGCCCTCGATCTGGTCGGAGTCAGCCGAGCCATAATCGAACACAGCTTGGGGATTGACCCTTCGGTGCGACCCAAAAAGCAGAAGCTTCGCAAGATGTCAGACGAAAAGACAGAAGCCGCCAAGGCGGAGGTGCATCGCCTCCTGGAGGCTAAATTCATCGAGCCAGTGGCTTACCCCACGTGGCTCTCCAATGTTGTGATGGTGCAGAAGAAAAGCGGAAAATGGCGCATGTGCATAGACTTCACCAGTCTCAATAAGTCCTGCCCAAAGGACAATTTCCCGTTGCCACGGATCGACAAAATAGTCGATAGCGCGGCCGGATGCGAGGTCATGTCCCTCCTCGACTGCTTCTCCGGCTATCACTAGATATACATGAAGGAGGAAGACAAGGCTAGCACCAGCTTTATAACACCCTTCGGCACTTATTGCTTTGTCAGAATGCCGGAGGGTCTCAAGAATGCCGGGTCCACCTTCTCCAGACTCACCAAAACGGTGCTCGAAGGGCAGGTCGGCAGAAATGTATTCACATATGTGGACGACATCGTCGTCGCCAGCAAAAATAAGGAGGACCACCTCGCCGACCTGGCGGAAACATTCGCGAACATGCGAGATGCACGACTCCGCCTAAACCCGGAAAAGTGCGTTTTCGGTGTTCGCCAGGGCAAGATATTGGGCTACCTGGTGTCCCGCCGAGGCATCGAGGCCAACCCAACCAAGATCAAGGCCATCGTCGATATGTCGCCTCCGCAGTCCGCCAGGGACGTCCAGCGCCTGACAGGCAGGATGGCCGCCCTCAATAGATTCATCTCCAGGTCCGCCGAGCGAAGTCTCCCCTTCCTCAAAACACTCCGCGGCGCGAAGGACTTCGCTTGGGGACCGGAGCAAGCAGCGGCCTTCGCCTCATTAAAACAGTACCTGGCGGAGCTGGCCATCCTCACAAGTCCAGACTCCTCGCTCCCCTTATTGCTCTATGTCGCGGCTTCGCCGCACGCGGTCAGCGCGGCACTAGTACAGGAGCAGACAGTCGAAGGCGCAGTCAGACAGTGCCCTGTTTATTACGTCTCCGAAGTCCTGACACCATCCAAATGCAACATGACAGAGCTGGAGAAGATTGCTTACGCAGTTGTTATGTCCTCGCGCAAGCTGCGCCACTATTTTGAAGCATTCAAGGTCCGAGTCACCTCAGACAGGGGGCTCGGCGAGCTATTCAGGAACCCGGAGGCATCAGTGAGAATTGCCAAGTGGGCAGCCGAGCTCTCCGGCTACCACATTAGTTTCGAGCCCAGGACAGCCATCAAATCGCAAGTCCTGGCAGACTTCGTCGTCGACTGGACCGGGCCAGTAACACAGCCGGACCCATCCGCAGAAAAGGTCTGGTCTATCCATTGCGACGGTGCATGGTGTCACGCGGGGGTAGGCGTCGCTGCAGTAATCACCTCACCAGCCGGAGTCAAACACAGATATGCAGCACGCCTCAGCTTCGCTCTGGAATCCGACAAATGTACAAACAACATAGCAGAGTATGAAGCAGTCATCCTCGGTCTCCGCAAGCTAAGGGCCCTCGGAGTCACCACATGCATCATCAAAACAGACTCCAAGATAGTCGCCGGTCAGGTCGAAAAAGACTATGCAGCAAAAGACCCCGCGCTCATGCAATACCTTGCGGCTATCCGAAGTCTCGAGAGGCAGTTCAAGGGATTCACTCTACAGCATGTGGACAGGGCCAAGAATGAGGAGGCCGATGCATTAGCCAAGGCCGCCGCCAGGGGCGAGCCCCTGCCCTCCGACGTATTCTTTCACACCATCGGCACGCCAGCCGTCCAGAGCCCCGAAGGGCTCCAAATAACCAATGATAGCGAGGGCCACCGTATAGTCCACCTAATCATGACCGAAGACTGGCGGGCCCCAATAACCCTGTTTCTACAGGGATACTATCACCCAACCGACGTCAGTGAGGCGAAGCGCCTCGAACATCGGAGCCGGGACTTCGCACTAATCGAGGGCCAATTATACAAGAAGGGGGTCAGTCAGCCAATGCTTAAATGCGTCACCGAGACCGAAGGCATCCAAATCTTGCGCGAGGTCCACAGTGGCACGTGCGGCTCGCACGCGGGGCCAAGGGCCCTGGCTGCTAAGGTGATCCGACAAGGGTTTTACTGGCCTGCAATGATCTGCGCCGCAAATCGAGTCACAAGGTCCTGCGAAGCCTGCCAGAAGTTCTCTCCTCGGTCAGGCAACCCCTCGCAATACACAAAGCTGATCGCCCATACATGGCCTCTTCAGCGCTGGGGCCTGGACATTGTCGGGCCCTTGCCCACCGCTTAGGGGAACCTCAAGTTCGCCTTCGTAGCCGTCGAATACTTCACCAAGTGGATTGAAGCGAGGGCTGTGTCCACAATCACATCAAAGACTGCCCAAAAATTCTTTTGGCAGAACATTGTTTGCCGCTTCGGAGTACCGTCCGAGCTAACAGTTGACAACGGCAAGCAGTTTGACAATCAAGATTTCAAGGATTTTTGTTTTTCCATCGGCACCAAGCTAGCCTTCGCTTCAGTCTATCATCCGCAGTCCAACGGAGTCGTGGAGCGTGCCAACGGGAAAATCTTCACAGCTATCAAGAAGATGCTCCTCGACGAGAAAAAAGGCAGATGGACCGACTTGTTACCGGAGGCAGTCTGGGCGCTAAACACAACTGAGTGCAGGGCGACCGGGTTCACTCCCTTCCGCCTTCTATACGGATCGGAGGCAATGACCCCGCAAGAAATAAAACATGGGTCTCCGCGCACAGCTCCGTCAGCCACCCCTGACGTGGATGAGCCAACCTCCAAAGATCTCATTGACGGAGACCGGGTCTTCGCCCTGCAGGCCTTAAACAAATACCAAGCCCAGACCAAAGCATGGCGCGACCGCGCAGTCATCCCAAAGGAGTTCAGCGCGGGGGACCTCGTACTCATCCGAACAGCTCGGACGGAGTCCAAGGGCAAGTTGGAGCCCAAGTGGGAGGGCCCCTTCATAGTCAAAACAAAAGCTTCCCCCAGCGCTTACAGGCTCGCAACGCCAGATGGCGAGGACCTGGAGCACTCCTGGAACATTGACAACCTTCGTAAATTTTTTGTTTAATTCCTAGGGCTGAGTTCGCCCTTGTAATTCACCGCAAACAATCTTGTACCGGCCCGCACTCTTTTCCTCCCGGGGGGTGAGGTTTTTAACGAGGCAGAGCCATGTAATATATGTGACAAAAATCCCCCGCAAAAGCATGTGTCGAAAAAAGACCGCGACAACGGTCTTCGGCATTCGACCAATCCGAAGTCACCGCGAGGCTAAGCGCTAGACACCCTCGCGTGCGACCTATCCGCGCAGAAGTCGCCTAAGGGTGCAGCCGGACTTAGCACAACAAGTGCGCAAAAATCAAAGTCTATCGCGAAGACTATCCGCGCAGAAGTCGCCTAAGGGTGCAGCCGGACTTAGCACAACAAGTGCGCAAAAATCAAAGTGTATCGCGAAGACTATCCGCGCAGAAGTCGCCTAAGGGTGCAGCCGGACTTAGCACAACAAGTGCGCAAAAATCAAAGTCTATCGCGAAGACTATCCGCGCAGAAGTCGCCTAAGGGTGCAGCCGGACTTAGCACAACAAGTGCGCAAAAATCAAAGTCTATCGCGAAGACTATCCGCGCAGAAGTCGCCTAAGGGTGCAGCCGGACTTAGCACAACAAGTGCGCAAGAATCGAAGTCTATAGCGAAGACTATCCGCGCAGAAGTCGCCTAAGGGTGCAGCCGGACTTAGCACAACAAGTGCGCAAGAATCGAAGTCTATAGCGAAGACTAACCGCGCAGAAGTCGCCCAAGGGTGCAGCCGGACTTAGCACAACAAGTGCGCAAAAATCAAAGTCTATCACGAAGACTTTTCGCACAGAAGTCGCCTAAAAGGCGCAGCCGGAGCCTATCGCAAAAACCGCCCAAGGGCGCAGCCGACCCAGTATGGCAAAAGCAGAAACGACAGCAAGACCAGTTATAATCACACTGGCACAGCACAATCAATCACACCAGTCAAAGTACACAGCGCCCTCGCAGGCACAAGCACGCGAGGGCACACTACTCCATTTTACAAGCCCTTGCACATACACAAGCGAGGGCACCACGCCCTACATCGGCTCAACTTTAGGAATAATCCCCATCTCTCTATAATTAAATAACATTATCCTAAGCTCCTCACCCGCAAAAAGGCTTCGCAGCTCCCCTTCCCCCACACCCGAGGCGGCCGGCAAAGACAGCAGCTCCTGCCGACCAACCCTACTAACGCGAAGCCGAGCCCCTTCCTCCGCACTAATCCTACGCTTCGCAACCGCCCTTCGTCGTCGGTGCCCGGTGCTAGGACCGGGCACGCCTGGCGCGTCCGCAGCATGTGGCGCAGCCTCCGCCGCAGCCACGTCCAGGGCCGCAAAATAGTCCAAGTCCTCCTCCGACGACTCCTCGGTCCACTCAACCGAGCTCCCAGAGTCAGTAAAATCAAAAAACTCAGAAACAGACCCACCACATTCATTTCCACCTTCCGCGGTCGAAGCCGCCAAAAACCCAGTAGTAGCGGTTGCGTGCGCAGGCCCAAAATCTTGAACCTGCGCAGCAACCAAAATTCAGTACATAATCCAAAAATCCCTCAACCCTAAACACCACCTACGCCACCTGCGAAGGCCCTGCCGCTGCGGGAGCCTCCGCCGCCGCCTCCGCCGCTGCCTCCGCTGGATCTTCAGCGCTCGGCACAGCAGCTGCGGGGGCATCAGATGCGCTTTCGGCCACCCTTGGGAGAAGGCCTTCGCCGGCCGCAGCAGGTACAAGGGCGCCTGGTGCATCTTCCGCGGTCACCGGGGTCAGTCCCGGGGCGACTCCAGTGGCGGCCTCCGCAGGGGTGGTCTCCGGCTCAGGCGGCGCGTTGTTCAGCGCCCCAAAATCGTCCACCCGCTCGCCGCGCTCCGCCTAAGACAAAACGCACAAAAATTCAGCAAACACACGCACAGACCGCATCCAGCAAGCACCGAGTAAACGACAACGTTACCTGAGCCCTCGCGGCCTCGGCCCGCGCCCGGACCACCTCTCGACCGTATGAACCCCACATCCGGTCATAGAGGGCCCCGGCGGACTCCTTCACCACGGGGTCTTCGACCTCAAAGATATCTCGCCCAAAATCCTCATCCACCTGGTCGAGGGCCTCATAGTGCCGGCAGCCTTCGCGAGAGAGCGCGTTCATCGCTGCCTCGCAGGTGACCAGGGAGGTGAACGACATCAACCCCGCCAAGACAGTGGGGAGCTCCTGCAGTTCCTCCTGCACCCACTCCAGACAGCGAAGTCCGGCCTCTCGCTCCGGCACCTCGAAGTCACCCGTCCGCACACCCAGCTCGCGATATGAAGTCATGAGCTGCGTGCGCGTCCGTTCGGCCTCCGCTCGCGCCGCGGCCTCGGCCCCCTCCGCGCGGCTCTCGAGGGCAGCAAGCCGCCGCTGCAGCTCTCCGGCGAGCTCCTTGGCGATATTGCCCTCCGCCCGCGCCAGCCTGGCCTCCGCCTGCGCAGACTGCTCCTTGGCAATGGCTTCGTTGGCCTCCCTTCTCTCCTCCATCAGCTGGCGCCGGAGGTCTGCCTTCTCCTTCTCAAGGGCGGCCACCTTCTCCGCCAGTTTGCGGCACTTGCTGTCGGAGGCCGACTTCTCACGGACAGCGTCCGCATGTTGCGTCCGAAGTCTCTCGACCTCGGCAGACAACGCCGCCGTTAGGGCCCCCGACGCAGTACGGCTGGTGAAGTCAGCCACCTGCAGAAAACACATAAGGCCCGTGTTAAAAAAAAAATTATTATAGCTCGGCAGACCTGACTCAGCGCCTCCATCGCTCCTTTCAGCCGGCGGGTCGCCGCGTCCGCCTCGTCTCTGACCAGCGCGAGGGCAGTCACCTCGCCTCCAGCGCCAAGGGTCTCCGCCCCCGCCTTCGGCGCTGGCGCAGCCGTCGCAGCCGCCGCGCCAGGCACAACTAGAGCAAGCGGGACCTCGTCCAACCCTGCAACGCGTCAACAAATTAAAAAAAAAAGAAAAAGAAAAAAAATGCGTATACATATAGACTCACCCCCAAGATAATCCTCCACATCAATCTCGGTGCCGAAGTCGGCAACACGTTTGCCGGGCGGCGGTAGCGATCGGGCCGCCTTCGCAGCCTCCGCCACTCCGCTGGCGGACGGCACCACCTTCGACAGCTTGGGGCCTCCGGCGCCCACCGTCGCCTCCGGCGCCTTGCCAGGCGCGGAGGCGCCCGCCTTCGCCGGCAATGGCGGCTTGCCTCCGCCGGAGGCCTCAGCCTTCGATGCTCCCCGCTGCCTTTTCGGCCGGGCTTCGTGAACCCTCACGGTCGCCTGGCGTTTCCGCGCCGCCACTTGGCGATCCTTGTCCATCACTGCCCACACAACATGACCGATATTTCGCCCATAAGGAAAAACTTTCCACCGACGAGCCATACGAGATGTAAAACAGTCCTCTTCATCCCAGGGGATAGGAATGTTTTTAGGCCAACAACCCCCGGTAACCCTCAGCATCCGAGCCGAAGACTCCCGGAGCTCGGGCGAAGACATCCTCTCCCCCGGGGCCGCACACGTCCTCATTAACTCTCTAGCGAAACTATCAGACACCCCAAGCCCTCCCATCGCAGTACCTAATTTTCTCTTTTTCGAAGAGGTGGCGGCCGCCAGCGCTGGGTCGCCTCCGGTCTCCACCACCGGTTTCTTCCCGCGGCGGTCTGCCTCGTCCTGACCAGGGTAGCCGTCGTACGGCAGTTGATTTAATTCAAAGACCCTGTTCAAGCGATCGTTTGACCCACGGATGTCAAAACTGCGCTGGCTTTCCGTCTTCGGCACGTAGCGCCCCACGAGTCGCACCGCCAAGTCCTCTGCATCACGCACAAAGGCGGCCGGGTCACGGTTCCGCAAACTCAGTGCGAAGGCAGGACTTCGCACCTCCCTTCCTCCATGAAAGGGCATCTGGCGAGGGCATACTTCGCCCAGCGCCCAGCCGCGCGCCAAGGGCCAGACCCCGTACGCCGCAAACTCTTCAACCAAATCACGCCCGCTGCTCTGACCGGCGGCGTACCGAAGGACCCCTTCGTCTGTATCCTCTTCTGCCACTTCGAAAGGCGGATACGCAGAGTAACAGTGAGAGCACATCTCGGACACGGGGAGCCCTTGATGGCCTTCGACAGTAGCCTCAGCAACATAAAACCAAAACTCATTCCAACTGCCCCACTTGTTGCGGGCGCACGGGACCAACTCCACTACTGGCATCGTGGTCTTGCCGGTCTTCGGCGTGAAAGTGCACGACCCGAACTGCGCAACTCCGCCCTCAACCACCCTTTTCTGCCAATGCAAGCAATAATTCTTCGCGAAAACTTCAACCGACGGCTGCCCGCCGTACGAAGTCGTCGCCCAGACATACTTCGCCAGCGCCACTATGGCGTTCGGTGTAAGCTGATGTATTTGAACGCTGAATCTGCGCAGGACTTCGCCGACAAACCGGTGCGCAGGCAAGCGGAGTCCGGCGGCGAAGAACGCCTCGAAAACAACCAACTCGCCCTCCGGCTCGGGGACTTCCTCCGTCCCCGGAGCACGAGCGACTCCGTCGCCAAAGTAGCCCAACCGCTGCATATCTTCAATACGGCCTGACGTCATCCGTGACACACCAAATTCAACAGAGTCGCCGGCGCGCAACTCTTCCACCATCACGTTACTCAACGTCTCCTCAGACGAGGCGGCGGCCGGCGGCGTGGCGGTGGCGGAAGAAGAAGAGGATGACATCGCTACGTACCGTCGGCGGCGGCGGGCGGTTTGCTTCACTCGAGCCAGAACGCCGGCGAGCAAAGGGAGCAGCGGAGGAAAAGGAGCAGCAAGGCGGCGGGCGGCTAGGGTTTTTACGGAGCGTGGAAAGCAGAATTCAAACAGCGCCGCCCCCGCCCCCTTTTATAGACAGGGCGCGGCTCCTCGGGAAACCCACAACCCGACAGGCCGCGACGCTTCGGGAAACCCGCAATCCAACAGTACGCCGTCCATCAACGGTCACATCAAAAACCCCCGCGGAACCACTTCGAGCGAGGGCAGCGTCTCCGCCATCTAGCGACGTCTTCGGCACCAGGTGACTTTGTCGAACTGGTCCCTCGGAGGGCAAATGTTGGGGCGAAGGCAAAGACGCCACCCTTCGCTCGAGGCCTTCGCTGCAGCCGCTGGTCCGACGGAGGCAAAGCGGGCAGGGACACCCTTCGTAGGACTCGGCACTTTGACGAAGGCCTGCGACGACGTCTTCACACGGCGCGGCCTCGTTCAGCCCCAAGGCCCACGTGTGATCTGGCCCATTGTAACGGGCCCCGCGTGGCCGCCTCTGTATTACGGGCCTAACTTGTAAAGGCACACTTGTAATTACAACTTGTAACCCTGCTTTATGGGAATATTCCGGGGATAAACCAGGCGTCTGAGGGCACATGCGTCCTTAACACAAGACGCTGGGCACTCAGACACCTATAAATACCCCCGCACAGTGCCCGTGAGAGGCTAGATCAACAGAGCTATTGCCCCCGTGCACGTAACCCTGTTGTTACCATTGTTCACCCTCGTTGGCCCACTTGCAGCAGAGAGCAAGTGCCAACAATGATGAAGTGGCTAGTCTTAATGCCCAACTTAAGACAAGCAAGAGTGAATTTGACAAACTAAAATTTGCAAGGGATGCCTACACGATTGGTAGACACCCCTCAATTAAGGATGGTCTTGGCTTCAAGAGAGAAGTCAAGAACTTAACAAGCCATAAGGCTTCCATCTCCGCCAAGGAGAAAGGGAAGGCCCCTATGGCTAGTAATGCTCAAAAGAACCATGCTTTCATGTATCATGACAGGAGACATTCTAGGAATGTTTATAGAAGTTATGATGCTTTTAATTCTCATGCCATGATTGCTTCTAGTTCTTCTATTATGCATGATAGAAATTTGGCTAGGAAAAATGTTGTTCATCATATGCCTAGAAGAAATATTGTTCATGTTCCTAGGAAAGTAATGAATGAACCTTCTACAATTTATTATGCTTGCAATGCTTCCTTTGCTATTTGTAGAAAGGATAAGAAGATAATTGCTAGGAAATTAGGGGCCAAATGTAAGGGAGACAAGACTTGCATTTGGGTCCCTAAGACTATTGTAACTAACCTTGTAGGACCCAACATGAGTTGGGTACCTAAGACCCAAGCCTAAATTTGCCTTGCAGGTTTATGCATCCGGGGGCTCAAGCTGGATTATCGATAGCGGATGCACAAACCACATGACGGGGGAAAAGAGGATGTTCTCTTCCTACGTCAAGAACAAGGATCCCCAAGATTCAATCATATTCGGTGATGGGAACCAAGGCAAGGTGAAAGGGTTAGGAAAAATTGCTATTTCATCCGAGCACTCTATTTCTAATGTGTTCTTAGTTGAGTCGCTTGGATATAACTTGTTGTCTGTAAGTCAACTTTGTAATATGGGATATAACTGTTTATTCACAAATGTAGATGTGTTTGTCTTTAGAAGAAGTGATGGTTCATTAGCGTTTAAGGGTGTACTAGACGGTAAACTTTATTTAGTTGATTTTGCAAAAGAGGAGGTCGGTCTAGATGCATGCTTAATTGCTAAGACTAGCATGGGCTGGCTGTGGCATCGCCGTTTTGCACATGTGGGGATGAAGAACCTTCACAAGCTTCTAAAGGGAGAACACGTGATAGGTCTAACTAATGTAACTTTCGAAAAAGATAGACCTTGTGCAGCTTGTCAAGCAGGTAAACAGGTGGGAAGCTCTCATCATGCCAAAAATGTGATGATAACATCAAGACCCCTGGAGTTACTTCATATGGACCTCTTCGGACCCGTAGTCTATCTAAGCATAGGAGGAAGTAAGTATGGTCTTGTTATAGTTGATGATTTTTCCCGCTTCACTTGGGTATTCTTTTTGCAGGATAAGTCTGAAACCCAAGGGACCCTCATGCGCTTCCTAAGGAGAGCTCAAAACGAGTTTGAGCTCAAGGTGAAGAAGATAAGAAGCGACAATGGGTCCGAGTTCAAGAACCTTCAAGTGGAGGAGTACCTTGAGGAGGAAGGAATCAAGCACGAGTTCTCCGCTCCCTACACACCACAGCAAAACGATGTAGAGAGAGGAAGAACAGGACGCTCATAGACATGGCGAGGACAATGCTTGGAGAATTCAAGACACCCGAGCGATTTTGGTCGGAAGCCGTGAACACGGCTTGCCATGCCATAAACCGGGTGTACCTTCATCGCCTCCTCAAGAAGACTTCGTATGAGCTGCTAACCGGTAACAAACCCAATGTATCTTACTTTCGTGTATTTGGGAGTAAATGCTACATTCTAGTGAAGAAAGGTAGAAATTCTAAGTTTGCTCCCAAAGTTGTAGAAGGGTTTTTATTAGGTTATGATTCAAATACAAAGGCGTATAGGGTCTTCAACAAATCATCGGGTTTGGTTGAAGTCTCTAGCGACGTTGTATTTGATGAGACTAATGGCTCTCCAAGAGAGAAAGTTGTTGATCTTGATGATGTAGATGAAGAAGATGTTCCGACGGCCGCAATACGTACCATGGCGATTGGTGATGTACGACCACAGGAACAAAAGGAGCAAGATCAACCTTCTTCCTCAACAATGGTGCATCCCCCAACTCAAGACGATGAACAGGTTCATCAAGAAGAGGCGTGTGATCAAGGGGGAACACAAGATGTTCATGTGATAGAGGAAGAAGCGCAATCGGCACCTCCAACCCAAGTTCGAGCGACGATTCAAAGGGATCATCCTGTCGACCAGATTTTGGGTGATATTAGCAAGGGAGTAACTACTCGCTCTAGATTAGTTAATTTTTGTGAGCATTACTCTTTTGTCTCTTCTATTGAGCCTTTCAGAGTAGAAGAGGCCTTGCTAGATCCGGACTGGGTGTTGGCCATGCAGGAAGAGCTCAACAACTTCAAGAGAAATGAAGTTTGGACACTGGTGCCTCGTCCCAAGCAAAATGTTGTGGGAACCAAGTGGGTGTTCTGCAACAAACAAGACGAGCACGAGGTGGTGACAAGGAACAAGGCACGACTTGTGGCAAAAGGTTATGCCCAAGTCGCAGGTTTGGACTTTGAGGAGACTTTTGCTCCTGTAGCAAGGCTAGAGTCAATTCGCATATTGTTAGCCTATGCTACTCACCATTCTTTCAGGTTGTTCCAAATGGATGTGAAGAGCGCTTTTCTCAACGGGCCAATCAAGGAGGAGGTGTACGTGGAGCAACCCCCTGGCTTTGAGGATGAACGGTACCCCGACCACGTGTGTAAGCTCTCTAAGGCGCTCTATGGACTTAAGCAAGCCCCAAGAGCATGGTATGAATGCCTTAGAGACTTTTTAATTGCTAATGCTTTCAAGGTTGGGAAAGCCGATCCAACTCTTTTTACTAAGACTTGTGATGGTGATCTTTTGTGTGCCAAATTTATGTCGATGACATAATTTTTGGTTCTACTAACCAAAAGTCTTGTGAAGAGTTTAGCAGGGTGATGACTCAGAAGTTTGAGATGTCGATGATGGGCGAGTTAAGCTATTTCCTTGGGTTCCAAGTGAAGCAACTCAAGGATGGGACCTTCATCTCCCAAACGAAGTACACACAAGACTTGATCAAGCGGTTTGGGATGAAGGACGCCAAGCCCGCAAAGACTCCAATGGGAACCGACGGACACACCGACCTCAACAAAGGAGGTAAGTCCGTTGATCAAAAGGCATACCGGTCTATGATAGGGTCCTTACTTTATTTATGTGCTAGTAGACCGGATATTATGCTTAGCGTATGCATGTGTGCTAGATTTCAATCCGATCCAAGGGAGTGTCACTTAGTGGCCGTGAAGCGAATTCTTAGATATTTAGTCGCTACGCCTTGCTTCGGGATCTGGTATCCAAACGGGTCTACCTTTGACTTAATTGGATATTCAGACTCCGACTATGCTGGATGTAAGGTCGATAGGAAGAGTACATCGGGGACGTGCCAATTCTTAGGAAGGTCCCCAGTGTCATGGAGCTCTAAGAAACAAACTTCCGTTGCCCTATCCACCGCTGAGGCCGAGTATGTTGCCGCAGGACAGTGTTGCGCGCAACTACTTTGGATGAGGCAAACCCTCCGGGACTTTGGCTACAATCTGAGCAAAGTCCCACTCCTATGTGATAATGAGAGTGCTATCCGCATTGCAGATAATCCTGTTGAACACAGCCGCACAAAGCACATTGACATCCGGCATCACTTTTTGAGAGACCACTAGCAAAAGGGAGATATCGAAGTGTTTCATGTTAGCACCGAAAACCAGCTAGCCGATATCTTTACCAAGCCTCTAGATGAGACGACCTTTTACAAGCTGCGTAGTGAGCTAAATGTCTTAGATTCGCGGAACCTGGATTGATTTATAGCATACATGTGTTTTATGCTTTGATCATGTTCCTTAATGCATTTTGTTGTTTACTTATGGTGCTCAAGTTGTACAAGCACTCCCCGGACCTCACAAGTCCATTTGCAAGTGATGCACATATTTAGGGGGAGATGTGCTACAACTTGACCCTTTGAGGCTAACTGTGTGCTTGAGTTTGCTTAACTTAGTATCAAAGGAGGTTTGAAAGGGAAAAGGTGGACTTGGACCATGCAAGACTTCCACTGCACTCCGATGAGAGGGTAACCTATTCCAAGTTCATCTCCATGCTCTTATTGCCTTTTTACTCTTAATTGAAGATTTTGGTGAGGCAATGGGGTTCAAATGGCCAAGATTGATCCCGTTTTGGTGCTCGATGCCAAAGGGGGAGAAAATAAGGCCAAAGCAATAAATGGATCAGCTACCACTTGAGAATTTTGAAAATAGTAGAATAGAGCTTTTGGTTTGACAAAAATCTCTTATTGTCTCTTTTGTCAAAAGTTGGCCTCTTGTGGGGAGAATGGTTGATTATGGGAAAAGGGGGGAGTTTTTGAAATCTTTGATCAATTTCTCTTGGAACAACTCTCTTTATGTCTCAACAAGTTTGTTTGACTTAGAGATAGGAAATTGAGTTTGATTTACAAAAACAAACCAAGTGGTGGCAAAGGATGATCCAAATATGCCAAATTTGAATCAAAACAAATTTGAGTTTTCATTTGCATTGATGTTGCACTTATTTTAGTTGCTTTCTATTGTGTTGGCATAAATCACCAAAAAGGGGGAGATTGAAAGGGAAATGTGCCCTTGGGCCATTTCTAAGTATTTTGGTGATTAAGTGTCCAACACAAGTGCCTAAATGTAAATTGTGCCAAGGACTCAAGAAATGCAAATCAAGATTAAAGGTATGTTTCTAGACTTAGTACATTGTTTTGAAGACTAATGTATTGTGTCTAAGTGCTAGAAACAGGAGAAATAATTTTGGAGAAGTTGGCTGTGTACAGCCAAAAAAGCTGCTCGGTCTGGGTGCACCGGACAATGTCCGGTGCGCCAGGCTGGCATCTACAAACTGGCTGCTCTCGGGACTTCGACGGCGGTGTACGACTATAAATCATCGGACTGTCCGGTGGTGCACCGGACTGTCCGGTGAGCCAACAGTCGGCCCAGCCAACGGTCGGCCGCGTAATCCGCGCGCGACGCGTGGCAGAGCCAACGGTCAGAAGGGGGCACCGGACTGTCCGGTGTAAACCGGACAGTGTCCGGTGCGCCAACGGCTCTGAACCGCCAACGGTCGGCTTCGCCAAAGAAGGAAAGAAATCCGCACCGGACTGTCCGGTGCGCCAGGCGACAGAAGGCAAGAATTGTCTTCCTGGAATGCTCTCAACGGCTCCTAGCTGCCTTGGGGCTATAAAAGGGACCCCTAGGCGCATGGAGGAGTACACCAAGCATTCTCTAAGCATTCCTAAGCACCAAGACTTCAATTCCGCGCATTCGATTCTTTGTGATAGCAACTAGAGCTCCATTTGAGTAGAGAACTCTTTGAGTTGTGTTGAGAGCTCGTGTTGTGACTTGTGTGCGTATTGTCGCTCTGATTTTGTGTCTTGTGTGTGCTGCTCATCCCTCCCTTACTCCGTGCTTCTTTGTGAACATCAGAGTGTAAGGGCGAGAGGCTCCAAGTTGTGGAGATTCCTCGCGAGCGGGATAAAGTAATCAAAGCAAAACACCGTGGTATTCAAGTGGGTCTTTGGACCGCTTGAGAGGGGTTGATTGCAACCCTCGTCCGTTGGGACGCCACAACGTGGAGTAGGCAAGTGTTGAACTTGGCCGAACCACGGGATAAACCACTGTGTCTATCTGTGATTGATCTTCTTGTGGTTATCGTGTCTTGCAAGAACTCCTCTCTAGCCACTTGCCTTTATTGTGCTAACTCCTAATTAAGTTTCAAGTTTTACAGGATCACCTATTCACCCCCCCTCTAGGTGTTATCACCAGGCCACATACAGATTCATTTTTTGACGTTCTAAATACCGTTGGAAAGCTAAGAAGATAAGCTTTCGAACCCAACAGATCCCACATCAATATATGGTTGGAGCTGATCAGAATCTTTATAATAATAGGACGTCCAGAATCTGCCAGAAATCAGTGACACCTGTTTTGGGGCCTAAAGGCCTTGTACATCCTAGGGTTGCTCGGTCACCCCCATGGCCACCGCCTGAGTCGAGGACGACCACAATTCAAGGGGGATGTTGAGGACATCACTCACAAGCAAACAATGCATGGACCGATAACAACTGAATCTTCAAGTTTGTTCTAACCTAATCAATTGTGTTTTAGAGCTTAGGCTTGGTGCCATGGATGTTTTAATGATTAGGAACTTTGGAGAGAACCAACAAGGACTTGGTAAAGGCCAAGGTGTAGAGGAGGATCGACAAGGGCGTCCATATCAGGAAGGAGATCAAGTCCGACTTGGCTGCGATTCCATCTCGGGTACCAGGACCAATCTGCACTAAAATGGACGCCCAAGATGCATCCAGACTCGAATTGCAATGGCCTTGATATGGTTGGAAAGATAAGAAGATTATCTAACCAACCAAATGGTCCCACCTTAAAATTCCATCGGAGTCAACGGGAATCATTAAAACAAGTCAGCATTCAGATTGCGACACCGTCTATTGGGTCGTTGGGTCGTGTATCGTGTTGGAGCCCATTAGGGGTACCACTAGGGGTTGTGCACGCTCCTAACCTCTATTTTAATAGCAGCTACCGCCACATTAGGGTTTGGATTTTGCTTAGATCATATATGTCATCAAAAAGTTTGTAGTTCATCGGTTTGTGAGACCCAACTCGTAATCAACACAGTTTTGGTTGTGTTCTTCCTGTTCTTGCTTGTGTTCTTGATTGCGCTTGCAGGGATAAGCCTTCATGGTGAGGTCACTAATGTGTTATGGGTGATAACCAATGGAGTAGTGGTGTAGTGATTGTGAGGATCCGTTCGCTCGGAGCCTTGGACCATCAACGTCGAGATCTCCACCCAATGAAGTTATCATACCACATGAAAGCTTGACCCTTGCCCTCTATCACTACGCCTGTGCCTCCGTATCCACTGACCCACGTGCTTGGGGACGTTGGTGATGCTAGGGGTCGTTTTGGGGCCTCCTCCTCGCTCCTCGGGTCTAGCATCAGGGCCAACCATAGTTGCATCGGCGACGCCTAAACTTTTGCCTCCCTAGGATTCAAAAAGCGTCGGGATCAATTCGGAGCTGACATGTTCGCAGGCGTAATCCGCCTTGAATGAAGTTGTCACACCCGGATTTTATGGGTCCAAAACCCGGACACGAAATAATCACCAAGTGTGCTAGGATCAAATCTTACACATATGATGACTCATGGTACAGAAACAAATGTCACATCATTAATATATAACAGAGTTTTGTACAAAATAATTAAATAATTACATCATACGAAGACAACGATCCAGTAACCAAAGTTGACTGGGAGACGATGACCTAGACCACTCACGAACTCATCACAACATCCTTCATGCGCCTCATCCAGTGGTACCTGATCTTGACCTAGGGGGGATGTGAGTACAACAAGAGTGAGCTCACATATGTTCATCACTCAACAAGTTGTGGGGAATAATGTGCATGAACTCACCAAAGATGGGAGCTCATGTGAAGTGTAAGGCTTACCAAAGGAGATGGTTAAAGCTGAGCATTGCTTTTAGAGTTGTTCAAAATTTTATTAGCAGTTACTAGGTAGTTTAATGGATTCTGAAAAAGGTTATGTACAGGCTATGAATAGGCTACAAGTCACACTCTAAAAAGGCTATGTACAGGTTCTGAAAAGGCTAGATATAACAACGACAACAAACGATATTATTGCTGCTGAGAAGGCTACGAAATGGATCTGAAAAGGCTACATGTGATACTCATAATATAGGATATTGATGCTTCTAAAAAGGCTATGTAAAGGCTCTGAAAAGGCTATATGTAACAGCGACATTGTAGGATATTATTACTCCTGAAAAGGCTACGAAATGGATCTGAAAAGGCTAGATGCCATACTCATAATATAAGATATTGATGCTTCTGAAAAGGCTATGTAATAGTTCTGAAAAGGCTAGATGACATATTCACAGTTTTCACAAAATTTTGGCAGAGTTTTCCCTGTTTTATATCAATCCAACATATACACATACATAAGCATATAGCATACAAGTGCATATAAGTTTAAAAAATTCCAAACAAGCTCATAATAGTCCATAGAGTTCATACAAGTCCATAAAAAGGCCATACAATTCTGTAGAGGCCAAATAAGTCCATTACAATTCTTGTCCAGTGCATACGCTACATAACAACTCCATAGAGTCCATACCAGCCCAAACCAAGTCAACATCTCCTAGTCTTACCCTTGCCTAAAGCGTCGGTGCCTGGAGTGTAACGTTGTGGAGAGTGGTGTTTCTCGTACGAATGAAGTACTCTATACGGCCTCTTACGTAAGACTGCATAATGCTGCAACAACCTCTTCAAGTCAGTCAGGTCCTTGAAGACCCTACCCTTTCAATCATCATGCTAGGACTGGCCTCAGGAGCATATAGCAGCTCATCATCCCTTCCTTCTGCATTTGCCTGATGAGAAAGACTAAGATCGCTGAACTCATGCACTCTTGGATCCCGGGCGTCTAGAAAAACACGTCGCAACATCTCAATGTCACTCTCTGTGAGTTCACCAACCGGACGATCATCATATGAATCGGCAGCCATAGCAAAGGCATATATGGCTCCTCTTCATTCCTAAACTCAGGACTGTTCGAGACAATAAATCCATCACCGAAGCAGCCACGTGCCACGGTCTGAGGATCAACCACAAGAGTAGCGGTCTCTCCTGCAACATGTACAAGATCATCAGTCCCATGTCAAATGGAATGAGCAAAGTGCTCATGGTCCAAAATGAAGATGTAATGCCAATGAAACTTACTGCAATTGGTTTGTGCTAAAGGGATACACGCAACAGAATCTGTCTGCAGGCCATCTCCTGGCTGACTTAATGGGATCAATTGGGGCCAGATTGAGCATCAGGCACAGTTGGCACATCATCCACAGCACGATCATAGTCTTCAGGAGGACGGTCTACTACAACCGACCGCACCACAACCTCCATGAGTTGCAACTGGGTCTTCGTAGCCCAAGTAACATAATTATCCCAATCCATTTGAGAATCAATTGGGATGAATCGTCTTATGACATTTGGTGGATGACCAATGTTAAGCACTCCGTCAACCGTAGTGTCATCATCTTCATGGTAACCTAGCTTTTGTTTAGCCTTTGTAAACACATCACTCAAGGAGGGTCTACCAACAAATAGTACAGGCACGTGTCGCATGTCAACGAACTTGGCATTTTCATAGGGATCTTCTTCCACATTGCCTCCAAGATATAAACTCATAAAATTGTCCATCTATTTGAAACACGAATTAAACAATCAATATCCACCATGGATGGTTATTGCCTAACCACAACCCACCAATAACTAGCTACATAACTATAACTATAACCACAACCCATTAAAATACTAACCACCTTATAACTAACTACTAAATAACTAAGTATAAATTTTGACAGCACCTCCTCTGCACGGGGAGGATACTAAAACCTGCACATTCAACTCACATTCATCATATTCAATCAAATTTGCATTTATTACATTCATTTTCACGATACTCACATTCAACAAATAACTAATAATAGCAACAAAACTAACATACCTAACAAAAATGCTAACACAATAACTAAAAATACTAACTAAATAGTCAAAAAATTACCTAGACGGTCGGGGGGCGGGGTCGGACGACAGCGATGTGGGGAGGTGAGCCAGCGGCGGCGGGGCGGCGTCGAACAACGGCGGCCCGGAGCAACGGCGACGAGAGGAGGTGACCCGACGGAGGGGCGGCAGTGCGGTGGCGGAGGGGCGGCGGCGCGGGCCTTCTGGCCGGCTTGCGCGGGCGCGGAGGGGCGTGAAGGGCGCGGGACGGCGACGTGCTTGAGAAAAATGGGGAAGAAAGGTGACCCCATGCGGTATAAAGGGGGTCGGCGCCAAGATCTATGGCGCCGACCCCCTGACACGTGTGCAGCCGTCGCCAGGGGTCGGCGCCAAGATCCATGGCACCGACCCCCCTGACACGTGTGCAGCCGACGCCAGGGGTCGGCGCCAAGATCCATGGCGCCGACCCCCGCCACCTCACTATCCACATCAGCCAGGCAGGCGCCATTTATGTTGGCGTCGTCACACGTTACCTCAACGCCAATTATAATGGCGCCGAGCCCGGGGTCCATTTTTTGAAATGAAACTGCAAAGATTATAGTTGTGCAAAAAACCCCGAAAAAGGCTTAATTGCAAAAAAGTTGGGTGTGTTGACATGATCCTTTTACTGTCTGCCGAACCTGGTGTGTAGCGGTGACATTGTCTCCGAATCTGCAACCAGAAAGCAATTGTTGCTGCTGTAAACCACACAGCATGACTCCCCTACCAGCTCCAAAATCTGGACCCAGTTTGCATGGCTCCCAGTTCCTTCTTAAGGTGACCGACCATAGGTGTTGATCCTTCTAGAAAACATCATGCTCTCTTTATATCAGCCCTTACTGAAATCTTTTGGATCTTACATTTGGTATTCACTACTCCAACAAATACTAAACCTAGCAGCACATTCAAGGTACAAAACAAGGTCACATTAGCACAACTAATACTCAAGGAAAAAGTGATAGTATTATCCTAACAATTTTTATCAAGAAGAGGCATTCAATTTGTCCATATTCCAGACTCGTAGAATGCTATGACCAGGGGCGGGCCCAGGATTTAGAGAATGGGTATTCAAAATTGTACTTGGCCTAAAGCCTATCCTAATAGACTTTATACATATATATAATTGATTCACATATAGATAGTCATAGCATATAACAGAACATACATATTACAGAAGTAGTAAACTAAATCATAACTCACGAAAAATAATAGGCCACGAGAACATTAAATAGTATAAGGAAGCTTACATGTTACAAAACAACCTTCCGATCCTTCTTTTTTGCATCTCTCTTTCATTGGAAGATGGAGCAACAATATCTTTCTTTTTTGCAGCAGCTCTTGCTAAAAAAGCTCTCAAATCAGTGGTAGCACCACTCTTCCTCTTCATTTTTAAATCTGCAAATAAATCACAATACACTCAATTCAATATCTAGTCTAAAATAAATTAAGATACGCTCAAATCACAAATTAGTGAAACCACTTAAACGGTCAAACGATGACCTCAACTTCATAAATCGGCGGACAGCGGGTTAGTCCGTGCTCCTGCCTCTTGGGCTGAGCGAGCCTCGACCTCGACGGGCGGCCAGGCGCTGCCGTGGCTCTACAGTGCCGCCGTAGTGTCGTGTTGGCACACGGCGGCAGGTCGGCAGCCGCTAGCTGGCAGCGCGGGCGCGGCTCTGCTGTCTGCTGCACTGCTCACGATGGAGGGCACCAAGGATGAAGGGCCCGGTGGTCGATGGGGCGCCGGAACGGGGCGTCGGGCGACCGGCGGCTCATTGCCGCAAAGAAGCAATCCAGCAGAGCAGATGGGCGGCGGCTCGCATGTGGCGTGGCGGCTGGACTTCGCGTGCCAGGCTTCCAGCAAAAGAAAATGTGGCATGTTCGGTCTAATGGGCCAGATGGGCCAAGATTGTTATTTGCGGAAGTTAGGAACAAAGTCTGAAGCGAATTTAGGTCCAAATACTCAGCATTCATGTATTTTTCAATATTTCAGAGTATATATATAGCATATACTTGTATATATAATTTTTTTTGCTAAAAATAATGGGTATTCAACTAAATACCCTTGTTTCAGTGTGGGCCTGCCCCTGGCCATGACACCCTGCCAGAATACCCTATCTGAAATGTACCGAGCATTCAATGCTCATTAATTGGAAAAGTTGCCTCTGTTTCTCTCAAACATAATTTTAACATAAAGATTGTATTGCTAAGTAATACCATCTACACATCACATTAATTTTATGCACCTAAAGAGGAGGAGAAATAGTTTATCCACTAACTCTCTTAATTGCCCGTTTTAGCCCAAAAACCTTGGAGACCTTACCTGCCCAACAGAAAATGGATGTAGCATCAACATTGTGAAGCCTTTGCAATAGTTTCTTATATAAGAGCTAGCCAATACATGGTTCAATCTATCCTCATGTTAGCTTTATATGCCCTCTAACCATGCATACCGTCTAAATATCTCTTTCCACACTATTAGTGCTACCAAAGATGTTTAGTTGCACAGAAAATGGGAGATATGTGCCTTTTGTGTTAGAAGTTGCAGCCAATCCGCTTTCCTTGTGATCTGCGCCTATTACTCACGGTTTGGAGTTACTATGTATAATAGGTTGATAAGGGAGATTTGGTTCTATTCATGACTGCACCACCAACAGATACAACATTGCGCAAACTCTACAAGTTATGTATACTTTACCTCTTGCATACATAATGTCGTCAAACATAAGTATATGCATGTTGTGCTACTTTAGCTTATGACTTAGGTGTTATAGGAGAATGAACCAAATTGGTGATGGATGTGAAAAGAGGCACTGAATTAGATGCTCAAACTAATTAAACAGTCAATGTAACAATTAACATGAATCCGCAACAACTAAGGCTCTTTCATTGTAAAATGGTAGTCCATTATGACAATTCTCCATCTCATTTTTTACTAACTCAAGAATTAGTCACTGTAAAATGGTAGTCCATTATGACAATTCTCCGTCTCCTTTTTTTACTAACTCAAGAATTAGCTTCAAACGCTTGCATACCCGTTCTAGGAACATAGATGATGGATGAAAGCAAAGAACAAAAGAAATTTGTGTACATATAAGAAAGCTAGAATATGTAAAGAATAGAACGTAATTGTGTGGTCCAAATAAATATTCTGCCCCACTTATCAACCCCTTTTGGTCAGTTTGGTAGCCTATATGAGATTTTAGAAAGTCCACAAACCATATCTGCTGTAGTGTACGGAAATGACGACTCATGGAAGTGGCGTCCTATCATGTAAAATTGACACTCTTTTGGTTTGCAGGAAAAAGAGTAATTTCTGTCTATTCTAGCATTTTGCTTCGACTGATTTTCGATTGGGCTAATAATTTATTTTATTCATGATGTGTATCAGGTTAGCGCTGGATCATGGTGCTCCACTTTAGAGATGTGCGCACCAGCGTCAACGCTTTTGACAATCGAACGAGTCTCCCTTAGTGTCCAACCGTCACAACGTGTTCTATTCATGCCATTGTCCACAAGGCGTCCCGCTCTTTTGTACTACTGTATATAAATATCGCAAGGTTCTTTTGTCCTTCTGGATTTCTACTAAATGGCTCCAAAACTGTGTTGTTTGGCTATTTGTGTAACCAACGATTGTTAACGACTTAGATGTGTATTTTGTTTTGTAACTATGTTCTTGGCTACTGAAAGTCGCCTAGAGGGGGGTGGATAGGCGGAAACTGAAATTTACAACTTTAAACACACTACAAGCCGGGGTTAGCGTTAGAACAAATGTCAAGTCCAGGAGAGAGGGGGAAACAAATCAACCAAGAAATAAAGCAGATGAACACGGTGATTTGTTTTATCGAGGTTCGGTTCTAAAGAACCTAGTCCCCGTTGAGGTGGTCACAAAGACCGGATCTCTTTCAACCCTTTCCCTCTCTCAAACTGTCAATTAGACCGAGTGAGGCTTCTTCCTTAATCTCACGGGTCACTTAGACCCCGCAAGGATCACCACACAATTGGTGTCTCTTGCCTCGCTTACAAAGCACTTGAGAGTAAGAAGTGAGAATGAAAAGAAAGCCAAGCAAACAAGAGCAACAAAGAAACACAAGTGATCCTCTCACAAGTCCTAATGTACTAGAATTGAATTGGTGACTTTGATCGGATCGGTGGCTTTGATTTGTGTCTTGGAGTGTTGCACTTTGCTCTTGTATTGAATGGAGAGTGATGAATGCTTGGATGGTTGGAGTGGAGGTGGTTGGGGGGGGTATTTATAGCCATCAACCACCGAAACAACCGTTGGGGGTGGCTGCTGTCGATGGGCGCACCGGACAGTCCGGTGCGCTAGCCACGTCACCCAACCGTTAGGGTTCGGGCGCGGGCGACCGTTGGAGCTTTGCCTTCTAGTGGCACCGGACAGTCCGGTGATGCACCGAATAGACACTGTTCACTGTCCGGTGCACCTCTGATGGCTGCCCTGACTTCTGCGCACACTGTAGCGTTTGCAGGTGTCCGTTGCGGTCGACCGTTGCGCTGGTAGCCGTTGCTCCGCTTGGTGCACTGGACAGTCCGGTGGCACACCAGACAATCCGATGAAATATAGCGGAGCGCGGCCTTAGAAATCCGAAGGTGAAGAATTCGGAGTTGTACGGTCCTGGTGCACCAGACACTATCCGGTGGCACACCGGACAGTCCGGTGCGCCAGATCAGGGCACCCTTCGGTTTCTTTTTGCTCCTTTCTTTTTGAACCCTAACTTTGATCTTTTATTGGTTTGTGTTGAACCTTTATGTACCTATGGAATATATAATCTAGAGCAAACTAGTTAGTCCAATTATTTGTGTTGGACATTCAACCACCAAAATTATTTATAGAAAAAGGTTAAACCCTATTTCCCTTTGAATCTCCCCCTTTTTGGTGATTGATGCCAACACAAACCAAAGCAAATACATAAGTGCATAATTGAACTAGTTTGCATAAGGTAAGTGCATAGGTTACTTGGAATTAAACCAATTTGTAGTTTTACTAGATATGCATGGTAGCTTTCTTTTTATTTAACATTTTGGACCACGCTTGCACCACTTGTTTTGTTTTTGCAAATTCTTTTGGAAAATATTTTTCAAATTCTTTTGCAAATAGTCAAAGGTATATGAATAGATTGCATGAAGCATTTTCAAGATTTTGAAATTTTCTTCCCCTGTTTCAAATGCTTTTCCTTTGACTTAAACAAAACTCCCCTTGAATAAAATTCTCCTCTTAGTTTTCAAGAGGGTTTTAAAATATACCAATTGGAAATATATTGTGATGCCAGAAGAAGTCATCAACATCATCTCCCTCTTAACCCATCCAGGAGATGTCTCAGATTGAAGTTGTGCGCTAGCCTTGCCAGAAGAGAAGCTGCCTGGTCTGAAGTTAGTTATGCCCAGTCCTCTGCATGCATTGGGTAGTGAAGTTTTTCTTCACTTTGGCTAGAGCCCTGCATGTATGAGAGGTAATCATGTAGACTCGTGTTTTGCAAAACTTTAATTGTGTTGCCCCCTAGGGCATTTCAAAATGAATTTCGCTTGATGTTTTCTCCCCTTTTGAGTGCATATGTGATGCTTTAACGTCAGTGCTCATAAGTTGCATTTAGCATAGTTCTCAATTCAGGAGCCAAGCAATAGTAGTTATGCTTAGCCCCCGAATCTGAGTAGTTCGTGCTTTGGAAAAACTCTATTCTTCCCTTATTCAAAACATTTGATTTGTTTGTGCTTATCATTGCTGAGCTTGTGTGTTTTCTTTCTTTTTAAGAAAGGCTTTCTCTAAAAACATAGATCACAAATTAGAGCTAATCCTCACCTTATGCTTCCATTCTCATCTTAACCCATCTCAAGAGAAAAGCACCTTACCTAAGAAGATACCATGAAGCTTACCCTTGAAGCCTGGAATAAGCTACAGAAGCAACCAGTCCAGCCGCTCAGCAAAAGGACCGACCGTGAGAATCAAAGCACTGCCCCTGAGTCAAAGTAAACAGAAAAAGAGGACAGAAGAAGTTATTACCATACAGAGAGGCAAAGATTCTTGGAACCAGAGACCACAAACATCAGGGTCATTAACCCCACCACTCACCCGTGCCCCCCGCACGCGTGCCCTCCTCCATGTGCACAACCACCGCCCCAAGCCCCCCCTTTGCAGCGAACTACCGCCGCCCACGCCCCCTTTGCAGCACACCCACCGCCATTATCACCAGCAACACCGTCCCCCCTCCATCGCACCTGTTGCCACGTGGCACCTGCTCCATCACCGCCACTCCGCACCCGAGCACCACCTCGCATACTGCTCGCCTATAAAATCCCCCCACCAGCTCTCTCGACTCCCATATCGCTCAAAGCAAAGCACACACCTGATACAATCCCCTCTGCCAAATCGCAAGCAACTCCATTTTCCACTCCCTCGCCCCTAAGATCACAATGCTTGGTGATTCTTGGGTTGAAGACTGTTGTACATGGTTCATAGTCTTTGGTTTCCTCCTCTGTGTGATGGTAATACTCTTTGATAGAATCCTCCAGTGGGAAGAACAAAGAGAAAGAAAGGGTCAGTGAAAAGAAGATAGTGAAGAGAAGATAAGAAGAAGGTTCTCCCAGAATCAACCCTGTGTCAGTCATTTCTCCGCAGCCTGCTCAAGCAGCAACAGCAGAAGAAGGCCCCGTAACACCCTTGTTATGAGGTACTTCAAGGAGTTCAAATCCCCAACATTCAAGAGTTCTACCCTCATTCTTTTTAAGTGGGGTAGTGTTCCAGTAAGGTTCCTACTATGGAGAAAAAGAAGAAGGCCTGTAGCAAGCTTGTGGAGGACTAGGTCATCAAAGCATATTGTTTCTGGATGAGAAGTGGTCACCCAAGTTCGTTGATGAAGCACCAGAAGACTAATCAAGGAATCCATGTGGGAGTTCGCAAGAGAAAGGTTTGTGTGTTGGCATCGATGCTTCCTCAATAAGCTAGCTGCTAAGCGAACCTAGAAGCCTGAAGATGATCTTTGAGTAGCTAGAATTAGCATTTGCAATCAGCAATCGGATGCTCCTCAAAGGCCAGATTTTGTTGAAGCTCCATCTCCTCGAAGCGTCTACAAAGTGAAGATATGTAGCTGAAGTAAAGCTATACCCATAACCCTTCTAAGCCGAATCTCAAGGACGAGATTCATTTTAAGTGGGGTAGATCTGTAGCATCCCAAAAGTTCAAATCTTGAAATTTTCTCAAACTTGCTCTAAATTCAAAATGAATTTCAAATTTCAATTCAAAATATTTGTTTGTGAGTTGATATCAACAAATAAAATATAGTGGTCTATATTCTCTCCAAAATCCTCCTCAAAATATCCTACAAATGTTTCTCTAGTGATCTCCCTCAAATTCTTTCCAGAAATACTACCCAAATATTTCCCTAGTGACCCCCTCAAATTCTTTCCAGAAATATTGTCCAAATATTCCACCAAAATTCTCCAAATATTTTCCTCCTCAGAAATACCTTCAGAATCATTTTTACAGTCCCTACAAATACTTTCTTCATAATTTTCCTCATGCTCATACGTATACGTACCCCTCCGGCGTCATACGGTGAGCTCTACAAGCTAATTACACTTATACAAGACAAATACATTCTAATCTCCCACTAATCCTCTCATCCTCCCACTAATCCTCTCATCCCCCCTAATCCCCCCACCATGGCTATAAATAGAGGGGCAAGGGCCTCCTCTCAAGCCATCCCAAGCCATTTCATGGCAACTCTCTCCCTCCCCCACACACACCCACTCCACTTCCCACACAAGCACACACTAGCACAAGGATTGTTCGGTCGTTCTTCGATCATTCGTTCACCTGTTCTTAGTTTTTTCGTTCGTTCGATCGATCGTTCGATCGTTCGTCCGATCGTTCATGGTTCGTTCGTCCGTTCGTCTGATCGTTCGTCCGTTCGTGTGACGGAACCTCCCAAGTCATTAGGCCCACCTATAGTTGTCCTTGTCCAACCCTGAATCACTTGACAAGTTCGGTATCTGCTTTTCTTACCTTTCCCAAGAGCGTTTCACCCGTCACGCAGACATTACAAGCATCGTAGTTACGAGAATGTGGAAGCAATTACATGAACTTACCTTTATTTGAAAGTAATATAGAGTTGAATATTTAGAGACCAGAATATAACCTACGAGTGCATAGTATTATTATTACACACCAAGGGAGGCAAAACCCCCTCCCGATAAGTATCAAACAAAAGTTTTTATGGAGGATCCTTTCCTCCCGCAGCTTTACTCCTGGTGTTCTTCCTTCGGTACCACCTTAGAACAGAAGCAACTAAAGTTTGTCGCTTCCTCACCTAAAAACAACGGGGAATAAAACCCTGAGTATGGAATTACTCAGCAAGTCTTACCCGACTAAAAAAAAGACTCTCAAGGGTATGATGGTTATAAGGGAGTCAAGGTAAGGTTTCTCAATGATCAAAGACTCTGTTTCGCAGAAATGCTTACTAAACTTGGATCCTTAAAAATCCAGTTTTATTTGTCAAGTTAAGTAAAATTACCTATAACTAGAGTTCTTTCTACCCTAGTTCAAACACTTGACCTACAATAGCCAATTTCTTAACAATCCCTTCATCTTTACTGGAGTTCTACGTATAGGTCAGTGACCAAGTCTTCATAACCGCAAAGGTACGGCGATCCGAATCGATTATACTCAGCTGAGGATCTCCAATCACACGACATATGTAGCACTTAACCCTTGCATATGTCAACCCGCCACTGGGGTTCTTAAGACCAGATCAGGTTCACGTCAACCGAGAGCACATATACACCACCGTCCAGCCTCTTGCCACGGAGGGTACACGCTACTCTCGCCATCGCTCCACTCCCATTGCGTGTTATCTTATTCTAGCCTTAGTTTGCCCGAGGCAAAGCTTACCCATGACGAGGCATGTGACCAGTTAAAGGGTCCTTAGTCAGCAGGCCTACATCGAGACGGTCTTTAATCGACTCAGACGGAGACACTACACCGAGACTCTATTCTCGTGCAAGTCACCCGCCCGGTCTCAGCTTAATCATTTCAACCCAAAGTTTGGTACCTGGTAGAGGTACATCTTTTCCGATGGTGAACCCATCAAGGCCTTGATGGATCCATCATCAAGTTTTATTTTCGAAAACATCCCACCCACTTTGCCACATCATCTTTTGTAAAAACAAAACATTTTGTTTTTCTAAAGCAAAGCTAAGCATCAAAACTCTTTTTGTAAAACAGGGATTTCAAGAAAGGTAATCAAATCCAAGGAAGATAATGCAAGAATTGTTTTAGCAATCAACTCCTATCACCTAATGCATCAAGCAAGTAAAAAAGATTTTTAAAACACAAGGAGGTGGCAAATGAACCGGGGCTTGCCTTCGTTTACAGGTGATTCAGGCTCGGATCCACAGATGTCAAAGTAAAAACAATTTCCTGCCTGATGTTCCACAGGTGGTGATGGCAAAGTCTTCTCTTCTTCTATTTCAACTTCTTCCTCGTTTTCTAAATATAATCATATATATATATATATATATAAGAATGAATGCTCATGAGTGTGCAAAGATAGTAAAGTTTTATTTCTAAAATCTTGAATACAATTTTCCTTCACGGTTTTTCGGGAAATTAGGGTTTCCGGAGTCAACAGTGAAGTTCAAAGAGCAGGGGGTAGGGTTTTGAGTTCTAAGCATCAAACAAGGTCCAAATCAAACCAAATTCTGCCCAAGGCTTCTAAATAATGTTTAGAGTTCAAATAAAAAGTTTGGGCAATTTTGGAATTATTATCTATTTTCTAAAAATCCAGAACTAATGTTTTAAGCTATTTTAAATGCTCCAAAATTCCCTATTTGATCTAAAAATCATGGAACTATTTTTATTAAATACTATGGAAAATTAGGAATCTAGGAAAATTGGTTTGACATCTTTACCATTTTTCTGTAATTTTCTAGGATTTATTTATCTCTAGTAGAAAAAGAAAAAGGAAATCTATGAATAGCGCTGGGCCTAATTCAGCCCAGGTCGGCCCAACTTCAGCAGAAGCGCGCCCGCGCACGCGCGCGCGCTGGCAGCTTTGCAAGAAAACCCCTAGCGTTCTGGTTAACTTGAAGTGGGTTCTTTCACTGTTACTTTGAGTCATTGACAGTTTCCAGGAAGACCCCCCGTATTCTATTTCTTTACAGGTCGAGGTCCCCGACGGTGACGAGCGCAGAGCCGGGCTCCGGCGAGCTTGTACTGGGTGATTTACGCAAGGACTGGTGCCCTGCTTCGGCCAAAACCGAATTCAAGACCTAACGAATGTTTCCCCCAACCTAATTCCAAAAATGGCTAACTGGTTGACTCTGGCCACGTCGACCGTGAGCAGAGCGGATAGTTGAACACGTTCCCGGCGATTGGTGACGGTCTAGTTCAATCGGATGAGTCGACGAGCATCACAGGTATGTGAGATCACTCAAACGAGGGAGCAGAAGGTTTGAACTAACCTGAATTGCACTGGCCACGGCGAGGGTGTTCTTGCGGCGGGTTAGAGCAGATTTGGGGGAAATTCGAAATTCAAGCTCTCGGTTGCAAGATTGGAGGCAATACTGGGTGGTGTGGTGCGTGATGATCTTGCGGAGCTCACGACGGGCTCAATTTATACTAAGCGAGAGCGGTGGCCGAGAATTGGAACGATGACGCGCGGCGGTCGGAGGAGGGAAAGTTCACTGGCACGTGTGATTGGTGGCAAACCCCGTGGCAAGGCCTTAGGTAATAGAAGGACGGTGTGTTGCGATCGACCGCGACGTGGTAAGATGGCTGACGGCGTGGCATAACTGCGAAGAACGGCGGCACACCGGTGATGGACATGCGGCCACGTCGCCGGTAAGTGGATGAGCGACAGAGTGGCTACTGTGCTCCAAGATCATCCACAGTGAGATCTTTTCTCCAGAGGATCGTTATCCGTGTTTAGCTGGGCGGGAATCGCGGCACCGACGTGAATCCGAGCGCATGATTGCCGGCGGCGAGGGGCTGAGCTGGCGACCTGATCCCTTCACTGTACCATCAAATTCTTCTTCAGTGCGCCTCACAGCCAAGGTTTAGGGTCAAATCTCTCTCAATATTCTATGGCAACCAGTTGATTGGCCAGTAACAAAGTTGTTGTCTGATGATCCAACAACAATCTTGTTATGGCAACCATGGCCAAATTCTTATTAGATCAGGGTTGATTTCTAGTTCAAAGTTGGCTCACTATCACTGTTAGTCTGAATTTTAGACTGCAAACAGCCTGACAGCCCAACTTTGAGATGAATTATCTCCAAATTCTTCATAACAACAATGTTTAACTCCTTAAACCAAGTTGTTTACCTTTAATAGCTCTACAATATTGATGTGGTGACCTAGGGCAAAAAACTTATAATTTTAAAATTACAAAGCTCCAAAGTTGAGCCCAAACACTGATTTTCAGACTTAGTCTTAAAACACAAATAGGGCCTTTTTGCCAATAGGTCCAAAACTCAGGGTTTGAATTGCAAATATTCATAAATGTGAACCAAATGACTTTATATGCCTTAACATCATAGTTTTTACACTTTAGTACAAAAGTGCACTAATTTTGCACTTAACCCCCTAGGGTTTAGGTTTAGGGTTTTTCCAGGGTCCTTTTTAGGGTTTTTGGTATTTTAGGGGTGTGAATGTAATGTAAGTCCCTTCTTAGTAACATTTTATGACTATTTTTCTTAAGCTTTAGGGTTTTCTCCATTTGGGTGTTGTTTTACCCCTCAGAACCATATTTAAGGTTAAGTACCCTACACTAGGGTTTTATTTGCAAAATACCATAACAATACAACTTGTTTGAAAACTTTGCCTAGTGAATGCATTCTAGGTGTATCACGCATATGAAATGCTGATGCTCATGATGTTATGCTCAAGTTTTAGTAATAATAACACCAGGGGTGTTACATCCTTCCCCCGATAAAAGAATCTCGTCCCGAGATTAAAAGTCCTAGGGTAAGTAATGGAAAAGGAAACACGTCATACTTTTATTTCCTTATTTCTGGTACAAAGCAGGGGTGGTTTGGGGATTTACTCCTTTATTACAGCAACTATACACACTTTACAAATTACATGAGGCCAACAAGCCTGGGAAATTCTTGTCTAAAAAGTCTTGAGTTTCCCATGTAGCCTCATCTTCGGAATGTTGGTTCCACTGTATCTTATAAAACTTGAGAGTTTTCTTTCGGGTAATCCTGTCCTTTTGATCCAAGACTCGAATAGGGTGCTCAAAATATGTCAAGTCTGGTTCTAGGGCAACATCCGTTACTTCAATGGTTCGATTGGGAACCCGAAGACACTTCTTCAATTGTGACACGTGGAACACATTATGTACTGCAGACAAGGTTTCGGGTAATTGAAGTCAGTATGCCACTGGTCTGTATCTTTCAAGGATAGGAAAAGGACCAATATACCGGGGTGCAAGCTTCCCTTTAACCCCGAAATGTGATACACCCTTCATTGGTGAAACTTTCAGGTAGACATAATCTCCTACTAGAAAGTACAAGGGTTGTCGTCGCTTGTCTGCATAACTCCTCTGACGAGCTTGAGCTTTCTTCAAATTATGAATTATTTTCTGAACCTTTTCTTCGGTCTCTTTCACCATATCAGGCCTGAAGAAGTACCTTTCACCAGGTTCGGACCAATTTAGCGGAGTACGACATCGTCGTCCATATAAAGCTTCGAAGGGTGCCATCTTGATACTTTCTTGATAGCTATTATTATATGAGAACTCCGCTAATGGTAAACATTCATCCCACTTCCGTGAGAATTCCAGCACACATGCCCGCAGCATATCTTCAAGTATTTGATTAACCCTCTCAGTCTGCCCACTTGTTTGAGGGTGATAGGCCGAACTATGGAGTAACTTAGTACCCAAGGATTTGTGAAGTGCTTCCCAAAACTTGGCTACAAATTGAGGTCCACGATCCGACACTATAGTCTTCGGAATACCGTGCAAACTGAGAATACGAGCAATGTAATTCTGCATACGTGGCCATTGTATATTTTACCCTGACCAGAAGGATGTGGGCGATCTTTGTAAGTTGATCAACGATAACCCAGATAGAATCATACCATTTAGCGGTCCTAGGCAATCCCACAATAAAGTCAATACTAATATCCTCCCATTTCCATGTTGGAATCAGTAATGATTGCAATGGCCCAGCAACTTTCATGTCTATGGCCTTGACACGTCTACAAGTGTCACATCTCGCCACATAGCGTGCGATTTCAATTTTTATCTTTGCCCACCAATAGAGACGATGTCAGCCAGAAGAACACATATGGTTCCATGTGTGCAATTTGCTTCTTCTGATGGCACTGTACTATCTGAGTCTGTTGGGCGAGCGGCAATTACACAATTTTACCCAAACAGAAGCAGATGCACCATCTTGGGTAAAACACTAAGAAAGAGGTTTACCAACAAGTGGTTACAGTAAGTTCATAGCACACGAGACGGGTGTGAATGTCGAATAACATCACAGTCAACTCGTGTTAGCCAGGGAATCCAAGTCCACGAAAGGGGATATAGATTCAAGAAAATTACCAGCGGAGGGATCTATAGATGCAGACTTTGCAACCAGTCCATTTTATCCAGCACTAGTCATGGATCGACATGATCACACACGCAGGAAAAACACGCGCGAGGCGGTCGAGGCGCGACTAGAGCGATAAATAGGTGGTCACTGGTCGACTTAATTTGATTTTGGTAAGTACTTTCTTTAGGGTGGGTTGAACTAAAGTGAGTTTAGACAACTTGATAAAACGATCTCTAAACTCAACCTTCATTCATTGGGCAGTTACAAGTTAGTCAAAACCAACTTGTTGAACTACTTTTGACATTAAGCAAATCCTCTCATTACCATTGGTAAGCCAAGGGTTGAGAGTTCACTCTTTGTTAATAAGAGATTATGTATGTGGGTAAAAATCTATTTGGTCAAGTTGTTCATCTGTTTCCTCGTGCGAGATGAATTATCCACTTGGTATGGGTTAAATAAGAGAGCGAATGTACAAACTCCTGCACTTCAGCAGCAGGGGAAGCATATCTTTATTTTGAGAGCTAATCAGTTGTTTTTCAACACTAAAAAGCTCCAAGGCTTCACCTTTACACAAAGGATGTAAAGGGAACTTGTATGAGTAGTCACTACCAAGATCAAAAGAAATAAGACCACACATAAAAGTGGTATGCCCTTTTGATCCAACAGAAATGACAGATGTTGCTTGATCTCTTCACAAACAACATAGAAATTGTTTCAAGGAAAGGTCAATGGAAGATAACATATCAGTGTAATTCCATAATGGATCATGACTAGAGACCTCGATACCGGCATGCGCCAAGCAGCAAAATCCTGTGTGCACATTCACAGGAGGCTCTCAGTTTCGCCGCGGTACCATAAGTTCTTAACCATGACACCATTACAAAACTGGCACCAATAATGAATCTCATGTGGTAAGAACAATTTGCGCAAAGATAACATATCGATATAGTCTAATAATGGATTATGACTATTAACGGTGATACCAGCGGGTGCCAAGTAGCGCAACCATGTGTGTGCATCCATAGGAGGCCCTCGGTTTCATCGCGGTACCATCGGTTTTAGTCATAACACCATTGCCAGACATAACCAATAAGAAATCTCGCGTGACACTAATGGATTGGGCAAGGGTGACAATATACAAAAAGATACTCCATCAGTAAAGATGGTTACAAGTAGAGAGCCGAATAGATCATGGCCCGATGAAATGAATAAGGCATGGTAACCTAAACTTGATGAAAGAAGTACGATGGGAGACTGTTAATTCAGCCCCAAGCATATTTATATGCCCATCATAGAGATCACAAGGTCAAGGATTAGTATCTGATTAGATACGTAGGGAAAATAATCACAAGGTTAAGTTGGTATGCCTTAGATAGGTATGGGGAATTCAAAGGCATCAAATAAAGAAGATGATCAGGCATAACTTTCTTCATGTCTTGGAGCAAGTTGATGGCGGGGTACGCCAATGGGTCTAGTAGATTTGCGCGCGGTCTTTCTGGTGCGCGACAGCATTTCTCTAAGGGGGAAATCTTATTAGTATAGTTTTTAGCATGATGCATGTGTAATTACAGAATCAACCTTAGTTGATTCACACCTTCTATACGTTGCACTCTTACTACCTGGTCTTTAAGATAAACTCTTCAGAAATACTTTAGGTAAGAAGGGAAGAGATTTTCTAGATAAGTCTTGGAAAATTCTTTTTGAAGATGTCTCATAATATCTGCAGAGAAGGGCTTCGCTCCGATACCAACTGTGACGGAACCTCCCAAGTCATTAGGCCCACCTATAGTTGTCCTTGTCCAACGGACCTCAGACAACCCTGTAGGTGCCCCTGAATCACTTGACAAGTTCGGTATCTACTTTTCTTACCTTTCCCAAGAGCGTTTCACCCGTCACGCAGACATTACAAGCATCGGAGTTACGAGAATGCGGAAGCAATTACATGAACTTACCTTTATTTGAAAGTAAGATAGAGTTGAATATTTACAGACCAAAATATAACCTACGAGTGCATAGTATTATTATTACACACCAAGGGAGGCAAAAACCCCTCCCGATAAGTATCAAACAAAAGTTTTTATGGAGGATCCTTTCCTCCCGCAGCTTTACTCCTGGTGTTCTTCCTACGGAACCACCTTAGAACAGAAGCAACAAAAGTTTGTCGCTTCCTCACCTAAAAACAACAGGAATAAAACTCTGAGTATGGAATTACTCAGCAAGTCTTACCCAACTAAAGAAAAGACTCTCAAGGGTATGCTGGTTATAAGGGAGTCAAGGTAAGGTTTCTCAATGATCAAAGACTCTGTTTTGCAGAAATGCTTACTAAAAGTGGATCCTTAAAAATCTAGTTTTATTTGTCAAGTTAAGTAAAATTACCTATAACTAGAGTTATTTCTACCCTAGTTCAAACACTTGACCTGCACTAGCCAATTTCTTAACAATCCCTTCATCTTTACTGGAGTTCTACGTATAGGTCAGTGACCAAGTCTTCATAACCGCGAAGGTACAGCGATCTGAATCGATTATACTCAGCTGAGGATCTCCAATCACACGACATATGTAGCACTTAACCCTTGCATATGTCAACCCGCCACCGGGGTTCTTAAGACCAGATCAGGTTCACGTCAACCGAGAGCACAGATACACCACCGTCCAGCCTCTTGCCACGGAGGGTACACGCTACTCTCGCCATCGCTCCACTCCCATTGCGTGTTATCTTATTCTGGCCTTAGTCTGCTCGAGGCAAAGCTTACCCATGACGAGGCATGTGACCCGTTAAAGGGTCCTCGGTCAGCAGGCCTACATCGAGATGGTCCTTAATCGACTCAGACGGAGACACTACACCGAGACTCTCTTCTCGTGCAACTCACCCGCCCGGTCTCAGCTTAATCATTTCAACCCAAAGTTTGGTACCTGGCAGAGGTACATCTTTTCCGATGGTGAACCCATCAAGGCCTTGATGGATCCATCATCAAGTTTTATTTTCGAAAACATCCCACCCACTTTGCCACATCATCTTTTGTAAAAACAAAACATTTTGTTTTTCTAAAGCAAGGCTAAGCATCAAAAATCTTTTTGTAAAACAGGGATTTCAAGGAAGGTAATCAAATCCAAGGAAGGTAATGCAGGAATTGTTTTAGCAATCAACTCCTATCACCTAATGCATCAAGCAAGTGAAAAAGATTTTTAAAACACAAGGATGTGGCAAATGCACCCGGGCTTGCCTTCGTTTACCGGTGATTCAGGCTCGGATCCGTAGATGTCAAAGTAAAAACAATTTCCTGCCTGATGTTCCGCAGGTGGTGATGGCAAAGTCTTCTCTTCTTCTACTTCAACTTCTTCCTCGTTTTCTAAATATAATCATATATATATATATATATATAAGAATGAATGCCCATGTAATGCTCATGAGTGTGCAAAGATAGTAAAGGTTTATTTCTAAAATCTTGAATACAATTTTCCTTCACGGTTTTCCGGGAAATTAGGGTTTCCGGAGTCAACAGTGAAGTTCAAAGAGTAGGGGGTAGGGTTTTGGGTTCTAAGCATCAAACAAGGTCCAAATCAAACCAAATTCTACCCAAGGATTCTAAATAATGTTTAGAGTTCAAATAAAAAGTTTGGGCAATTTTGGAATTATTATCTATTTTCTAAAAATCCAGAACCAATGTTTTAAGCTATTTTAAATGCTCCAAAATTCCCTATTTGATCTAAAAATCATGGAACTATTTTATTAAATACTATGGGAAATTAGGAATCTAGGAAAATTGGTTTGGCATTTTTACCATTTTTCTATAATTTTCTAGGATTGATTTATCTTTGGTAGAAAAAGAAAAAGGAAATCTGTGAATAGCGCTGGGCCTAATTCAGCCCAGGTCGGCCCAACTTCAGCAGAAGCGCGCCCGCGCACGCGTGCGCGCTGGCAGCTTTGCAAGAAAACCCCTAGTGTTCTTGTTAACTTGAAGTGGGTTCTTTCACTGTTACTTTGAGTCACTGACAGTTTCCAGGAAGACCCCCCGTATTCTATTTCTTTACAGGTCGAGGTCCCCGACGGCGACGAGCGCAGAGCCGGGCTCCGGCGAGCTTGTACTGGGTGATTTATGCAAGGACTGGTGCCCTGCTTTGGCCGAAACCGAATTCAAGACCTAACGAATGTTTCCCCCAACCTAATTCCAAAAATGGCTAACTGGTTGACTCTGGCCACGTCGACCGTGAGTAGAGCGGATAGTTGAATGCGTTCCCGGCGATTGATGGCGGTCTAGTTCAATCGGATGAGTCGACGAGCATCACGGGTATGTGAGATCACTCAAACGAGGGAGCAGAAGGTTTGAACTGACCTGAATTGCACTGGCCACGGCGAGGGTGTTCTTGCGGTGGGTTAGAGCAGATTTGGGGGAAATTCGAAATTCAAGCTCTCGGTTGCAAGATTGGAGGCAATACTGGGTGGTGTGGTGCGTGATGATCTTGCGGAGCTCACGGCGGGCTCAATTTATACTAAGCGAGAGCGGTGGCCGGGAATTGGAACGATCACGCGCAGTGGTCGGAGGAGGGAAAGTTCACTGGCGCGTGTGATTGGTGGCAAACCCCGTGGCAAGGCCTTAGGTAATAGAAGGACGGTGTGTTGCGATCGACTGCGACATGGTAAGATGGCTTACGGCGTGGCATAACTGCGAAGAACGGCGGCACGCTGGTGATGGACATGCGGCCACGTCGCCGGTAAGTGGATGAGCGACAGAGTGGCTACTGTGCTCCAAGATCATCCACAGTGAGATCTTTTCTCCAGAGGACCGTTATCCGTGTTTAGCTGGGTGGGAATCGCGGCGCCGGCGTGAATCCGAGCGCATGATTGCCGGCGGCGACGGGCTGAGCTGGCGACCTGATCCCTTCACTGTACCATCGAATTCTTCTTCAGTGCGCCTGATAGCCAAGGTTTAGGGTCAAATCTCTCTCAATATTCTATGACAACCAGTTGATTGGCCAGTAACAAAGTTGTTGTCTGATGATCCAACAACAATCTTGTTATGGCAACCATGGCCAAATTCTTATTAGATCAGGGTTGATTTCTAGTTCAAAGTTGGCTCAGTATCACTGTTAGTCTGAATTTTAGACTGCAAACAGCCTGACAGCCCGACTTTGAGATGAATTATCTCCAAATTCTTCATAACAACAATGTTTAACTCCTTAAACCAAATTGTTTACCTTTAATAGCTCTACAATATTGATGTGGTGACCTAGGGCAAAAAACTTATAATTTTAAAATTACAAAGCTCCAAAGTTGAGCCCAAACACTAATTTTCAGACTTAGTCTTAAAACACAAATAGGGCCTTTTTGCCAATAGGTCCAAAACTCAGGGTTTGAATTGCAAATCTTCATAAATGTGAACCAAATGACTTTATATGCCTTAACATCATAGTTTTTACACTTTAGTCCAAAAGTGCACTAATTTTGCACTTAACCCCCTAGGGTTTAGGTTTAGGGTTTTTCGAGGGTCCTTTTTAGGGTTTTTGGTATTTTAGGGGTGTGAATGTAATGTAAGTCCCTTCTTAGTAACATTTTATGACTATTTTTCTTTAGGGTTTTCTCCATTTGGGTGTTGTTTTACCCCTCAGAACCATATTTAAGGTTAAGTACCCTACACTAGGGTTTTATTTGCAAAATACCATAACAATACAACTTGTTTGAAAATTTTGCCTAGTGAATGCATTCTAGGTGTATCACACATATGAAATGCTGATCCTCATGATGTTATGCTCAAGTTTTAGTAATAATAACACTATGGGTGTTACAGTTCGTTCGTCCAAATAATCTTTGTTCAGCCGTTATGCTGCCAAAATTCCGATCGTTCGTTCGTTCGATCATTCGATCGTTCGTTCGTTCGATCATTCGATCATTCATCGTTCGTTCATAGTTCCTATTCATCATTCATTGTTCGTTCATAGTCCCTATTCATCGTTCATCCAGATAATCTTTGTCCTGCCGTTATGCTGCCGAAATTCCGATCGTTCGTTCGTCCGATCGTTCGATCGTTCGTTCGTCCGTTCATAGTTTCTATTCATCATTTATCGTTCGTTCATAGTCACTATTCATTGTCCATCGTTCGTTCATACGAACTATTCACCATCACTATTGACATTACTATTCTTTGTTACTATTCACCGCAACTATTCTTCATCGTTACTATTCACCGCCACTATCCATGATCATTACTATTCATCATCGTTGCTATTCATCGATGATATCTATAATTACTTTTTCGTCATCACTATTCATCGTTACTATTCATCGATCATCCGATCACCCCGAATTTCAACTACTCATCCATCATGTTGTCCAGTCCACATAAGACCTGCCAGACCAATATTCCAGTCATACGAACTCGGGTGACTTTGATTTTCCTTCCAGTGGGAACTTCCCATCTGGTCACCCATCCTAGGTTTCTCCAAGTTGAGCATGCTTAACTTTGAGATCCCTTCGAACCAGGCTTCCAAACTCAGATTCCAATAATTCTTGTTTCTAAATTCTTATCAAACTATTCCCTATCCAACCATGTCATCCCTTAAGCATGGTTCATATTCCAGAAAACTCCCAAAATACTCTTGTCCCATATAACTCTCCTGTTCATACTAAGTCTGACGATTCATTCGTCACTATTCTCACCAACAGTGAACTTCACTGTGCTACACCACATACACCCAGCTGTAAATACACCCAGTTACCCTCTCCCTCTCCACACACTCAACACCCTCAGCTAAGGCAAACACCCCACCCACTCAGTTACTCCGCTCTGCCAGCTACACACATAGTGTCGCTTCGCCTCCAGTCCACCCTCCTGGTAAGCACCTCCGCTCCACCACTAGTAGTATCTCAACACCACATGACACAGATTCTGTTGATATACTTGCTGGTTTGTATGTTTGCTTATTCATGTTGCATAGTTATCGGAGCGTTCGTGCCATCTCGTGGAGGCCAGATCTGCAAGTCTACGCCAGGCAGTGGAGCTAGAAGCCAGTTCTGCGAGCTCCCCTTTCCCCTTCGCCGGATAAGCACGACAAGCTGACTGGGTCCCTTTGATGCATAAATTACCTATGCTTTTTCAACCACAACCCTCAGTCTGTTATTTTATGCATGATATGATTTTGAGACAAGTTATTATGGCCACCCAGCCGCTTGCCGCAATCAATCTTTATACCCCTTGACATATTTGTTACAAATGATTTGAGAAAAGGTGTGAGTTTTCAAAAGAAAATGCTTTTCAAAATGGGTATGATGAAGGGTTTTCACCCTTATCACCCTTGAGTGGGGATGATCAGGGACTCCCTGGTTTAGGGGAGGGTCTAAGGTGATGGCTCAGCCGGGTTAGGTGTGAGCAGAAGGATTGTCCTCTCATATAAGGACCGGTTTGTCATCCTTCACTACCTGTACTCATGACAAGTACAACCACTCGAGACTGTATGGGCAGTCACTCAATCTGAACTCGTACGGTCCAAACCCCAGGGTTATGATGGCTGGGGAGCACCGGGAGGATAAGGAGGGGGAAAGTTTTGTCTAGTTTGGACATGGCGGTGGCCTGACTCCTTCCGGTATAACCGTTAAGGTAAGGACGTGCGAGGAAAGAAAGAGATTCGGATTCGGGTCTCTGAAAGTCGCCTAGAGGGGGGTGAATAGGTGAAACCTGAAAATTAAAACTTTATCCCCAACTAGATCGCTTGATTAGAGGTTAGAACAAGATATACAATTATCGGAGTATAAAAACTAAGTCCTTGCTTGTAAATAGTATTGCTTTCAAATAATGCGGAATTGATAAAACAATACAACTAATAGGTCTATGAGAATAAAGCAAGGGGGCTTAGATAAGAAGAGCAATGACACAAGTTCTTTCTTGCGATGTGTTGCTTCACTACATGAGAATTTAACTTAAAGCAACACCAAATAGTATTAGCAAAGAATAGTGCAAGAAACTTAGAAAGGGAAAGGACAAACAAATCACAAGCAATAAGCACACGAGACACAGGTGATTTGTTTTACCGAGGTTTGGCCCTCGAAGGCCTAGTCCCCGTTGAGGAGTCCACTAAGGATGGGTCTCTTTCAACCCTTTCCCTCTCTCCACCGATCACCAAAGACCAGCGAGCTCTTCTTCTTTTCAAGGATCACTTAAGACCCCGCAAGGATCACCACACTCTTTGGTGTCTCTTGCTAGCTTTACAAGCCTCCAAAACTTTGGAGGAAGTTCAATGGGAGTCAAAACTCCACGCGCAAATGAACACAAAGATGTAGCACACACTATCTCTCAATGAATCTCACAAGGCACTAGTGCTAAACTCAAATGAGTAGCCCTCTCTTGCTTGCGTTCTCTTTTGTGGCACTTGTGTTGGTTGTAGTGGTCTAAATCTTGTGTATAGGATGGATCAATGAATAGAGGTGGTTGGGAGGGCTTGAATATGTCAACTAGATGACTTGGAATGTTGCTTGGGCTCCCTCACCTTGAAGTGGCCGGTTGTGGTGGTATTTATAGGTACCAACCAAATTGTAGCCGTTGGAGAAGGCTGCTGGCGATGGACGCACCGGACAGTGTCCGGTGCGCTGCCACGTCATCTTGTCGCTAGGGCTTGGAGCTGGTCGACCGTTGTAGGCTTTGTCCTCATGTGGCACCGGACAGTCCGGTGCGACACCGGACAGTCCGGTGCCCCTCTGACCAACTGCTCTGACTTCTGCCTCGTTCACTGTTCTGTACTGTTCACTGTCAGAGTCGACAGTTGCGCGCTGATAGCCGTTGCTCCGCTGGTGCACCGGACAGTCCGGTGAATTATAGCGGAGCTGCGCCTGGGAAACCCGAAGCTGAGGAGTTTGAGCTGATTCACCCTAGTGCACCGGACACTGTCCGGTGCGCCAGACCAGGGCACACTTCGGTTTCCTTTTTGCTCCTTTCTTTTGAAGCCTAACTTGTTCTTTTTGCTGATTTGTGTTGAACCTTTGGCACCTATAGAGTATATTCTAGAGCAAACTAGTTAGTCCAATTATTTGTGTTGGGCAATTCAACCACCAAAATCATTTAGGAAAAGGTTTGACCCTATTTCCCTTTCAATCTCCCCCTTTTTGGTGATTGATGCCAACACAAACCAAAGCAAATATATAAATGCATAATTAAACTAGTTTGCATAAGGTACATGCAAAGGTTGCTTTGGAATTTAAACCAACATTCATTTCATGAGATTTGCATGGCTGCTGTCTTCTTATTTAACATTTTGGACCACGCTTGCACCACTTGTTTTGTTTTTTTTGCAAATATTTTTTGGAAATTCTTTTCAAAGTCTTTTTGCAAATAGTCAAAGGTAAATGAATAAGATTTTGAAAAGCATTTTCAAGATTTGAAATTTTCTTCCCCCGGTTTCAAATTCTTTTCATTTGACTAAACAAAACTTCCCCTCAATGAAATTCTCCTCTTAGTGTTGAAGAGGGTTTTAGATATTCATTTTGAAAGGGGTTATACCAATTTGAAAGTTTTATCAAAAATAAGATACCAATTGAAAAATCTTCTCTTAACACAAAATATTTTTGAAATTGGTGGTGGTGCGGTTCTTTTGCTTTGGGCTAATACTTTCTCCCCCTTTGGCATGAATCGCCAAAAACCGATACTTGTGAGTGAAATATAAGCCCTTTTTACTTTCTCTCCCCCTTTGGCAGACAATATATGAGTGAAGATTATACCATATTGGAGAGCTATGCGGAATACCGGCAAAGAGTGGATGATACCGATGGAGTTGAGTGGAAGCGTCGTCTTTGTCTAATACTCCATTTCCCTTTCAATTCTATGACTAAGTAAGAGCACCTAGAGGGGGGTGAATAGGTGATCCTGTAAAAACTTGAAACTTAAAGCTACAAACTTGATTAAGTGTTAGAGCAATAAAGCCAAGTGGCTAGAGAGGAGTTCTTGCTAAACACGATAACCACAAAGAAATCAACACAGATAGACACAGTGGTTTATCCCGTGGTTCGGCCAAGTCCAACACTTGCCTAGTCCACGTTGTGGCGTCCCAATGGACGAGGGTTGCACTCAACCCCTTTCAAGTGATCCAAAGATCCACTTGAATACCACAGTGTTCTTCTTTCTTTACTCTTTCCCGTTTGCGAGGAATCTCCACAACTTGGAGTCTCTCGCCCTTACAATAAGGATCAAAGTGAAAGCACTAGAGTAAGGGAGGGAAGCAACACACACAAATCCACAGCAATACTCACACACACAGCCAAGACTTAAGCTCAAATGAATAACACAAGGTTCACCATTAGAACGGAGCTCAAATCACTAAGAATGCCAATCGAGTGCGCAAAGACGGAGTGTGAATGATCAAGAATGCTTAGAGTATGCTTGGTATCCTCCTCCATGCACCTAGGGGTCCCTTTTATAGCCCCAAGGCAGCTAGGAGCCGTTGAAAGCAATTCGGGAAGGCAATTCTTGCCTTCAGCCGGGTGGCGCACCGGACAGTCCGGTGCTGATTTCTTTCCTATTCTGGCGCAGCCGACCGTTAAAGATTTGGAGCCGTTGGCGCACCGGACACAGTCCGGTGCACACCGGACAGTCCGATGCCCCCATCAGACCGTTGGCCCGGCCACGCGTCACGCGTGGATTGCGCGGCCGACCGTTGGCGCACCGGATAGTCCGGTGAATTTTACCCGTACGCCGTTGATCACTTCCCGAGAGCAATGACTTCGCCGTGGATGGCTCACCGGACAGTCCGGTGATTTATAGTCGTACGCCGCCGTCGAGTCCTGAGAGCGGACTGTTCACCGAGACTGGTCCTGGCGCACCGGACACTGTCCGGTGCACCACCGGACAGTCCGGTGCACCCAAACTGAAACTGCCTTTGGCTGAACACAACAAACTCTTTTCCAAATTGTTTTCTCCTGTTTCTAGCACTTAGACACAATACATTAGTCTTCAACACAATGTACTAAGTCTAGAAACATACCTTTCACCTTGATTTGCACTTCTTTAGTCTTTGACACAATTTAACACTTAAACCATTTGTGTTGGCACTTAATCACCAAAATACTTAGAAATGGCCCAAGGGCACATTTCCCTTTCAATCTCCCCCTTTTTGGTGATTTATGCCAACACAACAAAAATCAACACATAGAAGTGCAACATCAATGCAAATGAGAACAAGAATTGCTTGGGATTCAAATTTGGCATATTTGGATCAACCTTTGCCACCACTTGGTTTTGTTTTTGCAAATCAACTTCAATTGCTATCTCTAAGTCAAACACACTTGTTGAGGCATAAAGAGAGGTATTCCAAGAAAAATTGATCAAAGATTCAAAAACTCCCCCTTTTTTCATAATCAAACATTCTCCCCACAAGAGACCAACTTTTGACAATAAGAGACAATAAGAGTATTTTGACAAAACCAAAACTCTAACTCTACTATTTTTCCATAATCAACCATTCTCCCACAAGAGACCAACTTTTGACAATAAGAGACAATAAGAGTATTTTGACAAAACCAAAACTCTAACTCTACTATTTTCAAAATTCTCAAGTGGTAGCTGATCCATTTCTTGCTTTGGCCTTAATTTTCTCCCCCTTTGGCATTAAGCACCAAAACGGGATTAGTATTGGCCCTTTTAACCTCATTGCCTCACCAAAATCTTCAATTAAGAGTAAAATGGCAATAGGAGCATGGAGATGAACTTGGAGTAAGTTACCCTCTCATCGGAGTGCAGTGGAAGTCTTTTATGGTCCAAGTCCATATTTACCTTTCAATACACCTTTGAGACTAATTTAAGAAAACTCAAGCACATGGTTAGTCTCAGAGGATCAAGTTGTAGCACATCTCCCCCTAAATATGTGCATCACTCACACATGGACTTTTGAGGTCCGGGGATTGCTTTGTACAACTTGATTACCATAATTAAGCAACAAAATGCATAAAGGAACATGATCAAAGGCATAAAACACATGTATGCTATAAATCAATCCAAGTTCCGCGAATCTAGGACATTTAGCTCACTACGCAGCCTGCAAAAGGTTGACTCATCTAGAGGCTTGGTAAAGATATCGGCTAGCTGGTTTTCGGTGCTAACATAAAACACTTTGATATCTCCCTTTTGCTGGTGGTCTCTCAAAAAGTGATGCCGGATGTCTATGTGCTTAGTGCGGCTGTGTTCAACAGGATTATCCGCCATGCGGATTGCACTCTCATTATCACATAGAAGTGGAACTTTGCTTAGATTGTAGCCAAAGTCCCTGAGGGTTTGCCTCATCCAAAGTAGTTGTGCGCAACACTGTCCTGCGGCAACATACTCGGCCTCAACGGTGGATAGGGCAACGGAAGTTTGTTTCTTAGAACTCCAAGACACCATGGACCTTCCTAAGAATTGGCACATCCTTGATGTACTCTTCCTATCAACCTTGCATCCAGCATAATCGGAGTCTGAGTATCCAATCAAGTCAAAGGTAGACCCCTTTGGATACCAGATCCCGAAGCAAGGTGTAGCAACTAAATATCTAAGGATTCGCTTAATGGCACAAGGTGGCACTCCATTGGATCCGATTGAAATCTAGCACACATGCATACGCTTAGCATAATATCCGATCTACTAGCACATAAATAAAGTAAAGACCCTATCATAGACCGGTATGCCTTTTGATCAACGGACTTACCTCCTTTGTTGAGGTCGACATGTCCATCGGTTCCCATTGGAGTCTTTGCGGGCTTGGCGTCCTTCATCCCAAACCGCTTGATCAAATCTTGCGTGTACTTCGTTTGGGAAATGAACGTGCCGTCCTTGAGTTGCTTCACTTGGAACCCAAGGAAGTAGTTCAACTCGCCCATCATCGACATCTCAAATTTTTGAGTCATCACCCGGTTAGAAGCTCATACGAAGTCTTCTTGAGGAGGCGATGAAGGTAGACCCGGTTTATGGCGTGGCAAGCCGTGTTCACGGCTTCCGACCAAAATCGCTCGGACGTCTTGAACTCTCCAAGCATCGTCCTCGCCATGTCTATAAGCGTCCTGTTCTTCCTCTCTACCACACGTTTTGCTGTGGTGTGTAGGGAGCGGAGAACTCATGCTTGATTCCTCCCTCCTCGAGGTACTCCTCCACTTGAAGGTTCTTGAACTCAGACCCGTTGTCGCTCCTTATCTTCTTCACCTTGAGCTCAAATTCATTTTGAGCTCTCCTTAGGAAGCGCTTGAGAGTCCCCTAGGTTTCTGATTTATCCTGCAAAAAGAATACCCAAGTGAAGCGGGAAAATCATCAACTATTACTAAACCATACTTACTTCTCCCGATGCTAAGGTACGCGATGGGTCCGAAGAGGTCCATATGCAGCAGCTCCAGGGGTCTTGATGTGGTCATCACATTTTTGCTGTGATGAGCACTTCCCACTTGTTTACCTGCTTGACAAGCTGCACAAGGTCTATCTTTTTCGAAAGTTACATTTGTTAGACCTAACACATGTTCTCCCTTTAGAAGTTTGTGAAGGTTCTTCATCCCCACATGTGCTAGACGGCGATGCCACAGCCAGCCCATGCTAGTCTTAGCAATTAAGCATGCATCTAGACCGGCCTCCTCCTTTGCAAAATCAACTAAATAGAGTTTGCCGTCTAGTACACCCTTAAAAGCTAGTGAACCATCACTCCTTCTAAAGACAGACACATCTACATTTGTGAATAAGCAATTATAACCCATATTACAAAGTTGACTAACAGACAACAAGTTATACACGAGCGACTCAACTAAAAACACATTAGATATGTAGTGCTCGGATGAAATAGCAATCTTTCCTAGTCCTTTAACCTTGCCTTGATTCCCGTCACCGAATATGATTGAATCTTGAGAATCTTTGTTCTTGACGTAGGAGGTGAACATCTTCTTCTCCCCCGTCATGTGGTTTGTGCATCTGCTGTCGATAATCCAGCTTGAGCCCCCGGATGCATAAACCTGCAAGGCAAATTAGGCTTGGGTTTTAGGTACCCAACTCTTGTTGGGTCCTACAAGGTTAGTAACAATAGCTTTAGGGACCCAAATGCAAGTTTTGTCTCCCTTGCATTTTGCCCCTAATTTCCTAGCAACCACTTTCTTATTTTTACATGTGAGTACAAAATCAGTGTTGCAGGCATGTATAACTGTAGCATTTTCATTATGCATTTTCCTAGGTACACGAACAACATTTCTCCTAGGCATATGATGAACAATATTTTTCCTAGGCATATCTCTACCATGCACAAAGGAAGAACTTGAAGCAATCATGGCATGTGAATCAAAAGCATTGTAACTCCTATCATGATGAATATTTCTAGAATATTTCCTATCATGATTCATGAAAGCATGGTTCTTTTGACTACTACTAGTCATAGGGGCCTTCCCTTTGTTGAGAATGGAAACCCTTTGACTTGTTAAGTTCTTGGCTTCCCTTTGAAAGCCAAGTCCATCCTTAATTGAGGGGTGTCTACCAATAGTGTAGGCATCCCTTGCAAATTCTAGTTTATCAAAATCATTTTTGCTAGTCTTAAGTTGGGCACTAAGACTAGCCACTTCACCATTTAACTTTGCAATAGAAGTAAGGTGCTCAACACATGCATCAACATTAAAATCCTTACACCTATTACAAATTACTACATGATCAATACATGAGCTAGAATTTTTGGCTACTTCTAACTTAGCATTCAAGTCATCATTAATACTCTTTAAGCTAGAAATAGATTCATGGCATGTAGATAATTCACATGAGAGCATTTCATTTCTTTTAACTTCTAAAGCAAGAGAATTTTGCGCACTAACAAATTTATCATGCTCTTCATATAAAAGATCCTCTTGCTTCTCTAACAATCTATTCTTCTCATTCAAAGCATCAATTAATTCATTGATCTTATCAATTTTAGTTCTTTCTAAACCTTTGAATAAACTAGCGTAGTCTATTTCATCATCACTTGATTCATCATCACTTGAAGAAGTATATGCAATAGTACTACGAGTGCTTACCTTCTTTTCCTTTGCCATGAGGCAAGTGTGATGCTCGTTGGGAAAAAGAGCCGACTTGTTGAAGGCCGAGGCGGCGAGTCCTTCGTTGTCGGAGTTGGACGAGGAGCAATCCGAGTCCCACTCCTTTCCAAGGTGTGCCTCGCCCTTCGCCTTTTTGTAGGTCTTCTTCTTTTCCCACTTTCCGCTCTTTCCTTGTTCCTGATCACTATCATTATCGGGACAGTTAGCAATAAAGTGACCAATCTTACCACACTTGAAGCAGGAGCGCTTTCCCTTTGTCTTGCTCTTGTTGGGATGCTCCTTGCGACCTTTGAGCGCCGTCTTGAAGCGCTTGATGATGAGAGCCATTTCGTCCTCATTCAGCCCGGCCGCCTCAACTTGTGCCACCTTGCTAGGTAGCGCCTCCCTGCTACTTGTTGCTTTGAGAGCAACAGTTTGAGGCTCATAGATTGGCATTGGGCCATTCAATGCATCATCTACATATCTTGCCTCCTTGATCATCATTCGCCCGCTTACGAACTTTTCGAGTATTTCCTCGGGCGTCATCTTGATGTACTTAGGATTTTCACGAATAGAGTTTACAAGATGAGGATCAAGGATAGTGAAGGACCTTAGCATAAGTCGAACGACGTCGTGGTCCGTCCATCTCGTGCTCCCATAGCTCCTTATCTTGTTGACCAGAGTCTTGAGCCTATTGTATGTTTGAGTTGGCTCCTCTCCCCTGATCATCGCGAACCTTCCTAGTTTGCCTTCCACCAACTCCATCTTGGTGAGCATGGTGGCATCGTTCCCCTCATGCGAGATCTTGAGGGTGTCCCAAATCTGCTTGGCGTTGTCCAAGCCCCTCACCTTGTTGTATTCTTCCCTGCACAAGGATGCTAAAATAACAGTAGTAGCTTGTGCATTTTTATGGATTTGTTCATTGATAAACATGGAGTTATCCGAACTATCAAATTGCATTCCATTTTCTACTATCTCCCATATACTTGGATGAAGAGAGAACAAGTGGCTACACATTTTGTGACTCCAAAATCCGTAGTCCTCTCCATCAAAGTGTGGAGGTTTACCAAGTGGAATAGAAAGCAAATGAGTATTAGAATTATGCAGAATACGAGAATAATCGAAAGAAAAGTTCGAGTTAACCGTTTTCTTTTTCTCCTCGTATTCGTCGTCCTTTTGAGAAGAGGAAGATTCGTCGCTTTCGTAGTAGACAATTGTCGGGGACCATAATTAGGGGTACCCTCAAGACTCCTAATTCTCAGCTGGTAACCCCCATCAGCATAAAGCTGCAAAGGCCTGATGGGTGCGATTAAGTCAGGGATCAGTCCATTCGAGCGACTCGATCATGCCTCGCCCGAGCCTAGCCTCGGACAAGGGCAGCCGACCCCGGAGGATTTCCGTCTCGCCCGAGGCCCCCCTCCAACAGCGGACACATCTCCGGCTCGCCCGAGGCCCTGCCTTCGCTAAGAAGCAACCCTGACTAAATCGCCGCACCGACCGACCGAATCGCAGGAGCATTTAACGCAAAGGTGGCCTGACACCTTTATCCTGACGCACGCCCCCCGGCAGAGCCGAAGTGACCGCTGTCACTTCGCCGCTCCATTGACCGGCCTGACAAAAGGGCAGCGCCGCCTGCGCCACTCCGACTGCAGTGCCACTTGACAGAGTGAGACTGACAGGCAGTCAGGCCCTGCTAAAGGCACCATAGGAAGCTCCGCTCCGCCCGACCCAGGGCTCGGACTCGGGCTAAGTCCCGGAAGACGACAAACTCCGCTCCGCCCGACCCAGGGCTCGGACTCGGCCTAGGTCCCGGAAGACGGCGAACTCCGCTCCGCCCGACCCAGGGCTCGGACTCGGGCTAGGTCCCGGAAGACGGCGAACTCCGCTCCGCCCGACCCAGGGCTCGGACTCGGGCTAGATCCCGGAAGACAGCGAACTCCGCTCCGCCCGACCCAGGGCTCGGACTCGGGCTAGGTCCCGGAAGACGGCGGACTCCGCTCCGCCCGACCCAGGGCTCGGACTCGGGCTCAGCCCCAGAAGACGACGAACTCCGCTCCGCCCCACCCAGGGCTCGGACTCGGGCTCAGCCCCGGAAGACGACGAACTCCGCTTCGCCCGACCCCAGGGCTCGGACTCCGCCCTGGCCTCTGCCGAACGACCTCCGCCCTGGCCTCTGCCGAACGACCTCCGCCTCGCCCGACCCAGGGGCTCGGGCTCGGCCTCGGCCATGGAAGACAGACTCGACCTCGGCTTCGGAGGAGCCTCCACGTCGCCCAACCTAGGGCGCAGGCCAGCCACGTCAACAGGAAGCGCCATCATCACCCTACCCCGAGCTGACTCGGGCCGCAGAGAACAAGACCGGTGTCCCATCTGGCTAGCTCCGCCAGATAGGCAATGATGGCGCCCCGCATGCTCTGTGACGACGGCGGCTCTCAGCTCTCTTACGGAAGCAGGAGGACGTCAGCAAGGACTCAACCGCTCCGACAGCTGTCCCTCCGCCAGGCTCCGTCGCTCCTCCGACGGCCACGACATCACACCAGCTGGGTGCCAAAATCTCTCTGGCTGCCACATCGGCATGTACTTAGGGCGCTAGCTCTCCCCCGCTAGACACGTAGCACTCTGCTACACCCCCATTGTACACCTGGATCCTCTCCTTACGCCTATAAAAGGAAGGACCAGGGCCCTCTTAGAGAGGGTTGGCCGCGCGGGGACGAGAACGGGACAGGCGCTCTCTTGGGGCCGCTCGCTTCCCTCTCCCGCGTGGACGCTTGTAACCCCCTACTGCAAGCGCACCCGACCTGGGCGCAGGACGAACACGAAGGCCGCGGGATTTCCACCTCTCTCACGCCCATCTCCGGCCACCTCACTTCCCCCCTTCGCGCTCGGCCTCGCGTCGACCCATCTGGGCTGGGGCACGCGGCGACATTCACTCATCGGCTTAGGGACCCCCCGGTCTCGAAACGCCGACAGTTGGCGCGCCAGGTAGGGGCCTGCTGCGTGTTGACGAATAGCTTCCCGTCAAGCTCCAGATGGGCAGTCTCCAGCAACCTCTCCGACCCGGGACGGTGCTCTGTTTCGGGAGTCTTGAGTTCATGTCCTTCGACGGCAGCTACGACATGATACTCCTTCCACCGCCGCGCGATAACGACAATGGTGGCCGACAGCCCGCCCGCCGGCGGCGGAATCGACGACGTCTTCCCCGCGTGGTGGAAGAACAACGTTCGAGCTTGCCCCGTCCTCTCCCCCGCCAACGGAGAAGGAGGCGGGGCAACCAAGGTCAAGCGGGAGGCCGCGCCTCGTCGGCTGTCGAGCGAGTCGACGTCCCCAGCGCTCCAACGGGGGGCGCGTCGAGCGTCGACCTCTCGTTTGAGACGAAGGCGAGCGCCGTCTCCCCGCGACACGCCAATCCCGAGCAAGTGGACGACGCCAGTGCGCTCGCGGAGAGCTTGCAGGACGTCGCCCTCGTACCTGAGACGACGGTGCAATCAGCCCCCGACGTGACTATGTCGCTGCTCGTCGACCGAAAGGTACCGACCGATTCCCATCCTACGTCATTTGGACTCAGCCTCAACCCGCCTAGCGACCTTGCTTTGGCGGGCGCTCTCGTAGAGGCGAGTTCAAACCCTCTGGGGTTTCGCATGCGGTCGCCTTGGGACCGGCTGACGGACGTCTCGACCTACGGGCCCTCTGGGTCCGAGGAAGATGACGACCCCAACATCTGTTGGGATTTCTCTGGATTTGGCAACCCAGTGCCATGCGGGACTTCATGACCGCATGTGACTACTGCCTCTCCGACTGTTCCGATGGTAGCCGCAGCCTCGACGACGAGGACTGTGGCCCAACCCACGAATGTTTCCACGTCGATCTAGGGGATCCCTCCGAAGGCAATCATCTCGGCATGCCGGAGGGCGGTGATCTCCCTAGGCCGGTGCCTCGCGCTGACATCCCACGGGAGCTAGTTGTGGTTCCCGTTCCGGCGGGGGGTCACGACCCACAGCTCGAGCAAGTCCGAGGGGCGCAGGCCAGGCTCGACGAGGGAGCATGAGCGCTTGAGCTGACCCGCCGGGACGTCGGGCAGGCATGGGCGGGCCAACCCCCGGCCGGAGAAATGCGTCACCTGCCCCAGGGTCTCCAGCACCGCGTTGCCGACGATGTCAGGGTCAGGCCGCCACCCGCATCCAGTGGGGTCGGTCAGAACCTGGCTGCAGCAGCGATGCTCCTCCGCGCGATGCCGGAGCCATCAACCACCGAGGGTCGGCGAATCCAGGGAGAGCTCAAGAATCTCCTGGAAGGCGCTGCGGTCCGACGGGCCGAGAGCTCTGCCTCCCGAAGGCAGGGATACCCCTCGGAACCTCATGCCGCGACTTCCCGATTCATGCGGGAAGCCTCGGTCTACACCGGGTGCACGCGCAACACCGCGCCTGCAGCCCCGGGCCACCTCGGCAACGAGCACCATCATCGCGACCGTCGGGCCCACCTCGACGAGAGGGTGCGCCGAGGTTACCACCCCAGGCGTGGGGGACGCTACGACAGCGTGGAGGATCGGAGTCCCTCGACCGAACCACCCGGTCCGTAGGCCTTCAGCCGGGCCATCCGACGGGCACCGTTCCCGACCCGGTTCCGACCCCCGACTACTATCACAAAGTACTCGGGGGAAACGAGACCGGAACTGTGGCTCGCGGACTACCGCCTGGCCTGCCAACTGGGTGGAACGGACGACGACAACCTCATCATCCGCAACCTCCCCCTGTTCCTCTCCGACACCGCTCGCGCCTGGTTGGAGCACCTGCCTCCGGGGCAGATCTCCAACTAGGATGACCTGGTCCAAGCCTTCGCCGGCAATTTCCAGGGCACGTACGTGCGCCCCGGGAATTCCTGGGACCCCCGAAGCTGCCGGCAGCAGCCGGGAGAGTCTCTCCGGGACTACATCCGGCGATTCTCGAAGCAGCGCACCGAGCTGCCCAACATCACCGACTCGGATGTCATCGGCGCGTTCCTTGCCGGCACCACCTGCCGCGACCTGGTGAGTAAGTTGGGTCGCAAGACCCCCACCAGGGCGAGCGAGCTGATGGACATCGCCACCAAGTTCGCCTCTGGCCAGGAGGCGGTCGAGGCTATCTTCCGAAAGGACAAGCAGCCCCAGGGCCGCCCATCGGAAGATGCTCCCGAGGCGTCTACTCCGCGCGACGCCAAGAAGAAAGGCAAGAAGAAGTCGCAAGCGAAACGCGCCGCCGCCGACGCGGACCTTGTCGCCGCCACTGAGTACAAGAACCCTCGGAAGCCCCCCGGAGGTGCCAACCTCTTCGACAAGATGCTCAAGGAGCCGTGCCCCTATCATCAGGGGCCCGTCAAGCACACCCTTGAGGAGTGTGTCATGCTTCGGCGCCACTTCCACAGGGCCGGGCCACCCGCGGAGGGTGGCATGGCCCGCGACGACGACAAGAAGGAAGATCACCAAGCAGGAGAGTTCCCCGAGGTCCGCGACTGCTTCATGATCTACGGTGGGCATGCGGCGAATGCCTCGGCTCGGCATCGCAAGCAAGAGCGCCGGGAGGTCTGCTCGGTGAAGGTGGCGGCGCCAGTCTACCTAGACTGGTCCGACAAGCCCATCACCTTCGACCAAGCTGACCACCCCGACCACGTGTCGAGCCCGAGGAAATACCCGCTCGTCGTCGACCCCGTCGTCGGCGACGTCAGGCTCACCAAGGTCCTTATGGACGGGGGCAGCAGCCTCAACATCATCTACGCCGAGACCCTCAGGCTCCTGCGCGTCGATCTGTCCTCCGTCCGAGCAGGCACTGCGCCCTTCCACGGGATCATTCCCGGGAAGCGCGTCCAGCCCCTCGGACGACTCGACCTTCCCGTCTGCTTCGGAACGCCCTCCAACTTCCGAAGGGAGACTCTGACGTTTGAGGTGGTCGGGTTCCGAGGAACCTACCACGCGGTACTGGGGAGGCCATGCTACGCGAAGTTTATGGTCGTCCCCAACTACACCTACCTGAAGCTCAAGATGCCGGGCCCCAACGGGGTCATCACCGTCGGCCCCACGTACAAACACGCGTTCGAATGCGACGTGGAGTGCGTGGAGTATGCCGAGGCCCTCGCTGAGTCCGAGGCCCTCATCGCCGACCTGGAAAGCCTCTCCAAAGAGGTGCCAAACGTGAAGCGTCACGCCGGCAACTTCGAGCCAGTGGAGACGGTCAAGGTCGTCCCTCTCGACCCCAGTGGCGACACCTCCAAGCAGATCCGGATCGGTTCCGGGCTCGACCCCAAATAGGAAGCAGTGCTCATCGACTTTCTCCGCGCAAACGCCTACGTCTTTGCGTGGAGTCCCTCGGACATACCCGGCATACCGAGGGATGTCGCCGAGCACTCGCTGGATATTCGGGCCGGAGCCCGACCCGTCAAGCAGCCTCTGCGCCGATTCGACGAGGAGAAGCGCAGAGTGATAGGCGAGGAGATCCACAAGCTAATGGCAGCAGGGTTCATCAAAGAGGTATTCCATCCCGAATGGCTTGCCAACCTTGTGCTTGTGAAAAAGAAAGGGGGGGGGGAAATGGCGGATGTGTGTAGACTACACTGGTCTCAACAAAGCATGTCCGAAGGTTCCCTACCTTCTGCCTCGCATCGATCAAATCGTGGATTCCACTGCTGGGTGCGAAACCCTGTCTTTCCTCGACGCCTACTCAGGGTATCACCAAATCAGGATGAAAGAGTCCGACCAGCTCGCGACTTCTTTCATCACGCCCTTCGGCATGTACTGCTATGTCACCATGCCGTTCGGTTTGAGGAATGCGGGCGCGACGTATCAGCGGTGCATGAACCATGTGTTCGGCGAACACATCGGTCGCACGGTCGAGGCCTACGTCGATGACATCGTAGTCAAGACAAGGAAAGCTTCCGACCTCCTCTCCGACCTTGAAGTGACATTCCGATGTCTCAAAGCGAAAGGCGTCAAGCTCAATCCCGAGAAGTGTGTCTTCGGGGTCCCCCGGGGCATGCTCTTGGGGTTCATCGTCTCCGAGCGGGGCATCGAAGCTAACCCGGAGAAGATCGCAGCCATCACCAGCATGGGGCCCATCAAGGACTTAAAAGGCGTACAGAGGGTCATGGGATGTCTCGCGGCCCTGAGCCGCTTCATCTCACGCCTCGGCGAAAGAGGCCTGCCTCTGTACCGCCTCTTAAGGAAGGCCGAGTGCTTCGCTTGGACCCCTGAGGCCGAGGAAGCTCTCGGGAACCTGAAGGCGCTCCTCACAAAGGTGCCTATCTTGGTGCCTCCAGCTGACGGAGAAGCCCTCTTGGTCTACGTCGCCGCGACCACTCAGGTGGTTAGCGCCGCGATTGTGGTCGAGAGGCAAGAAGAGGGGCATGCATTGCCCGTTCAGAGGCCAGTTTACTTCGTCAGCGAGGTACTGTCCGAGACCAAGATCCGCTACCCACAAGTTCAGAAGCTGCTGTATGCAGTGGTCCTGACGAGGCGGAAGTTGCGACACTACTTCGAGTCTCATCCGGTAACTGTGGTGTCATCCTTCCCCCTGGGGGAGATCATCCAGTGCCGAGAGGCCTCGGGCAGGATTGCAAAGTGGGCGGTGGAAATCATGGGCGAGACAATCTCGTTCGCCCCTCGGAAGGCCATCAAGTCCCAGGTATTGGCGGACTTCGTAGCCGAATGGGTCGACACCCATCTACCGACGGCTCCGATCCAACCAGAGCTCTGGACCATGTTTTTCGACGGGTCGCTGATGAAGACGGGAGCCGGCGCGAGCCTACTCTTCATCTCGCCCCTCGGGAAACACCTACGCTATGTGCTACGCCTCCATTTCCCGGCATCCAACAATGTGGCTGAGTACGAGGCTCTGGTCAACGGGTTGCGGATCGCCATCGAGCTAGGGGTCAGGCGCCTCGACGCCCGCGGTGACTCGCAGCTCGTCATCGACCAAGTCATGAAGAACTCCCACTGCCGCGACCCAAAGATGGAGGCCTACTGCGATGAGGTTCGGCGCCTGGAAGACAAGTTCTACGGGCTCGAGCTTAACCACATCGCTCGGCGCTACAACGAGACTGCGGGCGAGCTGGCAAAAATAGCCTCGGGGCGAATAACGGTTCCCCCGGACGTCTTCTCCCGGGATCTGCATCAACTCTCCGTCAAGATCGACGACTCGCCCGAGCCTGAGGCGCCCTCGGTCCAGCCCGAGGTACCCTCGGCACAGCCCGAGGCACCCTCAGCTCGGCCCGAGGCGCCCTCGGTTCAGCCCGAGGTACCCTCGGCCTCCGAGGGCGAGGCACTGCACGTCGAGGAGGAGCGGAGCGGGGCCACACCTGATCGGAATTGGCAGACCCCGTACCTGCAATATCTCCGCCAAGGAGAGCTACCCCTCGACCGAGCCGGGGCTCGGCGGGTAGCGCGACGCGCCAAGTCGTTCGTCTTGCTGGGAGATGAGAAGGAGCTCTACCACCGCAGCCCCTCGGGCATCCTCCAGCGATGCATCTCCGTCGCCGAAGGTCAGGAACTCCTGCAGGAGATACACTCGGGGGCTTGCGGCCATCACGCAGCGCCTCGAGCCCTTGTCGGGAATGCTTTCTGGCAAGGCTTCTACTGGCCAACGGCGGTGGCTGACGCCACTAGAATTGTCCGCACCTGCGAAGGGTGTCAATTCTATGCGAAGCAGACCCACCTGCCCGCTCAGGCTCTGTAGACGATACCCATCACCTGGCCCTTTGTTGTGTGGGGTCTGGACCTCGTCGGCCCCTTGCAGAAGGCGCCCGGGGGCTACACGCACCTGCTGGTCGCCATCGACAAATTCTCCAAGTGGGTCGAGGTCCGACCTCTGAATAGCATCAGGTTTGAGCAGGCGGTGACGTTCTTCACCAACATCATCCATCGCTTCGGGGTCCCGAACTCCATCATCACCGACAACGGTACCCAGTTCACCGGCAGAAAATTCTTGGACTTCTGCGAGGATCACCACATCCGGGTGGACTGGGCCGCCGTGGCTCATCCCATGTCGAATGGGCAAGTAGAGCGTGCCAACGGCATGATTCTACAAGGGCTCAAGCCTCGGATTTACAACGACCTCAACAAGTTCGGCAAGCGATGGATGAAGGAACTCCCCTCGGTGGTCTGGAGCCTGAGGACAACGCCGAGCCGAGCCACGAGTTTCACGCCGTTCTTCCTGGTCTACGGGGCCGAGGCCGTCTTGCCCACTGACCTGGAATACGGCTCCCCGAGGACGAGGGCCTACAGCGATCAAAGCAACCAAGCTAGCCGAGAAGACTCGCTGGACCAGCTGGAAGAGGCTCGGGACAAGGCCTTACTACACTCGGCGCGGTACCAGCAGTCCCTGCGACGCTACCACGCCCGAGGGGTCCGGCCCCGAGACCTCCAGGTGGGCGACCTGGTGCTTCGGCTGCGGCAAGACGCCCGAGGGAGGCACAAGCTCACGCCCCCCTGGGAGGGGCCATTCGTCATCGCCAAAGTTCTGAAGCCCGGAACGTACAAGCTGGCCAACAGTCAAGGCGAGGTCTACGACAACGCTTGGAACATCCAATAGCTACGTCGCTTCTACCCTTAAGATGTTTTCAAGTTGTTCATATACCTCGCACCCACGCAAAGTTTAGTCATCAAGGAAGGGTCGGCCTCGCCTCGGCAAAGCCCAACCCTCCCTCGGGGGCTAAAAGGGGGGGAACCCCCTCTGTGTTGAAATTTTCCTCGAGAAAAGATCTCTTCTGCCAGAATATCTTTCGTGCTTTCTGACTACTTCGAAAAGTGGATCCTGAAAACGACGGAGTACACGTAAGCAGCCAAGGCTGACCGAGCCGAGGGACTCCTACGCCTCCAGGATACGGATACCTCACTCATCACCTTCTGCGATAAGTAACTCGCGCTCGGATAAAGTGATTCCGCGGACCGAACAAGTCTTCACGTTCGGAAGCTCTTCTGCCGAAGCGATCCTTCGAGCCTTCTCGACTGAGTCAGTGACAGGGACTCATGGACGGGTGAAAGTGCACGTAAGCGGCAAGGCTGACCGAGCCGAGGGACTCCCACGCCTCCGGGATACGGATACCTCACTCATCACCTTCCGCGAGAAGCAACTCTCGCTCGCACAAACATCCCTGTTACCGACAAAAAAGTCCAGATACTCGAAACAAGAGGAAAGGAGACGCAGCTTTACAACACAGCGAGGGTGTGTATTCTGGCCTCGGCGGCCGCAGAACGCACACGCTACAAGACACTCTGATCCTGCAGGCTCGGGTCTTGACGCTGGAAGGGGGCAGTAGCACCCTCGGCATCGACGACACCTTCAACGAGGTCCGACCTAGCCTCGGACGGCGACGCGGTCCAGGGATCCCCACTCTGGAGGACGACGTCATCGCCACGCCCGGACAATCGCTGCCAGGGACTTCTCCGGGAATCCGGCCCGAGCAGGCGGCTCGGCCGGTTACCCCTGGGGCCTCGGCCAACCATCTCCCAAGGGCGCCAGCCCGACCCGAGGCCTCGGCTGATCAACTCCGGCGTCGGTCCCGCTAATGGACAACCCGGCTAGGCTCCGGCCAACCAAGTTTCATTTTCGAGCCAACTCCGCCTCTGTTCATGCTGATATCGCTACCCCTGGCCTCGGCTCGTCGAAGAGCGGCCAAGGGGTCCCTTTAACTAAGCTAGAGGAGCCTCAGACAACAAGGCCGACCGAGCCGAGGGACTCCTACGCCTCCGGGATACGGATACCTCACTCGTCACCTTGACACGGGGCGACTCATGCTTGGTGAAGCGGTTCAGATAATCAACAGGCGAGTCTTAATGCTCGAAAATGAGGAAAAAACACGGCTCTGTGCCAAAATTACATACATGTTCAGGCCTCGACAGCCATAATGAACAAAAACACTGGCATTCAAAGTGCCATTACAAACGGAACTCCGGTTCCCCCTCTGCAGGTACGAACAATCCCACTCTATGGGGGAGGGCCTGCGGAGCAACAGAAGACTGACGAGCGACTCGCGGCCGCCCGCTCTGACTACAACGACAACGACCCCCGCTCCGGGTGGCCGAACTGCAGCAGCGCAGGCCTCAGGGTGGGCGCTGCTGCAATCTTGCCCTCGCCCACGCCGACGCTCGAGGGGCGAGGACAAGTACAAAGAGCCGGAGGCCCGAGGCACGGATGGTGGTGGTGATCCCGTCGGCGACGGGGACTTCTCGAACCGCCTCCGCCTCGGCACCGACGGCAGGGGCCATCAGCCCTCCGGCAGATCCCCATTCAAATCCTCCCGGACGAGTGGGGCACCGGCCTCCGCGTGAAGATGCCACGCCGGTGCAAAGGCAGGACCACCCCAGAACACGAACGCCGCCCTAGCAGCGCGCGACATCTAGGGTGGTCCTCCCGTGCACACGGCGCGGCAGCCGCCCTCCGGCAGAAGGGGCCGCCGGGAGCCAAGCCGACGAGCCCGACACGCTGGAGGTGACGACGCCTGCCGTCGACCAGCCCCGCGTTGTCGAAGTCCGGGCCGCCTGCAGGGCCAGTGAGCGCCCTCTCCCTCGAACGCCGCGGGAGAGGGTGACCCACGAACCCGCGCGAGAGGTAGAGCGCCGGCTCAGCCCGGCCCCCACACCAGCGAGGATGATGAACATCCTTGAAGCTGAGGGTGGGACCAAGATCGCAGCCCGGCTTGCTTCTCCCCACCCAGGAACTGGTGGTCACCGTCTTGGGTGACCACCGGCGGGGGGGGGGGGGGGGTACAGCCGGGCTGGCTGATGAAAATCTTTGAAGCCGAACGATGGCTGAAAGGTACCAACTCCCACGGAGTTGCGTTCCTCCAACGATGAGGCGAAAAGACGGCGGGTATCCCCCATCCGGGGGCTTGGAAGGTGGAAAGACGCGATGCATAAGGGAGCGAGAAGACATGGTCGCCTTCCGAAAGGGGTCGCCCTCCTTTTAAAGGCAACTCTCCCTACTTGCGCCCCCAACCGTCACGGGCCGAGTCTTCTCCAACACGCTCCAAGGCCCTCCCCTGCGGCGCGGGGGCTGGGTCCCGCATGTCATGCAAACCGGCTCGGAGCAGAAGAAGCCAAACCGCCGCGCGTGGCGCACACAACCGCCCAGCGGTTACAAGTGACCCTCCACTTTTGCCCAGACCAACGGGCGAAAGAGGCGGGCGGCCATGCAGGCGGCACGCAACCGCGCCGAGTGGACGCGCTTCTCCGACTCCCGACACGCCCAGCATGGAGGCCCAGGCCCACGCGTCACGTAACCGGCACGCCGGATGCTACGTGCAAGCGACTGCACCGCCACTTGTGCCACCACCGCGCCTCTTTGGTTGCGGAACCAATACCGCGACTCGAGGCGACCCAGCACACGACCCAGCAGCGCCAGCCTGGCGCGGCGGTCAATGCGGCCGAAAGTGGGCCGGCAGTAATGGCGGTGGCAGGCGGGCGGGAGCAGCGGTCACGTCGTCAGCCAAGCTCACGTCCCATCCGGGGGCAGCAAGAGAACCCCCTCTCACGGCGTGAAGACAACGCGCCCGTGATCCGTTCCTCGAACGGCTCGCGCACGCGCGACGACCGCCCAGCCAACCACTCGCCCCGTCGCATTAACTCCGCGGCGGGACAGGCGGCGCTTCTGGCAGGAGAAGCGGGCGACGCTTCGCCTTCGCCGTAAAAACCGCGCCAAAAAAGGTACGCCACGTCGTTCGATTTCGTATCATTTTCCTTTTTTCCTCTTTCTCTATCTCTTGCAACAGGGACCGGGAAAGGGGGATACCCCGAAAAGGATCCTTCCTCGTGAAGGAACCAGGCTCCGAGCCTCCCTACTGATCAGAGGTTCGAAGGGTTCGACAGCCGCCTCAGATCGCGTGGGCCCTACACCCACTACTGGTCAGAGGTTCGAAGGCCGGCCCCCCGAAGGGTTCCACGGCCGCCTCAGGCTACTCGGGCTCCGCGCCCATTACTGATCAGAGGTTCGAAGGCTGGCCCCCGAAGGGTTCACAGCCGCCTCAGACGCCGAGCGAGGGATGACCATGGGTACGTTCGATACATAACCAAGGCTCGGGCTGCGCTCCCGAGGTACCCTAGGACATTTCCGAGACCAGCGGGAGCGATCTTGTAACGGAATCCCATCAGAGGGAGGCATCGAGCCCTCGGACCCCGTCGCCAGGGGACCGGGTCCGGCAGATCACCCGCAGGTACTTTTGGGCGTGCCTCTGGGCCCCTAGCCGACCCCTAACGAATGGGGCACGGACGTCCACTCGGATTACCCGCTTGCAGCTCACCGGAGACACCATGTTCGGTGCCCATCGAGGGTAACATGGCGCTTTCCCCCCTCCTTGCGGAAAGGCGACACAGGGGCGTATGTAAAAAAAGCCGAGTCTGTCCCGGATCGCCCTCTCGCCCTGTGCGGAGGCTCGGGGGCTGCTCTCGCAAACCCGGCTCCGGCCGAACCGTTGACAGCGTCAACATACCAGCCCGAGAACTTGGGCCCCGACCGTACACCCGGGCTACGGCCAGTTCGCATGAGGGAACAACCAGACCAGCCGAAGCATTACGCAAGGCATTAAGACCTCGGAGGAGTGAAACCACTCCCCCGAGGCCTCGGGGGCTACACCCGGCGGGTGCGCTCGTGCGCACCCACCGGAACAAAATGCAACCGAGAAAGGCTGGTCCCCTTGCAAAAAAGTGCGACGAAAGCCTCCAAGCGAGTGCTAACACTCCGTTCGAGGCTCGGGGGCTACTGTCGGGGACCATAATTATGGGTACCCTCAAGACTCCTAATTCTCAGCTGGTAACCCCCATCAGCATAAAGCTGCAAAGGCCTGATGGGTGCGATTAAGTCAGGGATCAGTCCATTCGAGCGACTCGATCATGCCTCGCCCGAGCCTAGCCTCGGACAAGGGCAGCCGACCCCGGAGGATTTCCGTCTCGCCCGAGGCCCCCCTCCAACGGCGGATACATCTCCGGCTCGCCCGAGGCCCTGCCTTCGCTAAGAAGCAACCCTGACTAAATCGCCGCACCGACCGACCGAATCGCAGGAGCATTTAACGCAAAGGTGGCCTGACACCTTTATCCTGACGCACGCCCCCCGGCAGAGCCGAAGTGACCGCCGTCACTTCGCCGCTCCATTGACCGGCCTGACAAAAGGGCAGCGCCGCCTGCGCCACTCCGACTGCAGTGCCACTTGACAGAGTGAGACTGACAGGCAGTCAGGCCCTGCCAAAGGCACCATAGGAAGCTCCGCTCCGCCCGACCCAGGGCTCGGACTCGGGCTAAGTCCCGGAAGACGGCGAACTCCGCTCCGCCCGACCCAGGGCTCGGACTCGGGCTAGGTCCCGGAAGACGGCGAACTCCGCTCCGCCCGACCCAGGGCTCGGACTCGGGCTAGGTCCCGGAAGACGGCGAACTCCGCTCCGCCCGACCCAGGGCTCGGACTCGGGCTAGATCCCGGAAGACGGCGAACTCCGCTCCGCCCGACCCAGGGCTCGGACTTGGGCTAGGTCCCGGAAGACGGCGGACTCCGCTCCGCCTGACCTAGGGCTCGGACTCGGGCTCAGCCCTAGAAGACGACGAACTCCGCTCCACCCGACCTAGGGCTCGGACTCGGGCTCAGCCCCGGAAGACGACGAACTCCGCTTTGCCCGACCCCAGGGCTCGGACTCCGCCCTGGCCTCTGCCGAACGACCTCCGCCTCGCCCGACCCAGGGGCTCGGGCTCGGCCTCGGCCATGGAAGACAGACTCAACCTCGGCTTCAGAGGAGCCTCCATGTCGCCCAACCTAGGGCGCAGGCCAGCCACGTCAACAGGAAGCGCCATCATCACCCTACCCCGAGTTGACTCGGGCCACAGAGAACAAGACCGGTGTCCCATCTGGCTAGCTCCGCCAGATAGGCAATGATGGCGCCCCGCATGCTCTGTGACGACGGCGGCTCTCAGCTCTCTTACGGAAGCAGGAGGACGTCAGCAAGGACTCAACCGCTCCGACAGCTGTCCCTCCGCCAGGCTCCGTCGCTCCTCCGACGGCCACAACATCACACCAGCTGGGTGCCAAAATCTCTCCGGCTGCCACATCGGCATGTACTTAGGGCGCTAGCTCTCCCCCGCTAGACACGTAGCACTCTTCTACACCCCCATTGTACACCTGGATCCTCTCCTTACGCCTATAAAAGGAAGGACCAGGGCCCTCTTAGAGAGGGTTGGCCGCGCGGGGACGAGGATGGGACAGGCGCTCTCTTGGGGCCGCTCGCTTCCCTCTCCCGCGTGGACGCTTGTAACCCCCTACTGCAAGCGCACCCGACCTGGGCGCGGGACGAACACGAAGGCTGCGGGATTTCCACCTCTCTCACGCCCATCTCTGGCCACCTCACTTCCCCCCTTCACGCTCGGCCTCGCGTCGACCCATCTGGGCTGGGGCACGCGGCGACATTCACTCGTTGGCTTAGGGACCCCCGGTCTCGAAACGCCGACAACAATCTTCTTGATGCGCCTCTTCTTTCCATCCTTCTTTTGACTCGAGCCTGAGTCATTGGCTTTGTCGTCCCTTGGCTCGTTGAAGATGGACTCCTTCTCATTGTCGTTGACCACCATCCGCTTTCCCTTAGGATCCATCTCTTTGGGCGATTAGTCCCTTTCTTGAAGAGAACGGCTCTGATACCAATTGAGAGAACCTAGAGGGGGGGTGAATAGGTGATCCTGTAAAAACTTGAAACTTAAAGCCACAAACTTGATTAAGTGTTAGAGCAATAAAGCCAAGTGGCTAGAGAGGAGTTCTTGCTAAACACGATAACCACAAAGAAATCAACACAGATAGACACAGTGGTTTATCCCGTGGTTCGGCCAAGTCCAACACTTGCCTAGTCCACGTTGTGGCGTCCCAATGGATGAGGGTTGCACTCAACCCCTTTCAAGTGATCCAAAGATCCACTTGAATACCACGATGTTCTTCTTTCTTTACTCTTTCCCGTTTGCGAGGAATCTCCACAACTTGGAGTCTCTCGCCCTTACAATAAGGATCAAAGTGAAAGCACTAGAGAAAGGGAGGGAAGCAACACACACAAATCCACAGCAATACTCACACACACAGCCAAGACTTAAGCTCAAATGAATAACACAAGGTTCACCACTAGAACGGAGCTCAAATCACTAAGAATGCCAATCGAGTGCGCAAAGACGGAGTGTGAATGATCAAGAATGCTTAGAGTATGCTTGGTATCCTCCTCCATGCGCCTAGGGGTCCCTTTTATAGCCCCAAGGCAGCTAGGAGCCGTTGAAAGCAATCCGGGAAGGCAATTCTTGCCTTCAGTCGGGTGGCGCACAGGACAGTCCGGTGCACCACCGGACACTGTCCGGTGCTGATTTCTTTCCTATTCTGGCGCAGCCGACCGTTGAAGATTTGGAGCCGTTGGCGCACCGGACACTATCCGGTGCATACCGGACAGTCCGGTGCCCCCATCAGACTGTTGGCCCGGCCACGCGTCACGCGCGGATTGCGCGGCCGACCGTTGGCGCACCGGACAGTCCGATGCACCACCGGACAGTCCGGTGAATTTTAGCCGTACGCCATTGATCACTTCCCGAAAGCGACGACTTCGTCGTGGATGGCTCACCGGACAGTCCGGTGCACCACCGGACAGTCCGGTGATTTATAGCCGTACGCCGCCGTCGAGTCCCGAAAGCGGACTGTTCACCGAGACTGGTCCTGGCGCACCCAAATCAAAACTGCCTTTGGCTGAACACAGCCAACTCTTTCCAAATTGTTTTCTCCTGTTTTTAGCACTTAGACACAATACATTAGTCTTCAAAACAATGTACTAAGTCTAGAAACATACCTTTCACCTTGATTTGACACAATTTAACACTTAAACCATTTGTGTTGGCACTTAATCACCAAAATACTTAGAAATGGCCCAAGGGCACATTTCCCTTTCACTAAGCATGAGAATACACTTGAAAACACATTAGTCATAGACATAAAAGAGACATGATCAAAGGATATATCAAATTAAGCATGATCATAGTTCTATACAATATAGATTGCTCCCCCTAAATATGTGCATGGAGAGGAACACATATTTTGGCCTTAAATGCCAAGTGCACATAGTTAGGTTAATGAGGTCATATCTATATCATAGAGAATGTGTACTGCATTGTGTCATAGTATAAGTGTGATGCTCATGACAGTTTATGCACTTATGAAAGCATGTTATAAACATCTTAAGCATTTACCCTTAAGGATTTCAAAGAGGCTTAAGGACCATCCACCTTTGGAACAAAGGCAGCTTATCCTCGTTACAAGGTTAAGCTTTAAGCTCTTCAACAGTAAAATCACTTCACCCAGCTTTAACAAAGATGCATAAATTCAGGAATGAAATATTTGAGAAGTTAAACTAGGTATGAAGCAGGGCTAATGCATGGACATGCTTTCTCTTCCTTTTATACAAGATATGCAAAGAATGTATAGAGAAGGAAGATTTAGGTACAAGTTTAATTGAAAGGAAGTGGTTTTATCCTTTTGTACCTTCACATAGAGACACTCTCTTCATTGTGCATTGTCCTTAGTCTTAGATGCTTAAGACCTATACTCAAGACAATATATGGAAATATTTTGCACAAGAAAGAGTTCTACAACTAGTGATCCTTTTCTAAGTCATTGTCAGCATATATCAAATAGATCACAAATTGCATAGATGTATCATGAATTCTCCTTTTAACTTAGTGCACATCAAGAGAGATATCGATTTATAGTATATAGGGCACTAAGAAACATAAGTGTTAATTGAAGTTATTCAATGATCAAACAAATGACAGATGTGATCAAAAGAACAACATATGCATTCAATAAGATAGGAGAATCCAGTAGATATACTACTTTAGCAATGAAAGCAACAATCCTTGATAAAAGTTACATTATTTTAACATGTTGGATTGATATGTAGTAGCATACTTCATGAGAAATTTATTCTCATACTTGAGACCATATGAGATTACTAAAATAAAGTGTTAGTCTCTAAATAATCAAGATATAGAAATAGGCTCCCCCTAAAGACAAATAGGGAGAAGCATCTTGATCAAGGCTTATAAAATTTACAATAAACAACTTAAGCCTGATATTCTCACAATGAAAAAGATTTAGAATACTCACAACCACACCATTGACTGTTTTGAAGATCTTATTGTCCAAGTAGGTGTTGTTGTTCTTGATGTCTTCCTCTTTCATTTGAGTGTCCTCCCTTTGTAGTTATCTCTTTTTCCTTCCAAACTTATTGAAAATACTCAAGAAAGATGTTAATAGCACAAGGGAGTAAAAGATGAAGGATGATAAATGTAAGTAATTTACCATCCACTAGTCACATAGACATGAAGTAAAATCCTTAACATTCGTGCACATTATTTAAAAAGGAGGAATAAGCATCTCTTAAATATTTTGATCAATCATAGGAATTTTACTTCTTCATATTGATTTTATTATCACAACTTAAAAGCATATCAATATGAGAGCAGATATAGCAAAGGCATGAATTAGATTCTAATGGACAAGTGCATTTTATGAGAATGATATTGAATGCACATCTGGCTAACTTAAGTCCAATAAAGAATCTATTCTTCACATAGGTAGAACTTAGAGTAAATAACAATTGATGGGAACTATATTTGATTAAGAAGATGAGTTCCCATACCTTTACTTTTACCTTTCTTCCTTTGGGTGAAGAGTAACCCTTGAGGCTTGCGGCTTGCACTTACTCTCTTGTAGATTTTCATAAGTAAGCTCAAGAGATATGTCATTAGTAACACAAGCACTAGTTTCCCTTTGTGTAATCATTTTGATAAGGAATGGAAAATAGATTACTAAAGCATGGAAATTTTATAATATGAACTAGGTTATTCCATGATGTATGCTTAATTTTTGCTTACAAAACATGCATAGATAATTCTTTAAGATTATGGGAATAAATCTAATTCATAACATGGAGAGCGATAAATATAGAAGAATCATATCCAACTTAAGCAAGAGGCAAAACAACATAAATCATTGGATTGACTTTTCTTTTCATGTTAAATTGTGTATCTCCAAAGAGAAACTTATTCTCTACAAGTGAGACTACTTAGGTTATTTAGACAAAAAACATTAGTCCCACGATTTCCAGATATAAAGAGAGATTCCCTTTATAAGTGTCCTAGGAATTGAATTCCTTACGTGACACCTTATTCTTTTTAAGAACATGGAGTATCTCTCTATATCTAGAACATGGCAATAATAGGATGATTAGAGTAAAGCATGCCATGAGATACTTACAACAATTTAAAGCATGTAGATTGCCATGGTATAGAAATGATGAATATACAATCTACCATATGAGAGAAATTTCTTCAAAGAATGGTGATATAATTTTAAAAACATTTGAAGTGCTTTCTTTTTCTATGTGACTACACAAGACACATAAGAAATGATAATTCAAGATACTTGCACTTAAAAGTATAATTGTTACCATCCTTTGGCTTTCCTCCATGTTGTAGGTCTTGATTTTTCCGCACATGATAATTCTTTATTTCCTACAACATCAATATCTTCCCTGAAATGATATGAGTTTTAGATATAATAATTAAAATAACTTTGGGTCAATCTTGGATATATGAATCATTGAAGATTGATAACTTGAGTTAATAAAAATTGAATTGACTCTCTCAAGCATCCCAAAGCTTCATACCATCTCCTTTTCCTGCAAAGCTTGTCAAGCATATTTTGGTACCCATCGCTTGATGGGTCCATCAAGGTTAGTCAACAAAGATCTAGGAACCAAAACGTCCTTTGTGCTAGCACTAGGTAAACTCATTACCTTTCTAGCACAAGTTGCAATTTTGGGTTGCCTAGTTACATGAGAATTAATTGACAAGCTAGGAGTGAGATTGTTACCAATGGGACAATCCTTGCATCGATGTCCCTTCTTTCGGCATATGTAGCATAGGCGATCCTCAAGTCTTGAAGATTTCTTCTTTCCTTGTTTCTTTCTTGCTACATGGTTAGTGAATATTTTCTTTTCTAACACTATGCCTTCTTGTTTTAAATGGGGACAAGACCTAAACAAGTGTCCCTTCTTGGAGCATTTAAAACAAAGTTTATCATCCTTGTTAATAATCAAGTCATTTTTAATATAGGGACATGACCTAATAGAGTGCCCCTTTTCAAAGCATTCACTACACTTCTTACTTATCTTAGTGTGAAGTGTGGCTTGATTATTGCCTTGGATGTTACCTTTTATGGAGGCGTGGTTGAGGCTTTTGGAAGAGGTATTGATTTTCTTCTTTTGTTCCTTCCTCTTGACAATCCTCAAGTCCTTGACATTTTCTTCAAGGGATTTAGTGCATGCCACGGTTGTTCTCGTCTCAAGCTTCTTCACCATGTGATCACGGTTATCTTGAGAAGGTTGAGCAATGCACTTCCCTTTTAGTTGTGCCAAGCTCATTTTTAGCCTCTCATTTTCTTCTTTGAGCTTTTGATATGTATCATCGTTTGTTCCTGCAAATTCTAGCTCAAAGGAAGATTTGCTTGTCGACGGACAACAAGCATTAGCACATGGTAATGTAGTTTCAATTTGAATATATGTGCATGAGTGAGGTTGTTGGGATTTTAAGTTTTCTATCACAACCTCATGAGCAATATTTAATATGATATGATCATCCATAAGATTTTCACGAGAACATAGGAGCATATCATATTTTTCTTGAAAAGCTAGATTTTCATCTTTTAGCTTTTCTACTTGGTCCTTAAGCAAGGCAATCCTATTTACTAATTGAGCGATACAATGTAAAGCGTTATCTTGTTCAATTGAAATAATTTCATACCTTTGGACCAAATCAACATGAGAGCACTTTAGCTCCTCATGTTCTTTAGTCAACTCGTCAAAGTGTAGCATTTTCATGGAGAGAACATTTTCTAGCCTTTGACGAGCTTCGCTTTGCTCTCTCGCTCTTTCTAGAAGTTTGAGCATGACCGCCTTATCTTCTTGGCTTAGGAGAGCATAGAGTTGCATGAACCTTCTTTCTTCCTCCTCATCCTCATTTGTGCTTCCGCTATCATTTTGATTAGCCACACAACATATGTGGGAATCGAAATGGGAAGACAAACCTTTTGGAGAGGTGGATTCATCGTTTGGTCTCCATCCTTCATTTTCTTCTTCTTCCTTCAAAGGGTTAGTTTCACAAATACCAAAGGAAGTAGAGGCACAAAATGAACTATCATGTTTGGACTCATCAAATTTGCTTTTAATTCTAGTCTAAATATCATGCACATCACAAATAGGTTTATCATATTTTATTATGAAGGCATGATAATCTTCTTTGCTAAGGGATTTACTTAAGATGTCATAAGCTAGATAGTTTAAGCGTATACATCTTAGATCTTCCTCGGAAGCATTTTCCCTAGTATAACTAGGGGGAATAATACTCTTGTCTAAAATTTGTTCTAATTGTGGATCTATGGTTCTAAAAGAATTTATCACTCTAGTAGACCATGAATCATAATTAGAACCATCCGAAAGTAATATCTCAAGAGTTACCTCCTTGTTTCCCTGGGTCTTCTTGTTCTTATGGGATCTTCTACGAGCCATCACTTCGAGTTGTTAGACTCAAGATGAAGTGCCTAGCTCTGATACCAATTGAAAGTCGCCTAGAGGGGGGTGAATAGGTGAAACCTGAAAATTAAAACTTTATCCCCAACTAGATCCCTTGATTAGAGGTTAGAACAAGATATACAATTATCGGAGTATAAAAACTAAGTCCTTGCTTGTAAAGAGTATTGCTTTCAAATAATGCGGAATTGATAAAACAATACAACTAATAGGTCTATGAGAATAAAGCAAGGGGGCTTAGATAAGAAGAGCAATGACACAAGTTCTTTCTTGCGATGTGTTGCTTCACTACATGAGAATTTAACTTAAAGCAACACCAAATAGTATTAGCAAAGAATAGTGCAAGAAAACTTAGAAAGGGAAAGGACAAACAAATCACAAGCAATAAGCACACGAGACACGGGTAATTTGTTTTACCGAGGTTCGGCCCTCGAAGGCCTAGTCCCCGTTGAGGAGTCCACTAAGGACGGGTCTCTTTCAACCCTTTCCCTCTCTCCACCGACCACCGAAGACCGGCGAGCTCTTCTTCTTTTCAAGGATCACTTAAGACCCCGCACGGATCACCACACTCTTTGGTGTCTCTTTCTAGCTTTACAAGTCTCCAAAACTTTGGAGGAAGTTCAATGGGAGTCAAAACTCCACGCGCAAATGAACACAAAGATGTAGCACACACTATCTCTCAATGAATCTCACAAGGCACTAGTGCTAAACTCAAATGAGTAGCCCTCTCTTGCTTGCTTTCTCTTTTGTGGCACTTGTGTTGGTTGTAGTGGTCTAAATCTTGTGTATAGGATGGATCAATGAATAGAGGTGGTTGGGAGGGCTTGAATATGTCAACTAGATGACTTGGAATGTTGCTTGGGCTCCCTCACCTTGAAGTGGCCGGTTGTGATGGTATTTATAGCCACCAACCAAATTGTAGCCGTTGGAGAAGGCTGCTGGCGATGGGCGCACCGGATAGTCCGGTGCGCCACCAGACAGTGTCCGGTGCGCTGCCACGTCATCTTGTCATTAGGGCTTGGAGCTGGTCAACCGTTGGAGGCTTTGTCCTCATGTGGCACCGGACAGTCTGGTGCGACACCGGATAGTCCGGTGCTCCTCTGACCAACTGCTCTGACTTCTGCTGCGTTCACTGTTCTATACTGTTCACTGTCAGAGTCGACCGTTGCGTGCTGATAGTCGTTGCTCCGCTGGTGCACCAGACAGTCCGGTGGCACATCGGACAGTCCGGTGAATTATAGCGGAGCTGCGCCTGGGAAACCCGAAGCTGAGGAGTTTGAGTTGATTCACCCCGGTGTACCAGACACTGACCGGTGGCACACCGGACAGTCCGGTGCGCCAGACCAGGGAACACTTCGATTTTCTTTTTGATCCTTTCTTTTGAAGCCTAACTTGTTCTTTTTGCTGGTTTGTGTTGAACCTTTGGCACCTATAGAGTGTATAATCTAGAGAAAACTAGTTAGTCCAATTATTTGTGTTGGGCAATTCAACCACCAAAATCATTTAGGAAAAGGTTTGACCATATTTCCCTTTCAGTCTCATTGGCCATGAGATCACAGAGCCAGACTAGTGGGTAAAGTGTACCCCTCTGCGCAGAGTTCAACCTATTCAAATAGTCCGCGTCCACGGATATGGATGAGTCTGGTGTGGTATGACAGTTAGTGTTTTGTTTTCCAAAAAAAGGAAGTGCTTTTGAAAAGTGGTTTTAAAAGGTCCGGCGGTTGAGCCGTGAGCTATGGTGGACGGGAAGTCCAGTAGCTATTTTTGAAAATGAAAACCAGTGGAAAACTACTGAGATACCTGGATGGTTTAGTCTAGGGGATTTTTGTTCTATACTGAAAAACTGCCTGCTCCTTTGGGAGAGGATGCGCTTTGAAAAATACAAAATGTTTTACAAAACAACCCTGCATCAAATATTGTTGTTTCTGCAAAATATCCTGAGCTCCACATATTCCATGCATTATATCTAATTTCCCCATTCCACGGGTGAAGGTGGGATGCTGAGTACGTTTGTACTCACCCTTGCTTATTAGTTGTTTTTCAGAGAAGGTGATCGCTGATCGGGTAAGAGTTACGCCTGTTCCCAACCTTGCCTGTGGCTGTTGGACCGTTGATTTGCTTCGCTGCATATATCGGGCTGCTTAAGCCCCACTCTGATGATATGTCCCAAGTTGTGGACCAACTCCTAAAGTTGATCGCCACCTTTATAGGTTTGTCTCGTTTAAGCAGATCTGGAACTATCTGATGTATAAATGTGTTTACTAGCCTCCTAGGACTAGTAATTGTATCACATTTGAGTCCCAGAGGATCTAGGGCGCTTCAGTGAGCCCTTTAAACTTTCTCCCCATTGGTACAAGTAAATAAGAGTGAAGAAATATACCAATTTGGGGTGCGAAGTAACGACGAAGGATAAAAGATACCGGTAGAGTGGAGTGGAAGCCTTGTCTTCGTCGAGTACTCTATTTCCCTTTCAATCTATGACTTAGCATAGAAATACACTTGAAAACACATTAGTTGTAGACATAAAAGAGATATGATCAAAGGTATATGAATGAGCTATGTGTGCAATGTTTCAATCAAAATTCCGAGAATCAAGAATGTTTAGCTCATTCCTAAGTTTGGTAAAGGTTTTCTCATCTAATGGTTTGGTAAAGATATCGGCTAATTGTTCTTTTGTGCTAACATAAGCTATCTCGATATCCCCCTTTGTTGGTGATCCCTCAAAAAGTGATACCGAATGTCTATGTGCTTAGTGCGGCTGTGTTCAACGGGATTATCCGCCATGCGGATTGCACTCTCATTGTCACATAAGAGAGGGACTTTGCTCAATTTATAGCCATAGTCCCTGAGGGTTTGCCTCATCCAAAGCAATTGAGCGCAACAATTGTCTGCGGCAATATACTCGGCTTCGGCGGTAGAAAGAGCTACTGAGTTTTGTTTCTTTGAAGCCCAAGACACCAGGGATCTCCCCAGAAACTGATAAGTCCCTGATGTGCTCTTCCTATCAATTTCACACCCTACCCAATCGACATTGGAATATCCTATTAAATCAAAAGTGTATCCCTTAGGGTACCAAAGTCCAAACTTAGGAGTATAAACTAAATATCTCATGATTAGTTTCACGACCCTAAGGTGAACTTCCTTAGGATCGGCTTGGAACCTTGCACACATGCATACAGAAAAGCATAATATCCGATCGAGATGCACATAAATAGAGTAAAGATCCTATCATCGACCGGTATACCTTTTGATCTACGGATTTACCTCCCATGTCGAGGTCGAGATGCCCATTTGTTCCCATGGGTGTCTTGATGGGTTTGGCATCCTTCATTCCAAACTTGGTAAGTATGTCTTGAGTGTACTTAGTTTGGCTAATGAAGGTGCCTTCTTGAAGTTGCTTGACTTGAAATCTTAGGAAATACTTCAACTCTCCCGTCATAGACATCTCGAATTTTTGAATCATAATCCTACTAAACTCTTCACAAGTAGATTTGTTAGTAGACCCAAATATAATATCATCAACATAAATTTGGCATACAAACAAATCTTTTGCAATAGTTTTAGTAAAGAGAGTAGGATCGGCTTTACCGACTTTGAAGCCATTAGTGATAAGAAAATCTCGTAGGCATTCATACCATGCTATTGGGGTTTGCTTGAGCCCATAAAGCGCCTTTGAGAGTTTGTAAACATGGTTAGGGTACTCACTATCTTCAAAGCCGGAAGGTTGCTCAACATAGACCTCTTTCTTGATTGGTCCATTGAGGAAGGCACTTTTCATGTCCATTTGATAAAGCTTAAAGCCATGGTAAGTAGCATAGGCAAGTAATATGCGAATTGACTCAAGCCTAGCTATGGGTGCATAGGTTTCACCAAAATCCAAACCTTCGACTTGTGAATACCCTTGGCTACAAGTCGGGCTTTGTTCTGAAAGGGAAATAGGGTCAAACCTTTTTCTAAATGATTTTGGTGGTTGAATTGCCCAACACAAATAATTGGACTAACTAGTTTGCTCTAGATTATAAGTTCTATAGGTGCCAAAGGTTCACAACAAACCAATAAAAAGTCCAAGAAAGGGTTCAAATAAAAAGAGCAAAAGACAACCGAAGGCTGCCCTGGTCTGGTGCACCGGACTGTCCGGTGTGCCACCGGACAGTGTCTGGTGCACCACCGGACAGTGTCCGGTGCACTAGGGAGATCAACTCCAAACTTGCCACCTTCGGGTTTCTAGAATTGCCCTCCGCTATAATTCACCGGACTGTCCGGTGTAGCACCAGACTGTCCGGTGTGCCAAGTGGAGTAACGGCTACAGCGCCAACGATTGTCTGCAAAAGTGTACAGTGAACAGTGAACAGTGCGGACTGCGCGCGCAGAGTCAGAGCAGACGCTAGTTGGCGCACTGGACAGTGAACAGGCCTGGCCGGTGCACCACCGGACTGTCCGGTGGCCCCACATGTCATAGCTCCAACGGTCGAACCCTAACGATTGGGTGACGTGGCTGGCGCACCGGACAGTGTCCGGTGGCACACCGGACTGTCCGCATGCGCCATTCGACATCAGCCTTCCTCAACGGTCACTTTGGTGGTTGGGGCTATAAATACCCCCAACCACCAACACTTCAAGGCATCCAAGTTTTCAGCCAACACATTCAATACAAGAGCTAGTGCATTCAATACAAGACACAATTAGAGTGAATCAAAATCTCTCGAAGTCCCAATCCCACTCAAAGCAATTAGTGACTAGAAGAGAGAGTTTTGTCGTGTTCTTTTGAGCTCTTGCGCTTGGATCGCTTTTCTTCTTCCTCTATTCTTGTTCCTAAGATCTTTGTAATCAAAGCAAGAGACACCAATTGTGTGGTGGTCCTTATGGGGACTAAGTGTCCCAATTGATTGAGAAGAGAAGCTCACTCGGTTTAAGTGACTGTTTGAGAGAGGGAAAGGGTTGAAAGAGACCCGGTCTTTGTGACCACCTCAACGGGGAGTAGGTTTGCAAGAACCGAACCTCGGTAAAACAAATCACCGTGTCATCTACTTTATTTGCTTGTGATTTGTTTTTGCCCTCTCATTCGTACTCGACTTTATTTCTAATGCTAACCCCGGCTTGTAGTTGTGTTTAAAGCTTGTAAATTTCAGATTTGCCTATTCACCCCCTCTAGGCGACTTTCATGTTCCTTGTCACCACACCATGCTCATCTTGTTTGTTGCGTAATACCCATTTGGTACCTACAACATTTTGGTTAGGACATGGAACTAAATGCCATACCTCATTCCTCGTGAAGTTGTTGAGCTCCTCTTGCATTGCCAACACCCAATCCAAGTCTCTTAGTGCATCCTCCATCCTGTATGGCTCAATAGAGGACACAAAAGAGTAATGTTCACAAAAATGAGCGACTCGAGATCGAGTTGTTACCTCCTTATAGATATCACCAAGAATAGAGTTGACGGGGTGATCTCTTTGAATCGCTTGGTGGACTCTTGGGTGTGGCGGTCTTTGACCCTGAATGTCTTGCTCATCTTCCTTGTCTTTGTCATGGTCATCTCCCCCTTGATCATTATCCTCCTCTTGAGGTGGCTCATCCTCTTGATCTTCATCTTCATTGTCTTGAGCCTGATCCTCATCTTGAGTTGGTGGAGATGCTTGATTGGAAGATGATGGTTGATCTTGTGCTTGTTGTAACACCCTAATATCATATTTTGATATTTGGAAAATCTTTTTATAGGATTTTAGATAGATGACCCTCTTAAAAGAATTATTAAAAGATCCCTTTTGGATAATAAACTTGGAGATATTGTTGAACAAGAAAATTTAAGTTAAAGTATCTTTTAATAGAGATTATGCATTGGGATTATCTTTTTGAACTAAATAGGCAACAAATGATTGATTAATGGAATTACATTTTTTAAAGGGGTAATTTATTTTATTTACAAGAATTTTTATGTGTGTGAATTAATGATAAAAAAATACATTAATAAGGAGAAGGAGGTTTAACTTAAATTGAAACCTAGAATGTGGAAATGAAATAGAAAGAAGACTACATGCAAAGTAAAGAAAAATATATAAACAAAGATATTATTTCATGCTGCTATTTTTCTTTTGAATTGTGCATTTAAATCTAGGTACAAAAAAATTCACAACAAACTTTGGATTTAATTGAGATTAGAAAATAGAAAGAAAAGAAGAAAGGAAAAGTGAACTGGCGTTGGGCCCAAACCACCGGCCGGCCCACCTTGCTTTCTTTTCGTGCGGCCCAGACTCCCTGTATCCGCACGCGCTCACCCGGCGCCCTGACCTGTGGGGCCGCCCTGTCAACCACTCCCTTGTTTCCCTGGTCCAGCGCGTGTCTCTGCCATAAGGACCCCAGCGACCTGGTTCTTCCCCTTCTCTCCGCATCCTGCGCTCAGCTAACAGAATCCGGCCGCCGCGCAACAGCCCGTGGTCACCAGGGGGATTCCCTTGGCCGCCTTTTTCGCTCCGAGCCTGCTTATCCACCCGCGTCTCTGGGGGGGAGGCAGTTAGGATTCGGTCGCTCGGGCCTATGGTCTGCGCGGATCGTGCTCAACGGCGGGCGCGCAGAGGCCAGCGCCACTAGCTCAATGACTCCCAAGCCATACCTGACCAGCGCGCCTTCCGCGATTTTGGTGCTCGTGGATCAACTTCCTGACCGCCTATAAGCTCCCCAGTCCTATCTCCCTGCTAGCCTAGCTGCCGCGCTTAGAACCCAAAGAACACCGTCGTCGTGCGCCGTAGCAGAGAGGGAGAGAGAGGGAATTGGAGAGCCCAGCGCCCCCACCATTGCCTCGCCTTGTGGAATCGCCATTGAGTTCACCTAGACACCACCGGCAACAAAGACAATTGGAAGGCCGAGCGGAATTCCACGTTGTCCTCGCCCGCCGCCGTACAATTCTGCCGTAGCCGGGCACTGCATCAATCAGGCATCGATTCATGGTATGCATCACACCCATCTCGTTCGCCTTCCTCCCAACGTCGTATAGGGTCGTTCGGATCGAGTCTTGGTGGCGAATTTGGGCTAACGGCGTCGGCACGACTGCAAATCGGAGCTCCGCCATGGGCAGGGGCCTGTGCTTGATGGCGGATGCAACTGGTTGGGGAATTAGGTTCAAGGAGCCATCGATTGGGTGAGGGCTTAGCTAATCGGAGAATGGTGCTCGGGTTGGTGGGATGCACAATCCGGCAGTCTCGCCGCCGCGCGGTGGGCTGCGCTGCCTTGGTCAGCACTGGGGGAGAAGAAAGGCTCCGGTTCGTTGGATCAAGCACCAGCGGGCAGGATCAGAGCAGCGAATACTGTTTTAGTTCATTTAATATGGGGCGTTCAGAGCTGATCGGGTGGATAGGATTAAGTCAGACGCGCGGTCGTCTCTTGTGCCATGGATCTTGGATCGGACGACCTGAATTAACTCGTGGGATTGGCGGGCGCTGGATCTAATCTGTGCCCTTAGTTCTGATCCGACGGCCAGGGTTCACTGGTACCCCTTCGATCCCGTACATTTGCATATGAGCCCCTGCTTTATATAGAAACCAACCCGCGGTCCATCGCGAGAGGGTTATGTGTCTTGGGAAGATTTACACCGTGGCCCCTGTACTACCCGCTATTTGTGCGTGCAATCCAGGACCCATGGGAAATTGATAAATGAATTAGAAAAATGAATTTCTAGTGTATGAATAATACTAGAACTCATTTAAATCATAGAAAATTCATATTTAATCCTTTTTAACCCATTACAGTTCCTATAATTTTGTATTAATATTGTCTATTATTTGGTAACACTGTTTTAGCATGAAACCCATACTAGAATTGATTACAACATTAATTTTGTAGCAAGCACATACGAACTTCGGAAATTCATAATTTATCCATTTTAACTCCGATTTGATCCGTTCAAGTTGCGTTAGTCTTGTATAAATATTTACTATGCAATAACAACATTTATTATACCAAGTCTCATTCTTTTATAATTAGATCTTTATTTAACTTATGTTGGGTAGTCTTGTTAATGTGCTTATCATTATAATCTATTAAAATATGATCTATGGTCCATTTATAACTTAGATCAAAGTGAGTTAATTATTTATAAGATATTCTCTCTTATGATTTCTACTAACAAATTTATAATATAGTTTAATATTTTAATCACATAAATCCTCTATAAAATCATAACTCCTTAATCGTAACTCCGATAGTTCTCGAACCCGCGATCTCGTAGCAACGCGTAGATCATTATTATGTAGTATGTTCTTATGTTTGCTGTGATGTTAATTTTGTCTATACCATGTCTGTTTGTATTGCTACGACTAGCAGTGAGATCACGAGGATCTGAAGAATCACCCTGGTAACTGGAATCTCAAGTGCCAGGCAAGTTGTGCCCTTGATCCACTTTTGTTACCCAATAATGTTCTTTATTATCACTATTCAATGCATATGTTTAATTTTGATGGGACCCAATAGGCCATCCTAGTCTGTTTATCCTTTTTACCTTGTTACCCCTGAATCACATGGGTAGTTTTTGCTATTGCTTTTACATGGTTTCGGGATTATTATTTCATTATATCCATGTTCCAATTATTTTGTTATTTTATTTATGTTCATGTCAAGATCATTAAATTTTAATTGGAACATGGAGCTTAACTTGAGAAACACGTGCCACCACAAGGGTTTAATGGGACGCCCTTGGCCAGCTAACTAGGAAAGCTAGTGGAAGACTACCTTACCCGAAAGGGGCAAGAGCAGTAGGGGATTGCATGCAAGGAGGTTCTCGGGTTGATTTTGCTGCGATGGCGGTCAGACAGGGGATTCTTGCAAGTGCTCTTCCCATAAACTGTAGCGGGTTTTCGGAAGCTAGTGGAACTTTGTAAAGGCCTCGTAGTGGATCCCTAGCCATTCACCTCGGTAGTGTCTAAGGGCCTTGCAAACCCTGGCGACATGGGATACACGACTTGTGGGTAAAGGGTACAACCTCTGCAGAGTGTAAAACTGGTATACTAGCCGAGCTCACGGTCATGAGCAGCTCAGGACTCTCTGATGATTAAATTATGGAACTTAAACTCAATTTGTCATATGCATTTGCATGGGATTTATTATTAATTTTGTTCTATTATTATTATTATTATTATGGTTTGGTATTTACTTACACTTAGTAACTGCTAATAAAATTTTGACCAACTTATAAAAGCAATGCTCAGCTTTAACCTCTATTGTTGATCAGCCTTACACTTCATGAACTCCCACCTTTGGTGAGTTCGTGCCACATTATTCCCCCACAACTTGTTGAGCGATGAACATGTGTGAGCTCACCCTTGCTGTCTCACACCCCCCACAGGAGAAGAACGGGTGGTTCAAGAGGAGCCGCTTATCGAGGAGTTCGATTCGATCTAGGTGGCGTTCCCCAGTTGACTTCTGCGCCAAGGACGATCCTTAGTTCGTGTTATATTTATCTTTTATTTTGTAAGACTCCCGCTATGTATTCAATACTCTAATTATTGTGACATTTATCTCTATACACTCTGTTATTATATATGTTGTCTTCTTGGCGCATGTATGAGATGCACCTGGCTTTGTTCCTTAAAGCCCGGGTGTGACACTTGTGTAGGCTCTTCGGATTCCTTAGGACACACATCCCCAATGGACATGTTCCTTAGCGCGACACACGGAGCCTCTTCATCGTCTAGCTCATCAAGATCAACTTGCTCCACTTGTGAGCCATTAGTCTCATCAAACACAATGTCACAAGAAACCTCAACTAATCCAGTGGATTTGTTGAAGACTCTATATTCCCTTGTGTTTGAGTCATAACCAAGTAAAAAGCCTTCTATAGCCTTAGGAGCAAATTTAGATTTTCTACCTCTTTTAACAAGAATAAAACATTTGCTACCAAAGACTCTAAAATATGACACATTAGGCTTTTTACAGGTGAGGAGTTCATAAGATGTCTTCTTGAGGATTTGGTGAAGGTAGAGCCGGTTGATGGAGTAGCAGGCGGTGTTAATCGCCTCAGCCCAAAACCGGTCTAGAGTCTTGTACTCATCAAGCATGGTCCTTGCCATGTCCAATAGAGTTCTATTCTTCCTCTCCACTACACCATTTTGTTGAGGTGTGTCGGGAGAAGAGAACTCATGCTTGATGCCCTCATCCTCAAGAAACCCTTCGATTTGTGAGTTCTTGAACTCGGTTCCGTTGTCGCTTCTTATCTTTTTGATCTTTAATCCAAACTCATTTTGAGCTCGTCTGAAGAATCCTTTTAAGGTCTCTTGGGTTTGAGATTTTTCTTGCAAAAAGAATACCCAAGTGAAGCGAGAATAATGATCCACAATTACTAGATAGTACTTACTCCCTCCGATGCTTATGTAAGCAATCAGGCCGAGTAGATCCATGTGGAGTAGTTCTAGTGGCCTGTCCGTTGTCATGATGTTCTTATGTGGATGGTGGGCACTAACTTGCTTTCCTACTTGGCATGCGCTACAAACCCTATTGAAAGGGAAATAGGGTCAAACCTTTTCCTAAATGATTTTGGTGGTTGAATTGCCCAACACAAATAATTGGACTAACTAGTTTGCTCTAGATTATAAGTTCTACAGGTGCCAAAGGTTCAACACAAACCAATAAAAAGTCCAAGATAGGGTTCAAAAAGAAAGGAGCAAAACCAACCGAAGGCTGCCTTGGTCTGGCGCACCGGACTGTCCGGTGTGCCACCGGAAAGTGTCTAGTGTACCAGGGAGATCAACTCTAAACTGCTCAGCTTCGGGTTTTTGGAGAGCCACTCCGCTATAATTCACCAGACTGTCCGGCGTAGCACCGGACTGTCTGATGTAGCACCGGACTATCCGGTGTGCCATGCGGAGCAACGGCTACTGCGCCAACGGTCGTCTGCAAAAGTGAACAGTGAACGTGAACAGTGCGCGGACAGCGCGTGCAGAGTCAGAGCAGCGCCAGAAGGCGCACCGGACAGTGAACAGTGACTGTCCGGTGCACCACCGGACTATCCGGTGGTCCCAGCTGTCAGAGCTCCAACGGTCGAACCCTAATGGTTGGGTGACGTGGCTGGCGCACCGGACAGTGTCCGGTGGCGCACCGGACTGTCTGGTGCGCCCATCGAGAGACAGCCTCCTCAACGACCATTTTGGTGGTTGGGGCTATAAATACCCCCCAACCACCACACTTCAAGGCATCCAAGTTTTTAGCCATTGCATTCAATACAAGAGCTCTAGACTTCATTTCAATACACAAACAAGCTAGAGATCAAATCCTCTCCCTAGTCCACAATCACTCCAAACATGTAGTGACTAGTGAGAGAGAGATATTTGTGTTCATTTGAGTTCTTGTCGCTTGGATCGCTTTTCTTCTTCCTTCATTCTTGTTCTCAAGTAACTTGTAATCAAGCAAGAGACACCAAGTTGTTGTGGTCCTTGTAAGGGGTCTAAGTGACCCGTTGATTAAGGAGAAAAGCTCACTCGGTCTAGGTGACCGTTTGAGAGAAAGAAAGGGTTGAAAGAGACCCGGTCTTTGTGACCACCTCAACGGGGAGTAGGTTTGCAAGAACCGAACCTCGGTAAAACAAATCACCGTGTCACACTCTTCATTGCTTGTTATTTGTTTTCGCCCTCTCTTTCGGACTTGCTTTTATATCTAACGCTAACCTGACTTGTAGATTGTGCTTAAAGTTTGTAAATTTCAGATTTGCCTATTCACCCCCCCCCCCCTCTAGGCGACTTTCAATTGGCATCAGAGCCGGTACTTCATTAGAGTCTAACAACTCGAAGTGATGTCAGGAGCATCCGCCAAGAGGGAGATCGGGACCGGCGGCGACAAGTTCGCAAGCTCGGGGAGAGCTCACTCGAGGGAGTCCGGCCACAAGCACAAGGAGGAATCCTCTTCCTCCATCAAGTCACAACGGAGAGGTGACAAGAAGAAAAAGATGAAGAACGTTGTCTACTACGAGACCGACTCTTCGTCACCCTCCACCTCCGGCTCCGAATCGGCATCCGCCACTTCTAAGCTCCATGAGCGCAAGAAGTATAGTAAGATGCCCCTCCGCTATCCTCGTATTTCCAAATGCACTCCATTACTTTCCGTCCCATTAGGCAAACCACCGGTTTTTTACGGTGAAGATTATTCTATGTGGAGTGATAAAATGAGGCATCACCAAACCTCACTCCACAAAAGCATATGTGATATTGTTGAGTATGGAGCGCAGGTACCAAAGGAAGGGGACAAGGACTATGATTCGGAGGAGGTCGACCAAATCCGGCACTTCAACTTCCAAGCCACTACTATACTCCTCGCCTCTCTAAGTCGAGAGGAGTATAATAAGGTGCAAGGGTTGAAGAGTGCCAAAGAGATTTGGGACGTGCTCAAGACTGCGCACGAAGGAGATGAGGTGACCAAGATCACCAAGCGAGAAATGATCGAGGGGGAGCTCGGTCGATTCATGCTCAACCAAGGGGAGGAGCCACAAGCCATGTACAACCGGCTCAAGACCTTGGTGAATCAAGTGTGCAACCTCGGGAGCACAAAATGGGATGACCATGAAATGGTCAAGGTTATTCTAAGATCACTCGTTTTTCTTAATCCTACGCAAGTTCAATTAATTCGTGGTGATCCTAGATATAAGCTAATGTCTCCCGAGGAGGTCATAGGAAAGTTTGTGAGCTTTGAGTTGATGATCAAAGGCTCCAAACAAATCATCGAGCGAGGCACCACCTCCACACCCGAGGTGCAACCCGTCGCATTCAAAGCGACGGAGGAAAAAAAGAAGAGTCTACATCAAGTAGGCTCCCCATCGACGCCTCCAAGCTCGATAATGAGGAGATGGCGCTCATCATCAAGAGTTTCCGCCAAATCCTCAAGCAAAAGAGGGGGAAGGATTACAAGCCCCGCTCCAAGAAGGTTTGCTACAAGTGTGGTAAGCCCGGTCATTTTATTGCAAAATGTCCTATGTCAAGTGATAGTGACTGGGGCGACGACAAGAGGGGAAATAAGAAGGAGAAGAAGAGGTACTACAAGAAGAAGGGCGGCGATGCCCATGTTTGTCGGTAGTGGGACTCTGATGAGAGCTCCACCGACTCCTCCTTCGACGAGGATGCCGCTAACATCACCGTCAACAAGGGTCTTCTCTTCCCCAACGTCGGCCACAAGTGCCTCATGGCAAAGGACGGCAAAAAGAAGAAGGTAAAGTCTAGAGCTTCTACTAAATATGCAACATCTAGTGATGAGGCTAGCTCTAGTGATGATGAGGATGATTTGCTTACACTTTTTGCCAACCTCAACATGCAACAAAAGGAAAAATTGAATGAATTAATTAGTGCTATTCATGAGAAGGATGAACTTTTGGATAACCAAGAGGACTTTCTTATTAAGGAAAATAAGAAGCATGTTAAGGTTAAAAATGCTTATGCTCAGGAGATAGAAAAATGTGAAAATTTGACTAGTGAGCTTAGCATTTGCCATGATACTATCTCCAACCTTAGAAATGAGAATGCTTAATTAATTGCTAAGGTTGAGAAGTTAAATATTTGTGATGATTCTCTTGTCAACCTCAAAAATGATAATGCTAGTTTGGTTTCTAAAATTGACAAGTTGAATGAATCACTTTCTAGCCTTAAGATTGAGAATGATAATTTAATTGCTAAGGCTAAGGATTTAAATGTTTGCAATGATTCTATTTCCAATCTTAGAAATGAGAATGTCATGTTACATGCTAAGATTGATGAATTAAATGATTGCAAACCCTCTACATCTACTGTTAGCCATGTTTCCATTTGTACTAGATGTAGAGACATTAATGTTGATGCTATCCATGATCACCTAGCTTTAATTAAACAACAAAATGATCACATAGCTCAACTTAGTGCTAAAATTAATGAGCATGACTTAGAAAATGAAAAATTTAAATTTGCTAGAAGTATGCTCTATAGTGGGAGACGCCCTGGCATTAAGGATGGCATTGGCTTCCAACAGGGAGACAATGTCAAGCTTAATGCCCCTAAGAAATTGTCTAACTTTGTTAAGGGCAAAGCTCCCATGGTTCAGGATCACGAGGGCTATATTTTATATCCTGCTGGTTATCCCGAACACAAAATTAGGAGAATTCACTCTAGGAAACCTCTCTCTGGCTCTCATCATGCTTTTGTGTATAAGAGTGAGGCATCTAGTTCTAGGCAATCCACTCATGTTAAATTGCCTAAAAAGAAATCTCCTATTGCATCAAATGAGAAAAATGTTTCATTTAAGACTTTTGATGCTTCCTATGTGCTTACTAACAAATGAGGCAAAGTAGTTGCCAAATATGTTAGGGGTAAACACAAGGGTTCAAAGACTTGTGTTTGGGTACCCAAGGTGCTTGTTTCTAATGTCAAAGGACCCAAGACCGTTTGGGTACCTAAGAACAAGGCCTAAATTTGTTTTGTAGGATTATGCATTTGGGGGCTCAAGTTGGATAATTGATAGCGGGTGCACAAACCACATGACTGGGGAGAAAAGGATGTTCTCCTCCTATGAGAAAAACGATGATCCCCAAAGAGCTATCACATTCGGGGATGGAAATCAAGGTTTGGTCAAAGGACTTGGTAAAATTGTTATATCTCCTGACCATTCTATTTCCAATGTTTTTCTTGTAGATTCTTTAGATTACAACTTGCTTTCAGTTTCTCAATTATGCAAAATGGGATACAATTGTCTTTTTATGGATATAGGTGTTACTGTCTTTAGAAGAAGTGATGATTCAGTAGCATTTAAGGGTGTACTCGAGGGTCAGCTATACTTAGTTGATTTTAATAGAGCTGAACTCGATACTTGCTTAATTGCTAAGACTAATATGGGTTGGCTCTGGCATCGTCGACTAGCCCACGTTGGGATGAAGAATCTTCACAAGCTTCTAAAGGGAGAACACATTTTGGGACTAACCAATGTTCATTTTGAGAAAGACAGGGTTTGTAGCGCATGTCAAGCAGGGAAGCAAGTTGGTGTTCACCATCCACACAAGAACATCATGACGGCCGACAGGCCGCTTGAGCTACTCCACATGGATTTATTCGGCCCGATCGCTTACATAAGCATCGGCGGGAGTAAGTATTGTCTTGTAATTATGGATGATTATTCTCGCTTCACTTGGGTTTTCTTTTTGCAGGATAAATCTCAAACCCAAGAGACCTTAAAGGGATTCTTGAGACGGGCTCAAAATGAGTTCGGCTTAAGGATCAAGAAGATTAGAAGCGACAATGGAACGGAGTTCAAGAACTCTCAAATAGAAGGCTTTCTTGAGGACGAGGGCATCAAGCATGAGTTCTCTTATCCCTACACACCTTAACAAAATGGTGTAGTAGAGAGGAAGAATAGAACTCTACTTGACATGGCGAGGACCATGCTTGATGAGTACAAGACTTCGGACTAGTTTTAGACGGAAGCAATCAACACCGCTTGCTACGCCATCAACCGTCTCTACCTTCATCGAATCCTCAAGAAGACATCTTATGAACTCCTAACCGATAAAAAGCCCAATGTTTCATATTTTAGAGTCTTTGGTAGCAAATGTTTTATTCTTGTTAAAAGAGGTAGAAAATCTAAATTTGCTCCTAAGGCTGTAGAAGGCTTTTTACTAGGATATGACTCAAACACAAGGGCATATAGAGTCTTTAACAAGTCCACTGGACTAGTTGAAGTTTCTTGTGACATTGTGTTTGATGAGACTAGCGGCTCTCAAGTAGAGCAAGTTGATCTTGATGAGCTAGATGATGAAGAGGCTCCATGCATCGCGCTAAGGAACATGTCCATTGGGGATGTGTGTCCTAAGGAATCCGAAGAGCCTCCACAAGCTCAAGATCAACCGTCATCTACCATGCAAGCATCTCCGCCAACTCAAGTTGAGGATCAAGCTCAAGATGATGAAAATGAAGATCAAGAGGAAGAGACACCTCAAGAGGAGGACAATGTTCAAGGGGGAGATGCCAATGATCAAGACAAGGAAGATGATCAGGGTCAAAGACCGCCTCATCCAAGAGTCCACCAAGCGATACAACGAGATCACCCCGTGAACTCCATTCTCGGCAATATTCATAAGGGGGTAACCACTCGATCTCGTGTCGCTCATTTTTGTGAACATTACTCCTTTGTGTCTTCTATTGAGCCATACATGGTGGAAGACGCATTAAGGGATTCGGACTGGGTATTGGCAATGCAAGAGGGACTCAACAACTTCACAAGGAATGAGGTATGGCATCTTGTTCCACGTCCTAATCAAAATGTTGTAGGAACCAAGTGGGTCTTCCGCAACAAGCAAGATGAGCATGGTGTGGTGACAAGGAACAAAGCCTGACTTGTAGCCAAGGGATATTCACAAGTCGAAGGTTTGGATTTCGGTGAAACCTATGCACCCGTAGCTAGGCTTGAGTCAATTCGCATATTACTTGCCTATGCTACTTACCATGGCTTTAAGCTCTATCAAATGGACGTGAAAAGTGCCTTCCTCAATGGACCAATCAAGGAGGACATCTATGTTGAGCAACCTCCCGGCTTTGAAGATAGTGAGTACCCTAACCATGTCTATAAACTCTCTAAGGCGCTTTATGGGCTCAAGCAAGCCCCAAGAGCATGGTATGAATGCCTAAGAGATTTTCTTATCACTAATGGCTTCAAAGTCGGTAAAGCCGATCCTACTCTCTTTACTAAAACTATTGCAAATGATTTGTTTGTATGCCAAATTTATGTTGATGATATCATATTTGGGTCTACTAACAAATCTACTTGTGAAGAGTTTAGTAGGATAATGATTCAAAAATTCAAGATGTCAATGATGGGGGAGTTGAAGTATTTCTTAGGATTTCAAGTCAAGCAACTCCAAGAGGGCACCTTCATCAGCCAAACTAAGCACATTCAAGACATACTCACCAAGTTTGGAATGAAGGATGCCAAGCCCATCAAGACATCCATGGGGACCAATGGGTATCTCGACCTCGACATGGGAGGTAAATCCGTAGATCAAAAGGTATACCAGTCGATGATAGGATCTTTACTCTATTTATGTGCATCTCGACCAGATATTATGCTTTCTGTATGCATGTGTGCAAGATTTCAAGCCGATCCTAAGGAAGTTCACCTTAGGGCCATGAAAAGAATCTTGAGATACTTAGTTCATACACCTAAGTTTGGTCTTTGGTACCCCAAGGGATCCACTTTTGATTTAATAGGTTATTTAGATGCTGATTGGGCAGGATGTAAAATTGATAGGAAGAGCACATCAGGGACTTGTCAGCTCTTGGGAAGATCCCTGGTGTCTTGGGCTTCAAAGAAACAAAATCCAGTAGCTCTTTCTACCACCGAAGCCGAGTATATTGCCGCAGGCCATTGTTGCGCACAATTGCTTTGGATGAAGCAAACCCTTAGGGACTATGGCTACAAATTAACCAAAGTCCCTCTCCTATGTGATAATGAGAGTGCAATCCGCATGGCGGATAATCCCGTTGAGCACAGCCGCACTAAGCATATAGCCATTCGGTATCACTTTTTGAGGGATCACCAACAAAGGGGGATATTGAGATTGCTTATATTAGCACCAAAGAACAATTAGCCGATATCTTTACCAAACCACTAGATGAGAAAACCTTTACCAAACTTAGGAATGAGCTAAACATTCTTGATTCTAGGAATTTTGATTGATACTTTGCACACATAGCTCATTTATATACCTTTGATCATATCTCTATAATTTGCTATGACTAATATGTTTTTCAAGTGTATTTCATGCTAAGTCATAGATTGAAAGGGAAATGGAGTCTTCGGCGAAGACAAGGCTTCCACTCCACTCTACCGGTATCATTTACCCTTCGCCGTCACTCCGCTTCACTCTCCACTTTGGTATAATCTTCACTCATATTCATTTGTATCATTGGGGAGAAAGTAAAAAGGGCTCTAAAGACTCCGTTTTTGGAGATTAATGCCAAAGGGGGAGAGAGTATTAGCCCAAAGCAAAAGGACCGCACCACCACGCCAATATCAAAAATTTTCGAAACAAGTTTAAGTTTTTTAAATGTTCTTCAATTGGTATCTTTGAAATTAGTATTCCTCTAAGAAATTCTATCTCAAACTATATCTATATTTTAAGGAGGAGTTTTTCAAAATTTGGTATCTAAAATATTTGACATTCTTTCAATTTGAAAAACCCTCTTGAACACTAAGAGGAGAATTTCATTAAGGGGGAGTTTTGTTTAGTCAAAGGAAAAGCATTTGAAACAGGGGGAGAAAAATCTCAAAGCTTGATAATGCTTCTCCAAATCTTATTCATATACCTTTGACTATTTGCAAAAAAAGACTTTGAAAAAGAATTCCCAAAAACATTTGCAAAAACAAAACAAGTGGTGCAAGCGTGGTCCAAAATGTTAAAAGGAAGAAAGCAATCCATGCATATCTTATGAAAGTATAAATTGGTTTAATTCCAAGCAACCTTTGCACTTACCTTATGCAAACTAGTTCAATTATGCACTTATATATTTGCTTTGGTTTGTGTTGGCATCAATCACCAAAAAGGGGGAGATTGAAAGGGAAATAGGGTCAAACCTTTTCCTAGATGATTTTGGTGGTTGAATTGCCCAACACAAATAATTGGACTAACTATTTTGCTCTAGATTATAAGTTCTACGGGTGCCAAAGGTTCAACACAAACCAATAAAAAGTCCAAGATAGGGTTCAAAAAGAAAGGAGCAAAACCAACTGAAGGCTGCCCTGGTCTGGCGCACCGGACTGTCCGGTTCAGGGAGATCAACTCTGAACTGCTCAGCTTCAGGTTTTTGGAGAGCCACTCCGCTATAATTCACCGGACTGTCCAGTGTGCCATGCGGAGCAATGGCTACTGCGCCAACGGTCGTCTGCAAAAGTGAACAGTGAACATGAACAGTGCACGGACAACACACGCAGAGTCAGAGCAGCGCCAGAAGGCGCACCGGACAGTGACAGTGACTGTCCGGTGCACCACCGGACTGTCCGGTGGTCCCAGCTGTCAGAGCTCCAACGGTCGAACCCTAACGGTTGGGTGACTTGGCTGGCACACCGGACTGTCCGGTTTTCCCATCGACAGAGAGCCTCCCCAACGACCATTTTGGTGGTTGGGGCTATAAATACCCCCAACCACCACACTTCAAGTCATCCAAGTTTTCAGCCATTGCATTCAATACAAGAGCTCTAGGCTTCATTTCAAGACACAAACAAGAGATCAAATCCTCTCCCAAGTCCACAATCACTCCAAACATTTAGTGACTAGTGAGAGAGAGATATTTGTGTTCATTTGAGTTCTTGTCGCTTGGACCGCTTTTCTTCTTCCTTCATTCTTGTTCTCAAGTAACTTGTAATCAAGCAAGAGACACCAAGTTGTGGTGGTCCTTGTAATGGGTCTAAGTGACCCGTTGATTAAGGAGAAAAGCTCACTCGGTCTAGGTGACCGTTTGAGAGAGGGAAAGGGTTGAAAGAGACCCGGTCTTTGTGACCACCTCAACGGAGAGTAGGTTTGCAAGAACCGAACCTCGGTAAAACAAATCACCGTGTCACACTCTTCATTTGCTTGTGATTTGTTTTCGCCCTCTCTTTCGGACTCGCTTTTATTTCTAACGCTAACCCGGCTTGTAGATTGTGCTTAAAGTTTATAAATTTCAGATTTGCCAATTCACCCCCCTCTAGGCGACTTTCACCTATCTTTCTCAAAATGAACATGGGTTAGTCCCAAAATATGTTCTCTCTTTAGAAGCTTGTGAATATTCTTCATCCCAACATGGGCTAGTCAGCGATGCCAGAGCCAACCCATATTAGTCTTAGCAATTAAGCAAGTATCGAGTTTAGCTCTATTAAAATCAATTAAGTATAGCTAACCCTCTAATACTCCCTTAAATTCTACTGAATCATCACTTATTCTAAATACAGTAACACCTCTATCCGTAAAAAGACAGTTGTAGCCCATTTTACATAATTGAGAAACTGAAAGCAAATTGTAATCTAAAGAATCTACAAGAAAAACATTGGAAATAGAATGGTCAGGTGATATAACAATTTTACCAAGTCCTTTGACCAAACCTTGATTTCCATCCCCGAATGTGATAGCTCTTTGGGGATCTTCGTTTTTCTCATAGGAGGAGAACATTCTTTTTCTCCCCTGTCATGTGGTTCGTGCATCCGCTATCAATGATCCAACTTGAGCCCCCGGATGCATAAACCTGCAAAACAGTTTTAGGCCTTGTTCTTAGGTACCCAAACAGTCTTGGGTCCTTTGATGTTAGAAACAAGCACCTTGGGTACCCAAACACAGGTCCTGGAGCCCTTGTGTTTGCCCCCAACATATTTGGCAACTACTTTGCCTGATTTGTTAGTTAAAACATAAGATGCATCAAAGGTCTTAAATGAAATGTTAGGTTCATTTGATGCAGTAGGAGTTTTCTTTTCAGGCAATTTAACATGGGTTGATTGCCTAGAGCTAGATGCCTCATTCTTATATATAAAAGCATGGTGAGTAACAGAATGAGACTTCTTAGCATGAACTTTCCTAATTTTGTGTTCGGGATAACCAGCAGGATATAAAATATAGCCCTCGTTATCTTGAACCATGGGAGCCTTGCCCTTAACAAAATTAGACAATCTTTTAGGGGCATTAAGTTTGACATTGCTTCCGTGTTGGAAACCAATGCCATCCTTAATGCCAGGGCGTCTCCCATTATAGAGCATGCTTCTAGCAAATTTAAATTTTTCATTTTCTATCTCATGCTCATTAATTTTACTAGTCAATTGAGCTATATGATCATTTTGTTGTTTAATTAAAGCAAGGTGATCACGAATAGCATCAACATTAATATATCTACATCTAGTACAAACAGTGACATGATCAACAGTAGATGTAGAGGGTTTGCAAGCATTTAATTCATCTATCTTATATTTTAGTATGTCATTTTCATCTCTAAGATAGGAAATAGAATCATTGCAAACATTCAAATCTTTGAATTTAAACTAGTATTTTCAGTTTTAAGGCTAGATATTGATTCATTCAATCTATCAATCTTAGCAATTAAACTAGCATTTTCATTTCTAAGATTGGCAATTGAATCATGGCAAACATTTGATTTTTCAACCTTGGCAATTAAACTAACATTCTCAGTTCTAAGGTTGGAAATAGTGTCATGACAAATGCTAAGCTCCTAAGTCAAGTTTTCACATTTTTCTATCTCCTGAGCAGAAGCATTTTTAACTTTAACATGTTTTTTGTTTTCCTTAATAAGGAATTCCTCTTGGCTATCCAAGAGTTCATCCTTCTCATGAATAGCACCTATCAATTCATTCAATTTTTCTTTCTGTTGCATGTTAAGGTTAGCAAAAAGGGTAAGCAAATTGTCCTCATCTTCACTAAAGCTACCCTCATCACTAGATGTTGTATATTTGGTGGAGGCTCTAGATTTTACCTTCTTCCTTTTGCCGTTCTTTGCCATGAGGCACTTGTGGCCGACGTTGGGGAAGAGGAGACCTTTGTTGACGGCGATGTTGGCGGCATCCTCGTCGGAGGAGAAGTCGGTGGAGCTCTCGTCGGAGTCCCATTCCCGACACACGTGGGCAATGCCGCTCTTCTTGTAATACTTCTTCTTTTCCTTCCTCTTTCCCCTCTTGTCGTCGCCCCTATCACTATCACTTGACATAGGACATTTAGCTATAAAGTGACCGGGCTTACCACATTTGTAGCACACCCTTTTGGAACGGGGCTTGTAGTCTTTCCCCTTCCTTTGCTTGAGGATTTGGCGAAAGCTCTTGATAATGAGTGCCATCTCCTCGTTGTCGAGCTTGGAGGCGTCGATGGGGAGCCTACTTGATGTAGACTCTTCTTTCTTCTCCTCCGTCGCTTTGAATGCGACGGGTTGCACCTCGGGTGTGGAGGTGTCGCCTTGCTCCAAGTTGACGATTTGTTTGGAGCCTTTGATCATCAATTCAAAGCTCACAAACTTTCCTATAACCTCCTCGAGAGACATTAGCTTATATCTAGGATCACCACGTATTAATTGAACTTGCGTAGGATTGCGAAAAACGAGTGATCTTAGAATAACCTTGACCATTTCATGGTCATCCCATTTGGTGCTCCCGAGGTTGCGCACTTGATTCACCAAGGTCTTGAGCCGGTTGTACATAGCTTGTGGCTCCTCTCCTTGGTTGGGGATGAAACGACCGAGCTCCCTCTCGATCATCTCCCGTTTGGTGATCTTGGTCACCTCATCTCCCTCGTGCGCGGTCTTGAGCACGTCCCAAATTTCCTTGGCGCTCTTCAACCCTTGCACTTTATTATACTCCTCTCGACATAGAGAGGCGAGGAGTATAGTGGTGGCTTGGGAGTTAAAGTGCCGGATTTGGGCGACCTCGTCTGAGTCGTAGCCTTCGTCCCCTATGGTTGGTACCTACGCTCCAAACTCAACAATGCCCCATATGCTTGCATGGAGTGAGGTTAGGTGATGTCTCATCTTATCACTCCACATACAATAATCCTCACCACCAAAATATGGTAGTTTGCCTAATGGAATAAAAAGTAAAGGAGCATGTTTTGAAATGCAGGGATAGCGAAGAGGGATCTTACTAAACTTCTTGCGCTCATGGCGCTTAGAAGTTACGGACGCTGTGTCGGAGCCGAAGGTGGAGGGCGACAAAGAGTCGGTCTCATAGTAGACCACTTTCTTCATCTTCTTCTTATCGCCACTCCGATGCGACTTGACGCGGGGAGGTGATTCCTCCCTTCCTTTGGTGCCGGACTCCCTTGATGGAGCCTTCCGGTGGCTTGTGGCCGTTTCCATCTCCCTCTTGGCGGATCCTTCCAACATCACTTCGAGTGGTTAGACTCTAAATGAAGTACCGGGCTCTAATATCAATTGAAAGTCGCCTAGAGGGGGGTGGATAGGCGGAAACCGAAATTTACAACTTTAAACACACTACAAGTCGGGGTTAGCGTTAGAACAAATGTCAAGTCCAGGAGAGAGAGGGAAAACAAATCAACCAAGAAATAAAGCAGATGGACATGGTGATTTGTTTTACCGAGGTTCGATTCTAAAGAACCTAGTACCCGTTGAGGTGGTCACAAAGACTGGGTCTCTTTCAACCCTTTCTCTCTCTTAAACGGTCACTTAGACCGAGTGAGGCTTCTTCCTTAATCTCACGGGTCACTTAGACCCCGCAAGGATCACCACACAATTGGTGTCTCTTGCCTCGCTTACAAAGCACTTGAGAGTAAGAAGTGAGAAAGAAAAGAAAGCCAAGCCAAGCCAAGCAAACAAGAGCAACAAAGAAACACAAGTGATCCTCTCACAAGTCCTAATGCACTATAATTGAATTGGGGACTTTGATCGGATCGATGGCTTTGATTTGTGTCTTGGAGTGTTGCACTTTGCTCTTGTATTGAATGGAGAGTGATGAATGCTTGGATGGTTGGAGTGGAGGTGGTTGGGGGTATTTATAGCCCTCAACCACCAAAACAACCATCGGGGGTGGCTACTGTCGATGGGCGCAACGGACAGTCCGGTGCGCCAGCCACGTCACCCAACCGTTAGGGTTCGGGCGCGGATGACTGTCGGAGCTTTGTCTTCTAGTGGCACCGGACATACACTATTCACTGTCTGGTGCGCCTCTGACGGCTGCCCTGACTTCTATGCGCACTATGCACGCACTGTAGCGTTTGCAGGTGTCCGTTGCGGTCGACCATTGCGCTGGTAGCCATTGCTCCGCTTGGTGCACCGGATAGTCCGGTGAATTATAGCGGAGCGCGGCCTCAGAAACCCGAAGGTGAAGAGTTCAGAGTTGTACGGTCCTGGTGCACCAAACACTGTCCGGTGGCACACCAGACAGACCGGTGCGCTAGACCAGGGCACCCATCGGTTTCTTTTTGCTCCTTTCTTTTTGAACCATAACTTTGATCTTTTGGTTTGTGTTGAACCTTTATGCACCTGTGGAATATATAATCTAGAGCAAACTAGTTAGTCCAATTATTTGTGTTGGGCATTCAAACACCAAAATTATTTATAGGAAAAGGTTAAACCATATTTCCCTTTCAGCTACCCTATTGTATTTTTTCACAATGCTAGTTTGGCCATGTTGTCTTTATCTACGTGAAACATGTGCTCCCTTTTATTATTGGTTATGTAACGTGTCGGTACCCTAAATCAGGGGTACCCTCTCCTACAACATGAAGACATCGCACCCATGCGACGTCTCCTAGCCACGCGGAGGACCGCGCCTGACCCCACCGGATGGGCGGGTCATAGGGCGCCACGTGGCAAGGAAAGGCATCGCACCTCAGTAAGTCCGGACCCCACAGAAGAACATCGGGCCCCTATATACATACAGGTCCGGAGCCCTCGGGTAGGTCCGAACCCCGGCAGGGTTCCGGAACGAGAAGGACCTTGGTGTGTGCAGGGGTCCGGCGCTGACACGTGTGCGGGTCTTGCTCTCCACTTCCCGCACAGGCGAAGACCCGCTACTTGTGGCCCATGACATAAGCTACCGAACCGAACCTGGCGAGAAGTCGTGCAGCCCTTGCATTTATTGAGGAAAAGACGCGTCGCCTGCCACTGCGCTGACGGGCGACGTGCCCTCTCAGCATTTAATGCGTCCCGTCCCATCCGCTGGCAGGCGGCGTCAAGGTCATCCAGCAGGCAGCGCGCCTGCTGGGTCTGCTGGTAAACAGTATGCATGTGCCAAGCGGCGCGCTGTACTCATCTTCTCTTCCGCAAGAAGCTTCCTCAGTACGCCAAGGATACGCAGATCTCGGACGTCAGGAAAGAGAAGATTGTCTCGACAACATGCATTAGTAGCTCCAAGTGCTATATTCTTTATGTACCTGGGCCTACATGTCGGGGCCCAGTCCCTTTGTGCATGCCTCCCTTCAGCTATAAAAGGGGAGGCATGCGACGTTACACACACACGCAATCTCAGACTCGCTAGCTCATACAGGCTCTCAAGCAATACATCTCATAGTGGAGTAGGGTATTACGCTCCGGCGACCCGAACCACTCTAAACCCTTGTGTGTTCTTGTGTTCTGCCCCTTCTCTCCAACAATCAAGCGAAACACCTAAGCCCCTTCTCATCTCAGGACTTAGGGCGGGTGCACTCCGCCACCCGGCCGGAGATCTACTCTCCGACATAACGGTTTAATGTTTTATTTCAACTTCTACTCTTAATTTCTTCTCTGCTATGAGCCAAACTGTATCGGTAAATTGGGTTCAAGATGCTTATATTATTTTATGTTTTTCATGTAGTGAAGCCAACTATTTTACTGGCATGCAAACATTTCAGTGAAATCAATGCAAGATTTTTTTACTCAAAAGTAGAACAAAGAGAGAAGATAGTTGTTGTCGTACGGTGATATCAACTATGCACGACATAGGTGTTCCCGGATACATATGTATGCTTATATTCATAACGTGTGCAGGACTACTACAAGGATATGTCTAGAATCACATGTGCAACTGGGCGTGTATGAGTATCAAACCTAATCACATGGGTTTACTTAGTGGGTTTCCTTTCTTTGTCTAACAAAAATAATGGCAAAGCTTTTACCGTTATTTAAAAAGAGCTCCATAAACAAGGTTTCTATACTCTATTTGGTATTTTGGTTCGAACATGTATACAACGTTACATTATTCTTCAAATCTTATTTAAAATTAGAAATCTTTAATTTAAGGCATGGTTAAAATAATATATGACACATGCAGTGAAATTTAAGTTCTTAACATAACTGATACATTAGACATTTACCAAACCCACCAATTCATTCGTAGGACACTGGTAAGGTCTTTCAATATGACACATTTGTACATTTGCAAGTTATAGTTCAGGTGGGTAAGATTTGCATGTTGGCGGAACCCTTTGTGGTCAGTACAATTTGTGATATAAAGAGAACCAAATGGTATCTCACTCTGCCCCTAATGGCTAAATATGGAAAGCAAGTTGAGAAGATTGTTCCTTCCTGGTGCACTGTAAAAAAAGTCAAAAGAGCATGAAAAAACAAAAAAACTAAAACTAGAAATGAGAGGGAGGAGTTGGCATTAGGACACTAGATCAGGCGGCACCCCTTCGGGCGCCCTATCCAGCACCACGGTTTACAAAACCGTTTAGCCTACAAAAACTGCTACCCACCGGTAACGGTTTACCGTCAGTAAACCGGTGGAAACCGATAAAAACCAGCCGGTTTGACTAATTCAAATCAATTTGAATTCGAACCGGTTTACCAGCGAAAAACCGGCGAAAAACCGCTCTAAACCGCCGGTTAATCGCTAAACAAACTGGTTTTTGCTGTTTTTTACAGAAAAAATGAAAACAATTGACAAGATTTATTTGTAGTTTGCTCAATTCACATTGCACAATAAATATTAATTGATCCACACTACATGTGTTCACCAAAATAACATACAATATGCAACCACAAACTTCAGTTCTCATGCGACAAACAACCAGCGAAATTTGCAATACTCAAATACAAGTTCTTTTACAACTCTCCAACGAGGGAACGACACATAGGTCGACTTATTTCACAATACTCATATGTTCAGTTCGAGTCATAGTGATAGTACTTAGGCATGTTGGAAGTATCGTGATATTGTTCCAATCCGTCATAGTGATAGTGATAGTGATAGGTCTATACAAAAGATATGAGATACATTATCGAGAAAACAAGAACGATAAACAAATACTTATCCACAAAGCAAAAAGACATACAGGTATGTGTTTTTGGTGTTTGTGTATTGCATGTGCACCTTGATAGTCGCCTAGAGGGGGGGTGAATAGGGCGAAACTGAAATTTACAAATATAAACACAACTACAAGCCGGGTTAGCGTTAGAAATATAAACGAGTCCGCGAGAGAGGGCGCAAAACAAATCACAAGCAAATGAAGAGTGTGACACGCAGATTTGTTTTACCGAGGTTCGGTTCTCGCAAACCTACTCCCCGTTGAGGAGGCCACAAAGGCCGGGTCTCTTTCAACCCTTCCCTCTCTCAAACGGTCCCTCGGACCGAGTGAGCTTCTCTTCTCAAATCAAAGCCGGGAACAAAACTTCCCCGCAAGGGCCACCACACAATTGGTGCCTCTTGCTTTGATTACAATGGAGTTTTGATCACAAGAACAAGTGAGAAAGAAAAGAAGCAATCCAAGCGCAAGAGCTCAAAAGAACACGGCAAATCTCTCTCGCTAGTCACTAAAGCCTTGAGTGGAATTGGAGAGGATTTGATCTCTTTGGTGTGTCTAGAATTGAATGCCTAGCTCTTGTAAGTGGTTGAGAAGTGGAAAACTTGGATGCAATGAATGGTGGGGTGGTTGGGGTATTTATAGCTCCAACCACCAAAAGTGGCCGTTGGGAGGCTGTCTGTTCGATGGCGCACCGGACAGTCCGGTGCACACCGGACATGTCCGGTGCCCCCGCCACGTCATCACTGCCGTTGGATTCTGACCGTTGGAGCTTCTGACTTCTGGGCCCGCCTGGATGTCCGGTGCACACCGGACATGCACTGTTCCTTGTCCGGTGCGCCAGTATGGGCGCGCCTGACTCCTGCGCGCGCTGCGCGCGCATTTAATGTGCTGCAGGTAGCCGTTGACGCCGACTAGCCGTTGCTCCGTGGTTACACCGGACAGTCCGGTGCACACCGGACATGTCCGGTGAATTATAGCGGAGCGGCTGCTGCGCGTACCCGAGGCTGGCGAGTTCCGGAGGCCGCGCTTCCTTGGAGCACCAGACACTGTCCGGTGTACACCGGACAGTCCGGTGATTTATAGCGCGCCGGCCTGAGAAATTCCCGAAGGTGGCGAGTTCGAGTCGGAGTCCTCTGGTGCACCGGACAGTCCGGTGCCTCCAGACCAGAGGTGCCTTCGGTTGCCTCTTTGCTCCTTTGTTGAATCCAAAACTTGATCTTTTTATTGGCTGAGTGTGAACCTTTTACACCTGTATAATCTGTACACTTGGGCAAACTAGTTAGTCCAATAATTTGTGTCGGGCAATTCAACCACCAAAATTAATTAGGGACTAGGTGTAAGCCTAATTCCCTTTCAATCTCCCCCTTTTTGGTGATTGATGCCAACACAAACCAAAGCAAGTATAGAAATGCATAATTGAACAAGTTTGCATAATGTAAGTGCAAAGGTTGCTTGGAGTTGAGCCAATATAACTACTTACAAGATATGCATGGATCGTTTCTTTCTTATTTAACATTTTGGACCACGCTTGCACCACATGTTTTGTTTTTGCAAACTCTTTTGTAAATAAAGTTCTTTTGCAAATAGTCAAAGGCAAATAAATAAGATTTTGAGAAGCATTTTCAAGATTTGAAATTTTCTCCCCCTGTTTTAAATGCTTTTCCTTTGACTAAACAAAACTCCCCCTAAATGAGATCCTCCTCTTAGTGTTCAAGAGGGTTTTGATAATTTTTGAAATACTACTTTCTCCCCCTTTTGAACATAATAGGAAAGCCAATTGATAATATCCTTGGAAACACAAAGTTTTTGAAATTGAAATTGGTGGTGGTGCGGTCCTTTTGCTTTGGGCTCTTACTTTCTCCCCCTTTGGCATGAATCGCTAAAAACGGAATCATTAGAGCCCTTTGCTTTGTGCTCATGCTTTCTCCCTCAAGAATGGAGAGGCTCTAGGAGCGATGGCGAAGGATGAGTTAAGGAGTGGAAGCCTTTGTCTTCGCCGAAGACTCCAATTCCCTTTCAATGTTCCTATGACTTGTTTGAAAACACATTAGTCATAGCATATGAAGGAGACATGATCAAAGGTATACAAATGAGCTATGTGTGCAATCTAGCAAAAGAAATTGCGCGAATCAAGAATATTGAGCTCATGCCTAAGTTTGTTAAAAGTTTGTTCATCAAGAGACTTGGTAAAGATATCGGCTAATTGATCTTTAGTGTTAATGTAAGAAATCTCGATATCTCCCTTTTGTTGGTGATCCCTTAAGAAGTGATACCGAATGGCTATGTGTTTAGTGCGGCTATGCTCGACGGGATTATCCGCCATCTTGATTGCACTCTCATTATCACATAGCAAAGGGACTTTGGTTAATTTGTAACCGTAGTCACGCAGGGTTTGCCTCATCCAAAGCAATTGCGCGCAACAATGACCTGCGGCAATGTACTCGGCTTCGGCGGTGGAAAGAGCGACCGAATTTTGCTTCTTTGAAGCCCAAGACACCAAGGATCTTCCCAAGAACTGGCAAGTCCCCGATGTGCTCTTCCTATTGATTTTGCACCCTGCCCAATCGGCATCCGAATAACGAATCAAATCAAATGTGGATCCCCTAGGATACCAAAGCCCAAACTTAGGAGTATAAGCCAAATATCTCAAGATTCGTTTTACGGCCGTAAGGTGAGCTTCCTTAGGGTCGGCTTGGAATCTTGCACACATGCATACGGAAAGCATAATATCCGGTCAAGATGCACATAAATAGAGTAAAGATCCTATCATCGACCGGTATACCTTTTGATCCACGGACTTACCTCCCGTGTCGAGGTCGAGATGCCCATTAGTTCCCATGGGTGTCTTGATGGGCTTGGCATCCTTCATTCCAAACTTGCTTAGAATGTCTTGAGTATACTTTGTTTGGCTAATGAAGGTGCCCTCTTGGAGTTGCTTGACTTGGAACCCTAGAAAATACTTCAACTCCCCCATCATAGACATCTCGAATTTTTGAGTCATGATCCTACTAAATTCTTCACATGTAGATTCGTTAGTAGACCCAAATATGATATCATCAACATAAATTTGGCATACAAACAAATCATTGTTAAGAGTCTTAGTGAATAAAGTAGGATCGGCCTTGCCGACTTTGAAGCCATTTGCAATAAGGAAATCTCTAAGGCATTCATACCATGCTCTTGGGGCTTGCTTGAGCCCATAAAGCGCCTTAGAGAGCTTATAGACATGGTTAGGGTACTCACTGTCTTCAAAGCCGGGAGGTTGCTCAACATAGACCTCTTCTTTGATTGGTCCATTGAGGAAGGCACTTTTCACGTCCATTTGGTAAAGCTTGAAGCCATGGTAAGTAGCATAGGCTAATAATATACGAATTGACTCAAGCCTAGCTACGGGTGCATAGGTTTCACCGAAATCCAAACCTTCGACTTGAGAGTATCCTTTGGCCACAAGTCGAGCTTTGTTCCTTGTCACCACACCATGCTCATCTTGCTTGTTGCGGAAGACCCATTTGGTTCCTACAACATTTTGATTAGGACGTGGAACTAAATGCCATACCTCATTCCTAGTGAAGTTGTTGAGCTCCTCTTGCATTGCCACCACCCAATCCGAATCTTGGAGTGCTTTCTCTACCCTGTGTGGCTCAATAGAGGAAACAAAAGAGTAATGCTCACAAAAATGTGCAACACGAGATCTAGTAGTTACCCCCTTATGAATGTCGCCGAGGATGGTGTCGACGGGGTGATCTCGTTGAATTGCTTGGTGGACTCTTGGGTGTGGCGGCCTTTGTTCCTCATCTTCCTTGTCTTCCTCAATTGCATCTCCCCCTTGATAATTGCCGTCATCTTGAGGTGGCTCATTCGCTTGATCTTCTACTTCATCAACTTGAGCTTCATCCTCATTTTGAGTTGGTGGAGATGCTTGCGTGGAGGAGGACGGTTGATCTTGTGCATTTGGAGGCTCTTCGGATTCCTTAGGACACACATCCCCAATGGACATGTTCCTTAGCGCGATGTACGGAGCCTCTTCAATACCTATCTCATCAAGATCAACTTGCTCTATTTGAGAGCCGTTAGTCTCATCAAACACAACGTCACAAGAAACTTCAACTTGTCTAGTGGACTTGTTAAAGACTCTATATGCCCTTGTGTTTGAATCATATCCTAGTAAAAAGCCTTCTACAGTCTTAGGAGCAAATTTAGATTTTCTACCTCTCTTAACAAGAATAAAACATTTGCTACCAAAGACTCTAAAATATGAAATATTGGGCTTTTTACCGGTAAGGAGTTCGTATGATGTCTTCTTGAGGATTCGGTGTAGATACAACCGGTTGATGGCGTAGCAGGCGGTGTTGACCGCCTCGGCCCAAAACCGATCCGAAGTCTTGTACTCATCAAGCATGGTTCTCGCCATGTCCAATAGAGTTCTATTCTTCCTCTCCACTACACCATTTTGTTGTGGCATGTAGGGAGAAGAGAACTCATGCTTGATGCCCTCCTCCTCAAGAAAGCCTTCGATTTGAGAGTTCTTGAACTCCGTCCCGTTGTCGCTTCTAATTTTCTTGATCCTTAAGCCAAACTCGTTTTGAGCTCGTCTCAAGAATCCCTTTAAGGTTTCTTGGGTTTGAGATTTTTCCTGTAAAAAGAATACCCAAGTGAAGCGAGAATAATCATCCACTATTACAAGACAATACTTACTCCCGCCGATGCTTATGTAGGCAATCGGGCCGAATAGATCCATGTGGAGTAGCTCAAGCGGCCTGTCAGTCGTCATGATGTTCTTGTGTGGATGATGGGCTCCAACTTGCTTTCCTGCCTGGCATGCGCTACAAATCCTGTCTTTCTCAAAATAAACATTGGTTAGTCCTAAAATGTGCTCTCCCTTTAGAAGCTTATGAAGATTCTTCATTCCAACATGGGCTAGTCGGCGGTGCCAGAGCCAACCCATGTTAGTCTTAGCAATTAAGCATGTGTCGAGTTCAGCTCTATCAAAATCTACTAAGTATAGCTGACCCTCCAACACACCCTTAAATGCTATTGAATCATCACTTCTTCTAAAGACAGTGACACCTATATCAGTGAAAAGACAGTTGTAACCCATTTTGCATAATTGAGATACAGAAAGCAAATTGTAATCTAATGAATCTACAAGAAAAACATTGGAAATAGAATGGTCAGGAGATATAGCAATTTTACCAAGACCTTTGACCAAACCTTGATTTCCATCCCCGAATGTGATAGCTCGTTGGGGATCTTGGTTTTTCTCGTAGGAGGAGAACATCTTCTTCTCCCCTGTCATGTGGTTTGTGCAGCCGCTGTCGAGTATCCAACTTGAGCCCCCGGATGCATAAACCTACAAAACAAGTTTAGTTCTTGACTTTAGGTACCCAAATGGTTTTGGGTCCTTTGACATTAGACACAAGAACTTTGGGTACCCAAACACAAGTCTTTGACCCCTTGTGCTTGCCCCCAACATATTTGGCAACTACTTTGCCGGATTTGTTAGTCAACACATAAGATGCATCAAAAGTTTTAAAAGAAAGACTATGTTCATTTGATGCATTAGGAATTTTCTTCTTAGGCAACTTAGCACGGGTTGGTTGCCTAGAGCTAGATGTCTCACTCTTATACATAAAAGCATGGTTAGAACCAGAGTGAGACTTCCTAGAATGAATTTTCCTAATTTTGTCCTCGGGATAACCAACAGGGTATAAAATGTAACCCTCGTTATCCTGAGGCATGGGAGCCTTGCCCTTAACAAAGTTGGACAATCTTTTAGGAGGGGCATTAAGTTTGACATTGTCTTCCCTTTGGAAGCCAATGCCATCCTTGATGCCAGGGCGTCTCCCACTATAGAGCATACTTCTAGCAAATTTAAATTTTTCATTTTCTAAGTTATGCTCGGCAATTTTAGCATCTAATTTTGCTATATGATCATTTTGTTGTTTAATTAAAGTCATGTGATGATGTATAGCATCAATGTTAACATCTCTACATTTAGTACAAATAGAAGTGTGCTCAACGGTAGATGTAGAGGGTTTGCAAGATTTTAGTTCTACAACCTTAGCATGTAATATTTCATTTTTACTTCTAAGGTCGGAAATAGTAGCATTGCAAACATCAAAATCTTTAGCCTTAGCAAGTAATTTTTCATTTTCATTCCTAAGGCTAGCAAGAGATATGTTCAATTCTTCAATCTTAGCAAGCAAATCATCATTATCATTTCTAAGATTGGGAATTGAAACATTACAAACATGAGAATCAATCTTAGCTAACAAATTAGCATTTTCATTTCTAAGGTTGTCTATTGTCTCATGGCAAGTGCTTAGCTCACTAGATAATTTTTCACATTTCTCAATTTCTAAAGCATAAGCATTTTTAACCTTAACATGCTTCTTATTTTCCTTAATTAGGAAGTCCTCTTGGGAATCCAAAAGGTCATCCTTTTCATGAATAGCACTAATCAATTCATTTAATTTTTCTTTTTGCTCCATGTTAAGATTGGCAAAGAGAATACGCAAATTATCCTCCTCATCACTAGCATTATCATCACTAGAAGACTCATATTTAGTGGAGGAGTTAGATTTAACCTTCTTCCGTTTGCCGTCCTTTGCCATGAGGCACTTGTGGCCGACGTTGGGGAAGAGGAGTCCCTTGGTGACGGCGATGTTGGCGGCGTCCTCGTCGGAGGAGGAGTCGCTAGAGCTTTTGTCGGAGTCCCACTCTCGACAAACATGGGCATCGCCGCCCTTCTTCTTGTAGTACCTCTTCTTCTCCTTTCTTCTCCCCTTCTTGTCGTCGCCCCTGTCACTATCACTTGATAATGGACATTTAGCTATAAAGTGACCGGTCTTACCACACTTGTAGCAAACCTTCTTGGAGCGGGACTTGTAATCTTTCCCTCTCCTTTGTTTGAGGATTTGGCGGAAGCTCTTGATGACGAGCGCCATTTCCTCATTGTCGAGCTTGGAGGCGTCTATTGGTTGTCGACTTGATGTAGACTCCTCCTTCTTTTCTTCCGTTGCCTTGAATGCGACGGGTTGAGCTTCGGATGTGGAGGGATCATCAAGCTCGTTGATCTTCCTCGAGCCTTCGATCATGCACTCAAAACTCACAAAATTCCCGATAACTTCCTCGGGGGTCATTTTAGTATATCTAGGATTACCACGAATTAATTAAACTTGAGTGGGGTTAAGAAAAATGAGAGATCTTAGAATAACCTTAACCACTTCGTGGTCGTCCCACTTCTTGCTCCCGAGGTTGCGCACTTGGTTCACCAAGGTCTTGAGCCGGTTGTACATGTTTTGTGGCTCCTCCCCTTTGCGAAGCCGGAACCGACCGAGCTCCCCCTCGATCGTTTCCCGCTTGGTGATCTTTGTGAGCTCATCTCCCTCGTGCGCGGTTTTGAGTACATCCCAAACCTCCTTGGCGCTCTTCAACCCTTGAACTTTGTTATACTCCTCTCTACTTAAAGAGGCGAGGAGTATTGTTGTTGCCTGAGAGTTGAAGTGCTCGATTTGGGCTACCTCATCCTCATCATAGTCTTCATCCCCTACAGATGGCACCTGTGCACCAAACTCAACAACATCCCATATACTTTTGTGGAGTGAGGTTAGATGAAATCGCATTAAATCACTCCACCTAGCATAATCTTCACCATCAAAAGTTGGTGGTTTGCCTAATGGGACGGAAAGTAAAGGTGTATGTTTGGAAATGCGAGGGTAGCGTAGGGGGATCTTACTATACTTCTTGCGCTCTTGGCGCTTAGAAGTGACGGAAGCCGCGTCGGAGCCGGAGGTGGATGGCGATGAAGAATCGGTCTCGTAGTAGACCACTTTCCTCATCCTCTTTTTCTTGTCCCCACTCCGACCTGTCTTGTGAGAAGAAGATTTCTCCTTCTTCTCCTTGTGGTGTGAAGAAGACTTCTTCTCCTTCCCTTTGGAGGAGTTCTTCTTCTCCTTCCTTTTGGTGCGGGACTCTTCCGATGAAGTGCTCCCATGGCTTGTAGTGGGCTTTTCACCGGTTTCCATCTCCTTCTTGGCGTGATCTCCCGACATCACTTCGAGTGGTTAGGCTCTAATGAAGAACCTGCCTTTGATACCAATTGATAGTCGCCTAGAGGGGGGTGAATAGGGCGAAACTGAAATTTACAAATATAAACACAACTACAAGTCGGGTTAGCGTTAGAAATATAAACGAGTCCGCGAGAGAGGGCGCAAAACAAATCGCAAGCAAATGAAGAGTGTGACACGCGGATTTGTTTTACCGAGGTTCGGTTCTCGCAAACCTACTCCCCGTTGAGGAGGCCACAAAGGCCGGGTCTCTTTCAACCCTTCCCTCTCTCAAACGGTCCCTCGGACCGAGTGAGCTTCTCTTCTCAAATCAAAGCCGGGAACAAAACTTCCCCGCAAGGGCCACCACACAATTGGTGCCTCTTGCTTTGATTACAATGGAGTTTTGATCACAAGAACAAGTGAGAAAGAAAAGAAGCAATCCAAGCGCAAGAGCTCAAAAGAACACGGCAAATCTCTCTCGCTAGTCACTAAAGCCTTGAGTGGAATTGGAGAGGATTTGATCTCTTTGGTGTGTCTAGAATTGAATGCCTAGCTCTTGTAAGTGGTTGAGAAGTGGAAAACTTGGATGCAATGAATGGTGGGGTGGTTGGGGTATTTATAACTCCAACCACCAAAAGTGGCCGTTGGGAGGCTGTCTGTTCGATGGCTCACCGGACAGTCCGGTGCCCCCGCCACGTCATCACTGCCGTTGGATTCTGACCGTTGGAGCTTCTGACTTCTGGGCCCGCCTGGATGTCCGGTGCACACCGGACATGCACTGTTCCTTGTCCGGTGCGCCAGTATGGGCGCGCCTGACTCCTGCGCGCGCTGCGCGCGCATTTAATGTGCCGTAGGTAGCCGTTGACGCCGACTAGCCGTTGCTCCGTGGTTACACCGGACAGTCCGGTGCACACCGGACATGTCCGGTGAATTATAGCGGAGCGGCTGCTGCACGTACCCGAGGCTGGCGAGTTCCGGAGGCCGCGCTTCCTTGGAGCACCGGACACTGTCCGGTGTACACCGGACAGTCCGGTGATTTATAGCGCGCCGGCCTGAGAAATTCCCGAAGGTGGCGAGTTCGAGTCGGAGTCCTCTGGTGCACCGGACATTGTCCGGTGGTGCACCGGACACTGTCCGGTGCACACCGGACAGTCCGGTGCCTCCAGACCAGAGGTGCCTTCGGTTGCCTCTTTGCTCCTTTGTTGAATCCAAAACTTGATCTTTTTATTGGCTGAGTGTGAACCTTTTACACCTGTATAATCTGTACAATTGGGCAAACTAGTTAGTCCAATAATTTGTGTTGGGCAATTCAACCACCAAAATTAATTAGGGACTAGGTGTAAGCCTAATTCCCTTTCACACCTCACCAAGTGTTGAACTTTTGTCCTGATCAGCAAATCTTAAGAACACATATAGAAGAACTGGAGCTAAGGGTTCTAGGTTGAGTCTTGTCCAGACGGATACTTATTAGAAGAACTGAAGCTACTTGATCCACATAATCCATCTTGGACAGGAAATGAAACCGAAATTGATCACTAAATGCCTAAACTTGACTTGAGCTACGAGTTTCATCTTCATATATAGCATATAACATCTTCACATATAGCGTATAACATTAAACAAGACTAATATACCTAAATTGGCCACTAAATACTCAATTGTGGCATCGGCAAAAAATAGCGGTTTACCGGTCTAAAATAACAGTTTACCAACGGTTTTCGGTTTTTATGATTTTTTCCAATTTTTTTTGAATTTGGAACGAATTAAAAAAAACCCCGGTGGTTAACTGAAACCGCACCCCTGCGGTTTCGGTAAACCGACCGATTTACCACCGGTTTTGTAAACCTTGTCCAACACTAGGTGGATGATTCCGAGAGGGAGGGCGGATATTGACACTAGTTGAATGAGAATTTCGATTTCACGACACGCAGTCACATGCCGTCATGGGATCGGCTGAAGCTGCGTAAAACGCGGGGAGGGGCTAAAACCTTGCGTCTTTTAAGACTTTAGATGGCTTATCATTCTCGTAACTGGATTGGGTCGTCTTCGCTATATGCGAGTAGAATGATAGACTGAATTTTCATGGACTCTAGGCATCTGCAAAAGGATTCACATTTGAAATAATCACAACTTTTTGGTTGTGTTGGATGAAAGATGCTTACCAGTAGAACAATATGGGCAAATTTTTTTGGATGAGATAAGCCTCGATTGTATAGAGGTAATCTATCAAAAGGCAACACAGAGAATGCGTCCTCTTCTGTTTTTTTACTCAGATTGTACTGATAGTTTATTTTTTAGTTGGATATTTGTTTTTTTTTCAAACATTTTAACAATGATTCTTCTGTGTGGTTTATAATCAGATTCACCATGCTACCTGACTTTTCTTGTTTTAAATTACAAAATCCAGTTTAGTGTCTGATGAATGCAATTTAGTCTCGCGAAGTCTTACCAAGGTTCTTGTAGATTTATGGCTTGGCCTCTTTGATCTAACAATAGATCTGAGGAGTTTGGGAGGTAACCTTCTAGGCTGAGGAATTTACCTTGCTTTTTTAGTTAATTAACACTGAATTGCCACTTGTATGCTATACCCCGATGTATTTTGAGAATTCTATCGCTGATTTAGTAAAATGCAGAATATTGAACTATAAATAGGACTGAATGATGATGACTCTTGAATTGAGTATTTTGTTGCAGATTGTGCATGATACAACCCTATGTAGCAATATTGATGCAATTTTTAGGACTACTGTAAACTGTAATTTTTCAAGCCTCTGCACTATTATTTTTGCCTTGGGCTGTCCAGAGATGCGGGATCTAGTAAAGGTTAAGATCTTTTGGAAATGAAAAATAGATCACGGAAGCGAGGTGAGGCGATGACAAAGTCAAAATCACTGCTGCTGCACCTTGTGATGAATTATCGGCGCGGCCTAGCGGCCTAAAAAAACATTGTTTCTACAAGAAATCTGACGCACCTCGCACCTAACAGTAGCACTCGCAGCCACAGCCCACCCCCACCCCACGATCCTTGTCCCACATGGCAGACCCCTGCGTCCCGCGTACGTTACGTCACAAAACCATCCAGAAACGTCACTATTGATATTGTGGATGGGCAGGCGCCTGCGGGGTCGTCACGTGACGCTCGCCAGGAGACGTCCACCCGGCGTCCCGCGACAGGCCGGCAGGCGGGCCACGCCACGTGCTCGACCCCATCGATATTATCCACACCCGTGCCGGCCGCGCCACGTCCTGCTGCCTTCAGCGCCCCGCAACCCGCCACGACTGATGTGCACGGACCACGGAGCACACCTGCGCCACCACTCGCTGACCCCACCCGCATCCGTACTGCAGTCCATGAGCCGGGTCTAGGGAGAACCAGCCGAGCCCCTGACTGATCTATAAATAAGCGCTGCCTGCTCGGCATCGTACCTTCTTCTCGACCAGATCCGGAAGTTCTGTGGGTAGAGGACTAGAGACTGCAGATCGAGGGTCTGGCAGCGGGCCGTGGCAGTTGGGTGATTACGACGAAGAGAGATGGGCCTCCTCGACAAGCTGTGGGACGACACCGTCGCAGGCCCGCGCCCGGACACCGGGCTCGGCCGCCTCCGCAAGCAGCCTGTGCGTCCCGCCGCCGTCAAGATCAGTGGTGAGTGAGACAGTGAGCCGGTGACCGCCGCTGCTCGAAGGAAAAAAAAAAGACACATGCCCCATCGTAGACGGCGCTCCCATTCGATCTGACTTGTGGTTTCGTCGACCGTGTAGATCCGGCCGGGGACGCTGCAGCGTTCGTGCCGCCCTCGCCGGCTTCGGGTAGCGAGGAGACGCCGGTGAAGGTGACGCGCAGCATCATGATCAAGCGCCCCGCGGGGTACCCGTCGTCGCCGAGGAGCGCGGCAAGCACGCCGCCGGCCTCGCCACTGGGGACTACCCCGCCCATCTCGCCGTTTGCCGGCGCCGGTGAGTGCCACTGCCAGACCCACTACGCATTCGCTTCCACTTTTTTTTCCTGGTACAGGTAGGGGCAGTTATGTCATTTCCGGACCGCGCACCCGTGCCTCATTGGAAGCGTCGTGACGGGTGGCTTTCGGTTTTGTCGCCCAGTTAGGAAGCGTCTAGATGAGGCGTACTGGGGAAGGGGCGTTTTGGACATTTCTACCCAGTGGGTGCTTTTAGCTCTCGGGTCTCCATCGTGGATTCATAGCTGGATATTATCGTATTTAACAGCAGCCGTATCGGATAAACGTAGCTATCATTGGGGTTACGCGGGGTATGCATCAAGAGGAAAATGGACTGATTTTTTTGGTTTATCTCTCTACAATTATAAAGCACTTTTTTGGGTTTATCTCTCTACAATTACAAAGCACTTTCGACAGTCGTTTGTAGGTCTATTTCCATTCCCTACCAATTACCCTATGGGTAGAGCGTAATAACCACTCAAGATCTCATTAGTGGGCCTTTACCTTATAAATGGCCATGAGAAGCCACCAAGCCTAACACAACATGAGTTGCAAAGTCGCAACCAGAGTAGGGGTTTCACATAATATCACCTCAGTAGCTAAAAGAGGACCTCACCAGAGTAGGGGTTTCACATAATATCACCTCAGTAGCTAAAAGAGGACCTAACGAGCGGCCGAACGAGCTATTAAAAAAAAGGTCGAACGAGCTTTTCATTCATAATTTTCTAAACCTTTTGGCTAAGATGGTGTAATATTTGTTACTATTTGCCGTTGTTGTAACGGATACTGTACTAGTATAATAGCAATCCAACGATGGTTTAGCGTGTATGTATCACTTATGGACAGCTGTAAGTAGATGTTTCATTGATGATCTTAAGAGCGGAATACTGAGCCTATCTATGGTCAAGAGGTTGCCACCATTTCAAAGCAGAGTCAGTGAATTAGTTAGCTGAGTCAGATGTCTATAGTAAGCTGAGTCAGATATCTATAGTAGTAACCTGTCATGAAGCCCTGGTATATACAAATTATTCTACGAAAAGCTGCTATTGTGATGTGAAATTATTTGATCGAAGCGCCTTCTGTAAATTGCCCCTACATCCCAAATTGAACGTCGATGGATGTCTAGAATCAACCACACAAAGAAGGATATAGCTGTAATCATTTTTTTTTCTTGATTCCAGTTCTAAAAAAATAAATATGTAATGTAACCGTGCTTTAGTCTAGCAAGTCGTTGCTATTTTACTGTATATATACTCCCTCAATCCTGATGCATTTTTTTAGTTGTCCTGAGTCAAAAACCATTGTGAAAATAGTACCAACACACCTGCCACATCAAGAGGTAAACTATACAAAAAATCACATTTCATAATCTCTTGCTGACCTGCTATTTTCATCCACACTTGTTACCGTCTGGTTTCGCTCTAAAAGCGAAGCTTATGTCCATCTGCATGTATTGATGTGGGTTTTTTTTTTAATATTTATGAGTGCTACCAGCATGATCTGTTCCATTCTGTTGATTGGATGGATATCGCATAACCTTTGAGTGCTGAATTTACTAGGTGGTCGGTTCAGAAGGAAATCATCGTCCGACGCATACGAGAGGGCGACCCCGCCAGGGACGACCAGCCACCCTCCTCCCTTCGACGTGTGAACTGACCGCACCCTCGCACTTGTTTTTGCTCCTTCACAAGCATCATCTACGGTAGACAGGGAGGACCGGAGAAGAAAGACATCAAGAGGGGAACGGGGATGATCTAGTCGCGGGTTGTCTTACCTCTACTGTGATATATTATATTGTAGATATATCTGTATGGTTTCCTTCCTAGTATGTGGCATATGATGTATAATAATAATACGTCGAACGCTCATGGTACTGTGCTGTGTGTGCCATGTGCATAGGGGTGGGTGCCTCAGGGTCAGGGATTCGTGTGCGCTATGCCGCAGCTTGGATCTCGCCGTGGGCCGTGTCGTGTGTTTCCTCCTGCTCTGCTATGTATGTCATCACTGACGGTGTGTGGAGGTTGGGTTCATATATATGCTTGTAATGTTAGCTGGTTTGAGGTGTGGACTACGAGAGTAGTTTTGTTCAGTGTCTGGTATCTAGTAGCTGAAGGTGTTTGCTTGAACTCTGTGAACTGTGATGTGGGATAATGCTAAGAAGATGAATAGATGATCGTTGGGTTGTCTTGTCGATTGTGCATTGTACTTAATTTTTTTTCACTTCCTGATATAATTTCAACTCCTCAAATATATAGACCAGTTTTTTTAAATATGTATTAAGAACTTCAAACTCTATTGTATGTACTATCAGGTCATCTTTTGTGTAGAATTGAAAACTAATTTGACATTGTTGATATCGATTCATTTTACTATTATAACTTAGTTAAATCTAAAAAATGACTTACAATAAATCTAAAGTCAACTATAATTTTAAAACAGGTAATAAATGTTATGTGAGGTGGTGTTTGAGACTGCTGTACTCCAAAAAATTAAGCTCTAATCTAACTCCTTCCAACCAAACACCTACTGTTCCACCATCCGAGTTAGGTTCAACTCCGTCTCCATGAAAAATGCAAAGTTAGGCTCCAACTTGGACATGTTTGATGATAAGGGATTACAAAGGGGTTTATGAGGGTTGCAAAGTTAAGACTTCAACTTGAGGACATGTTTGATGATCAGAAATCACGAGATGATTTATACGAGAGAAAACTCTTTTCTATTCAAAATTGAATAACAATTAAATTTCCCCATGACGTCCCCCAATAGGGGTGGACATTTTTTTTACCGAAAACCAAACCAAATATTCGGTTTTTTGGTAGTTCGGTTTCGGTTTTTATATCTGAGAATTTCGGTATTAGGGGTGGGCACATTTTTACCAGAAACCGAAAACCGAACCGAACCGTACCGTACCGAACCGAACCGAAATTTCGGTTTTTTCGGTAGTTCGGTTCGGTTTTTGTATCTCAAAAGTTCGGTTTTCGGTATCGTAATCGGTTTTCACCGTATACCAAACCGAAATACCAAAAAACCGAATTACCTAACTTTATCAATTATAAAATTTGGCTATTCGATTATGTGAACTAAATGTGTGAAACAATTAAATTATTATTCACTTATTTATATGTGATGTATGATGTATCTCTAAATATTTGTACATATATAATTTTGACTTTTTAAAATTATGTGTAATCTATGATATAAACTTTTTGTATGTGTTGTCTTGTGTATAAGTTTGGTATTCGGTTTTTACCGAAAAACCGAAGTAAAAAACCGAAACCGAACTTCTCGGTTTTTCATTTTCAAGAAAACCGATCGGTTTCTAATGTCTAGAAAACCGAAGTTTTTTAAAACCGAACCGAAGTTTCAAAAAATACCGAATGCCCAGCCCTATTCGGTATTGTAATCGGTTTTCACCGTATACTGAACCGAAATACCAAAAAAAACGAATACCAAACTTTATGAATTCAGATTTTTGACTATTTGATTATGTGAATTAAATGTATATTGTAGTCAAATTGTTATTCACTTATTTGTATGTGATGTATGATATATTTTGAAATATTTATACCTATATAATTTTTATTTTTTAAAATTATGTGTAATGTTGTCATGTATCCTTATTGAGTATAAGTTTGGTATTCGGTTTTTTACCAAAACCGAAGTAAAAAACCAAACCGAACTTATCGGTTTTTAATTTTCTAGAAAACCAATTTCTATTATTTGAAAAACCAAAGTTTTTGAACCAAAAAACCGAACTGAAGTTCTAAAAAAACTGAATGCCCAGCCCTACCCCTGAGATTTTTTGTAGAGCTCTAAGGCTGGCTCCAGCAAAGAACCCTAAAGGGTCCTCTACCCTATATATAGAGGATCTACGCTCTCCAGCAGCGTCTTTTAAACGGTCCTCTAAATTTAGAGAACGCTGCTAGATTCTCTATATATAGAGTTTCTCTAAACGGTCCTCTATCCATTTGAATAATTTAAATAACCAGTTTAGCAAAACTAAAATATTTACAATACATTTGAGAGTATGACAAATATGTATGTACAAAAAATAAAAATAAAAAATGTCTCTAATATAAGTATTTGAGCATAGATGACGTGATTTAGAGAACGTTGTTGGAGAGGAGATATAGATGATAGAATCTTTTAGAGGAGACTGTAAAGGACGAATATAGAGGATAAATATATATGACATTACAGAGACAGTCTAAAAAGATGCTCCAAAAATTATTATTATGTACCTCGTGGAGTTGGGGAGTAATTACCGGCATTGCCATTATTTTCACACTTCCTCGTGTACTGGTTGGCAGAAAAGATTCCTCCGCTCGGTTCGCTTCACTTTGCCTCCCGCCGCCCAGGACCTCGTCGTAGCATCCAGCCCTAGTTGCCGCCTAGTTTTCAGCCCTAGTTGCCGCCTTGTTGTCGTCGGACGGTTGGTTCAAAAAATAAACTTGGAAAAGTTGTATATAATTTTAGACATAAACGGAGAGGATTATCGATTTAACATAATTTTGCATACAGTTAATTAGATCTAGTACATTCGTTCTCGAATATTTATTGTCTTCTAGTTTATTTTTTAAGCTAAAACATGACAGATAAAAAGAATGGAAAGAATACTAAACATCAGAATCAACTGGTGTTCTTCGAGCATCTATTGCCTTTTCAATTAAGGGTCTGTTTGGTTGAGCTGTGGCTGTGAAAAAAGTTGTTGTAGGCCGTGAGCTGTGGGAAAAGCTGTTGTGGTCTGTGAGCTGTTAAAAAACTAAAACCGTTTGGTCGAAACCACTAAAAATCGTTAAAAGTTATTCGATATATGTTTTCACAGTTCCATCTGAAAGTCACTAAAAGCAGGTCTAGGGGTGCTTTCATTTTTGCACTGCGAGAAAGTCGGCTTTTATAAAAAGCGGCTTCCTGGATTCAGCCCTTTGGTTTGGCCTTTGGTTTTTAGAGGACAAAAGCCAAAGCCAAAAGTCAAACCAAACACACCCTAAATCACCTTTACTGCTATAAAAATACAAAGAATAGTTCGTGATTTAAATTCATGGATAAAGTAACCTAACCGATTTTTTTTCAATTTAGTCTTTTTTCGAAACAATTTCACGTTTGGACTTTTAAATAATTTAATGTTATTTTTAGACCCTTTACTCGGCGTTATGGCTCATGGCACTGAGGTAACACGTTTCGGCGTCATGACCTATGACGCCGAGTTATCTGATGAGCTGGCAACTAAATACGTGCTGGCAGCTGATGTGTCTTAGCTCGGCGCCACGATCTATGCCGCCGAGCTAGGAGATGGCGTCGGCGGGCAGCGTCCGTGCGCAACTGGGTGGGGCGATGTGCGTGCGTCACAGAACAGCATAACAGCACTACGTGCACGTCCTACATCCTTTATCTTGAGCACGTCCTACACATGTACGTACCAAAAGCTACTGCTACCTAGTACAAAAGACGTCCACTCGTAAGGATCCATACGCTTTTCAGGTTGCAGTATATACTTGCAGCCTTGTTGTCAGCTCATTAGGTACTAACGCATACATAGTTACCAGCTCATCAGATATCTCGGTGCCATAGGTCATGGTGCCGAGATGGGTTACCTCAGCGTCATGAGCCATAGCGCTGAGTAAATGATTCAAAAATGACATTAAGTTATTTAGATGTTCAAATGTGAAATTGTTTCGATAGAAATGCTGAATTGTAAAAAATTTCGGGTAACCTAACATATATAAATAAATAGTTTACAGGAGACCACAAAACAAATTGTTTTTTTCCTTACCTCTGATATCTACTATTGTTCTATAAAGCAAAAATCTTAACATTAGTTCGAGACATCAATTAAAATCATGTGTTTGGAGTCATCTAAAACTAAAAACATGTTTTTTTCTTTCGTTTTTTTCACATTCGAAGTAGAATTCAGATACAGTAATCTCAGTAGCACTGTCTAAAAAAGTGCATCTTCTTGCTCTACGACGGTTAATTCTCTTATGTATCTATAAATTTGCTGTCTTGCACTCTTGCCGATGGTTGAAAATGTTGTGTATAATTTGAGGCATAAATGGAGAGCACTCTCTGCTTATTTTTTAGATTGGTAATTGGTATATATGTATATAGAAATTTCCACAGTGGATTCATCAGCGCAACACGAGGATGGAGACATGCATGATGTCGGCCTTATCTTGCTCTGTTGGATCGGACTGAGGGGATCGAGAGCAATAATTCCGTAGGACGGCCCGGCATGCACCGAGAGGTGGTGGCGGTGACTGCCATCGACGGGGGAGCACCCCGCGACGACTCCGCGAGTGAGATCGCAGTCGGATCGGGGCAGGCACCGATGGCGAGCTGCTAGTGGCCTAGTGCACCCTGCGTGTGTGTGTTGCATCTATCGTCCACGCACGACGTCTCAGCGTCTGATCGATCATGGTTAATTCATCACCTCGTACTCCCTCTGGTGCAGTAAAAGAAGTCATCCTGCGCGCGACCGAACGTGCACAAAAAGAAGTCATAGCGCACGTGGGTCTGGGATTTGGACGTTGTTGCCCCTAGTAATTACACAAAAAAAGATGCATTTAAGAGGAATCGAAATTGAGACCTCCAGTCTAGAATACCTTGGAGTTGCTGTAACAACCAATCAAGTCTGATTGTTTTAGTGACGTTAATGCACCCATATCCCTATTTAATAGGGGCAAACAGGGAAAACTCTATAATAATTAATCACTCTTTGGTATGCACAATCATGTCCTAAACGACTACCTTTACTGCACTGGAGGGAGTATATACTATCAGTGCTGTCTGCACCTTTAATTGATTCAACGGTTGTTCTTTCCTCGGAATCAGCGCCGTACCAACTTGCTTTGTGTGCAATCCGCATGCGGAATGAGAGCATCTATCTTATCTCCTATTTTAAATTTCACTTTGCAAACCGTGTCATTTATAGTTCTACGTCCTCTATATATTTTACAGTATATATGTGACAGTCTTAGAATGCCAACATCAGCTCTAGGCCATTACGGCATGCACCGAGAGGTGGTGGTGAGTGGTAACTGCCATCAACGGGGAACATGTCGTTAGGGTGTAATCGGATCGAATACGAACGAATATCAATAAAATCATATTATATCATATTTTTATTCGGATTCGAATTCGAATACGAATACGGATACAAATACGGATGTTCTCGTATGCATATATGGATAGTCGTTGGTAGAATACGGAACTAGTCGAACACGGATAGCGTCGGTAACAAATATTTTTGTCGGATATAAGACATCATTCCACACATATCATAATTGTAATCATTTAGCCCCTCCTTTAGCCCAAGCATTTTTGAGGATTATATATGGGTATATGCTACGCCTCCATAAAATTCCATGAATCTATAAGGCTATTTTGAGTATTATTATTTTTATGTAGAAAATCGTTAAAATGCAATTAAATTCATAAAGTATTCTAGTGTCGACCGAAAATTGCAAATAAGTTATCAAGACTAATAAATATTCTACAAGAATATAACATCAAGTACCCACATGAAAATGATAAAAGTGAAGTATTGTTTATGTTGAAACTTAGATGTTTATGGTGGTTTCACATGTAACTCACACAAATAAGTGGAAATGAAATGAAATAATTGTTGATATCTTGTGGATTTTATGGTTCAAACATTTTTAGGATGCTATATGAACATATGTTGTCCCTACGCCAAATTTAATGAATTTCTGAGACTATTTGTGTATTATTATTTTTTCTACAGAAAATTATCAAAATGCAATTAAATTTATAAATATTTCACTATTGACTGAAAATTGCAAATAGGTTACTAGGACCAATAAATATTATATAAGAACATAACTGTCGGCGTTTCGACCCCGGGGGGTCCCTGGACCGACGAGTAAATTGCCACTGCGTGTCCCAGCCCAGATGGGTCGGCGCAAGATAGAACACAAGGGGGAGAAAAAAGGGGAACCGCGGCTCGTGTTATCCTGCGCCCAGGGCGGATGCACTTGCAGTAGGGGGTTACAAGCGTTCGCGAGACAGGGAGAGAGCCTGTTCGTCAGCCCGTCCTCCCGCGCGGCCACCTTTCGTACGAGGGCCCTGGACCTTCCTTTTATAGATATAAGGAGAGGGCCCAGGTGTACAATGGGGGGTGTAGCAATGTGCTAACGTGTCTAGCAGAGAGGAGTCAGAGCCCTATGTACATGCCGACGTGGCTGTCGGAGAGGTATTAGTGTCATGTTCATGTGATGCCGTGGTCGTCGGAGGAGCGCTTGAGCCTTGTAGAAGCACAGCTATCGGGGCTGTGGGGTCCTTACTGACGTCTCATTGCTTCCGTAGGGGGCTGAGAACCGCCGTCGTCATGGGAGCACGCGGGGTGCCATCATTACTTGTTTACCGGGGCGAGCCAGATGGGACGTCGGTCTTGTTCCCCATAGCCTGAGCTAGCTAGGGGTAGGGTAATGATGTACCCCCTGTAACGTGGTCGGTCCGAGTCCAAGGTCGGGCGAGGCGGTGACTCCTCCGAGGTCGAGGCTGAGTCCGAGCCCTAGGGTCGGGCGAGGCGGAGACCGTCTTCCGAGGTCGAGGTTGAGTCCGAGCCCTGGGGTCGGGCGAGGCGGAGACCGTCTTCCGAGGTCGAGGTTGAGTCCGAGCCCTAGGGTCGGGCGAGGCGGAGACCGTCTTCCGAGGTCGAGGCGGGGGCCGAGCCCCGGGGTCGGGCGAGTCGGAGCTTCCTATGGCGCCTGAGGCTGGACTCGGCTGCTGTCAACCTCACCCTGGCGGGTGGCACAGCAGTCGGAGCAGGGCAGGCAGCGCTGTTTTCCTGTCAGGTCAGTCAGTGGAGGGGCGACGTGACTGCGGTCACTTCGGCCCTGCCGACTGAGGAACACGCGTCAGGATAAGGTGTCAGGCGATCCTTGCATTGAATGCTCCTGCGATACGGTCGGTTGGCGAGGCGATCTGGCCAAGGTTGCTTCACTGCGAAGCCTGCCCGATCTGGGCCTCGGGCGAGTCGAAGGTGTGCCCGTTGCTTGAGGAGGCCCTCGGGCGAGGCGTGAATCTGCCTGGGTCTACTGTTCCTGCTCGAGGCTGGGCTCGGGCGAGGCGAGATCGTGTCCCTTGAGTGGACGGAGCCTTGACCTGAATTGCGCCCATCAGGCCTTTGCAGCTTGTGCTGATGGTGGTTACCAGCCGAGTTTAGGAGTCTTGGGGGTACCCCTAATTATGGTCCCCGACAATAACCTCAAATCCTCATATGAAAATGATAAAATGAAGTATTGGTTATATTGAAACTTGGATATTTAGTGTGATTCCATATGTAACTATCCGAATTTCCGAAATCTAAAATCTGGTAAGATGTCCGGATATTCGAAAACTGAAATTCGGACAGGTATCCGAGCCGGATATTCGAAATTCGACGGATATCAGTCATCTCATATACGAATCCAAATTCGAAAATTCTACGAATATCCGAAAAAATTATACAGTTGAATAATTAGCCTCTATAGACGATCGGATGCTCATCCGTTTACACCCCACATGCCGCGACGGCTCCACGAGTGAGATCGCTGTCGGATCGATCGGGGCAGGCACCGATCGCGCGCGAGGTGCTAGTGGCCTAGTGCACCCTGCTGCGAGAGATGCATCCTGATGGATCATTATTAGTTCTTCACCTCGTATCAGTGCTGCATGCATGCACCTTTAATTGCATCCAACGGTTGTTCATTCCTCGGAAGTCGGAATGGATCACACACAGCGCCGGCCGTACCAAGTTGCTTTGGTGCATCCGCACTCGGAATGAAAGCACGAGCGCACTAATTCCATTCCATCAGCACGCGGAGTATGTGACCAAAAAAAATCTATCATACATAGTTGAAGAAAAGGCGCGGTATATATGCAGCTTGCTGGGCGGGCGTTGCCGTTGCACGCCTATAAATACCGGGCTCCAGCAGCACCCTGAGACACAACAAGCAGCAAGCTACTAGCTAGCCTACTACAGCCTCATCACTTGTTAGCCTAGCCATAGTCCACACGACAAACTGATCGATGGCGCCCACCAAGAGCCATGTCCTCCTCGCCGCTCTCCTCACCGTCGTCGCCGCCGTCGGCCAGACGCCTCGCGCTGCGGAGGGGTTCAATATTCCTGGTCTTGGCAGCATGCTGAATCCCATTCCCGTCGTCGCCGGTGTAGTGCCGTGCAGCATCGGGAGCTCCATCAACCCGGCGCTGGTGCCAGGGTTCCCTAGTAAGGACTGGACTGACTATAACTGGCTACTTCTGCTGCGCTTGCATGCATTCACGTACGTCTTTGGATGCATGCATATTGCCAGTTACTTGCCGTTCCCTTATATTATATGTTTCTCTTGTTTCGGTCCCGCCAGACGCCAACGTGCAGCTGATGTGCGGCGGCACCGTGGTGGCCAACGCGACGACAAGCATCACAGGATCCTTCATCCTCACCCCGGTAAACGCTACTCTTGGTCTCTTCAGCTCCATGTTGGGCGGCCAGTGCAATGTGGTGGTGACCACACCCCTGGTCGCCTGCAACGCGTCCCTGGCCGGCGCCACTGGGACGCTCACCGCGCCTCTACAGCTCCTTGGCTCCGGCACCGGCATCGCCGGCGGTGGCAGCAGCACAATCATCGCGACCATTGCTGGCCAGCCCTTCACAATCATCAACGAAATGATCATTTTCACCACGGGGCTCTCCTCCTTAGCTTAGGTCGATCGGCTGGTAACAAGAGCTAGCTTCATCTATCTGGTGGTGTGTGTTGATCCGCGACGACAAGGAACTTTATATAAAATACGAATAAATCGGCATCCAGCAATTCGGATCTAATGATCAAGTTACCATGCTTTCCTTTCTAGCGACACATCCCGTGTACTTGTTACTAAGCTAAGCTCATATATGTAATATATGTGTGGGTATATATAAATGAAGTCTTGCCTGTTGTGGTTATATATCTCGTTTGAACTTATTCTGAAGTGATGAAGGAATGATGAAATCATGATAGGTTCATGGTGTTTCCTGTCTACTCCCCTGTTTCAATTTATAATTTATTTTACCTTTTTATCTTAAATTTGATTGACTCATCTTATTAAAAAATCATAATTATTGTTTATTGTAATATTGTGTAGCACATAATATACTTTAAGTATGACTTTATTTTTTAAAAAAAAATGAATAAGACAAATCGAGCAAACTTGGTAAAAAAAGTCAAGCGGATTATAATCACTACCGGAATCCGAGGCTTTGCCGAGTGTCGGCCTCTTTGCCGAGTGCCTTTTGTCGGGCACTCGTCAAATAAGGCTTTGCCGAGAGCCGCACTCGGTAAAGTTAGGCTCTCGACAAAGAGCCTCTTTACCGAGTACTGGACACTCGGCACAGGATCCCACTCGGCAAAGACAAGTTTGCCGAGCATCAAACACTCGGCAAAGGGTCGTCAGCGGCCGTCCCAAAGCTGACGGCCGTCAGTCTTTGCCGAGAGCCAATGGTTGGCACTCGACAAAGAGTCTTCTTTGCCGAGTGCCCACTAATTGGCACTCGGCAAAGCTGTCTTTGCCGAGTGTCTTCTTTAGACACTCGGCAAATTATATTTTTATTTTTTTTATTTTGTCTCCCAAACTTTTTGTGGTATGTTCCTACACTATGTAGACCTACATGTATCATTTGTGGACAATTATAACAGAGTTTCAATCGTTAGTAGATTTAGTTCATTTATTTGAATTTCTTCGGAAAATTCAAATTTGAACTGCAGGTCACTCGAAACTTGGAAAACCGTGCATGAAAAAATGATATTCATGTTACTTAGCATAAGTTACGACCGATTCCAGAAGCGTACCGGAAACTTCGAGCAACATGCTCACTAAACATGGTTGTGAACTTGTCATCCACATGTTTAAAAATTTAATAAAACACAAACAAAGTCAGAAAATCATGAAACTTGTCCACGTGTCATGATATCATATGTACAGGCTGTGATAAAAATTTTAGAATGTTTGGAGAAAGTTGTGAGACACTATGTGTAGAAAACTAAGAGATCTACATTGAAACTCTATGATTTCATGTGTAGTCCTCTTAGGTTTCTACACATAGTGTCTCACAACTTTCTCCAAACATTCTAAAATTTTTATCACGGCCTCTACATATGATATCATGACACGTGGACAAGTTTCATGATTTTCTGACTTTGTTTGTGTTTTATACAATTTTTAAACATGTGGATGGCAAGTTCACGACCATGTTTAGTGAGCATGTTGCTCGATGTTTCCGGTACGCTTCTGAAATCGGTCGTAACTTATGCTAAGTAACATGAATATCATTTTTTCATGCACGGTTTTCCAAGTTTCGAGTGACCTGCAGTTCAAATCTGAATTTTCCGAAGAATTTCAAATAAACGAACTAAATCTACTAACGATTGAAAACTTTGTTATAATTGTCCACAAATGATACATGTAGGTCTACATAGTGTAGGAACATACCACAAAAAGTTTGGGAGACAAAATAAAAAAAATAAAAATATACTTTGCCGAGTGTCTAAAGAAGACACTCGGCAAAGACAGCTTTGCCGAGTGTCAGCTGGGTGGCACTCGGCAAAGAATAGGGAAAGAGTCTTTGCCGAGTGTCGCCCAGGGGACACTCGGCAAAGACAGCTTTGCCGAGTGCCAGCGATCTGGCACTCGTCAAAGTGTATTTTAAAATTAAAAAAAACTTTGCCGAGTGCCAGATCACGGGCACTCGGCAAAGCACGCGTACATACCAACGACAGTGCTTTCTTCCTCACTCTCTCACTCACTCTCAACCACCGCCGCCGCGCCCTCACCGTCGCCGTGCCGCGCCCTCGCCGCCGCCTGAGAGCACCTAGAGGGGGGTGAATAGGTGATCCTGTAAAACTTAAACTTATAGCCACAAAAACTTGATTAAGCGTTAGCACAATAATTGCCAAGTGGCTATAGTAGAGTCTCAACAAAACACAATAACCACAAAAGATCAATCACAGAGATGGCACAGTGGTTTATCCCGTGGTTCGGCCAAGACCAACGCTTGCCTATTCCACGTTGTGGCGTCCCAACGGACGAGGGTTGCAATCAACCCCTCTCAAGCGGTCCAAAGACCCACTTGAATACCACGGTATTTTGCTTTGCTTTTCTTAATCCCGTTTGCGAGGAATCTCCACAACTTGGAGCCTCTCGCCCTTACACTTGAAGTTCACAAAGAAGCACGGAGCAAGGAAGGGATTAGCAACTCACACAACACACAAAGATCACGGCAAATACGCACACACAGAACCCAGACTTAAGTTCAAATGACTATCACACTAGAACGGAGCTCAAATCACTAGAATGTTGAACAAGTGCGCAAGAATGATGTATGAGTGATCAATAGTGCTCAAAGGATGCTTGGTGTCCTCCTCCATGCGCCTAGGGGTCCCTTTTATAGCCCCAAGGCAGCTAGGAGCCGTTGAGAGCAATCTGGGAAGGCAATTCTTGCCTTCTGCCGTCTGGCGCACCGGACAGTCCAGTGCACACCGGACACTGTCCGGTGCCCGATTTCCTTCCTTAAATGGCGAAGCCGACCGTTGGCAGCCAGAGAGCCGTTGGCGCACCGGACATGTCCGGTGCACACCGGACAGTCTGGTGCCCCCTTCTAGCCGTTGGCTCGGCCACGTGTCCCGCGCAGATCGTGCGGCCGACCGTTGGCCCGACCGACCGTTGGCTCACCGGACAGTCCGGTGAATTATAGTCGTACGAAGCCGGAGAATTCCCGAGAGCGGCCACTTCGCACGAACCAGCCTGGCGCATCGGACACTGTCCGGTGCACCACCGGACAGTCCGGTGCTCCCAGACTGAGCAGATTTTTGGTTGCTCGAGCCAAGACATTTCCAATTGGATTTTTCCTGTTTCCAGCACTTAGACACAATACATTAGTACATAAAACAATGTACTAAGTCTGAGAAACATACCTTTAATCTTGATTTGTACTTTGTCCACCATTTTACACTTAGGCACTTGTGTTGGACACTAAATCACCAAAATACTTAGAAATGGCCCAAAGGCACATTTCCCTTTCAATCTCCCCCTTTTTGGTGATTTATGCCAACACAATATAAAGCAAGTAGAACAAGTACAAAATCAATTCAAATAAGAACTCAAATTTGTCATATATGAATCATCCTTTGCCACCACTTGGTTTGTTTTTGCAAATCAAACTCAAATTCCTATCTCTAAGTCAAACGCACATGTTGAAACATAAAGAGAGCTATCTCAAAAGGATTTGATCGAGGATTTCAAAAACTCCCCCTTTTTCCCATAATCAACACTTCTCCCCACAAGAGGCCAACTTTTGACAAAAGAGACAATAAAAGAGTTTTGACAAACCAAAAACTCTATTCTACTTTTTCAAAATTTCTCAAGTGGTAGCTGATCCATTTATTGCTTTGGCCTTTATTTTCTCCCCCTTTGGCATCAAGCACCAAAACGGGATTAATCTTGGCCCTTTAACCCCCATTGCCTCACCAAAATCTTCAAATAAGAGTACAAAGGCAATAAGATCATAGAGATGAACTTGGAATAAGTTACCCTCTCATCGAAGTCAAGTGGAAGTCTTGCATGGTCCAAGTTCACCTTTTCCCTTTCAATTCTCCTTTGAGACTAAATCAAACAAACTCAAAGCATATGGTTAGTCTCAAAGGGTCCAGTTGTAACACATCTCCCCCTAAATACGTGCATCACTTGCACAAGGACTTGTGAGGTCCGGGGAGTGCTCTTACAACTTGAGCACCATACAACAAAATGCATAATGAACATGATCAAAGGCATAAACACATGTATGCTACAATTCAATCCAAGTTCCGCGAATCTAAGATATTTAGCTCACTACGCAACCTGCAAAAGGTCTGCTCATCTAGATGCTTGTTAAAGATATCGGCTAGCTGGTTCTCGGAGCTAACATGGAACACTTCGATATCTCCCTTTTGCTGGTGGTCTCTCAAAAAGTGATGCCGGATGTCAATGTGCTTTGTGCGGCTGTGTTCAACAGGATTTTCCGCCATGCGGATAGCACTCTCATTATCACATAGGAGTGGGACTTTGCTCAGATTGTAGCCAAAGTCCCTGAGGGTTTGCCTCATCCAAAGTAGTTGCACGCAACACTGTCCTGCGGCAACGTACTCGGCCTCAGCGGTGGATAGGGCAACAGAAGTTTGTTTCTTAGAGTTCCATGACACTAGGGACCTTCCTAAGAATTGGCACGTCCCCGATGTACTCTTCCTATCGACCTTACATCCAGCATAGTCGGAATCTGAATATCCAATCAAGTCAAAGGTAGACCCCTTTGGATACCAGATCCCAAAGCAAGGCGTAGCAACTAAATATCTAAGAATTCGCTTCACCGCCACTAAGTGCCCCTCGCCCGCCGTGCCTCTCGCCCGCCGTTGTGCCCGCGCCCGCCGTGCCCCTCGTCCACCGCGCCCGCGCCGCCGTGCCCGCAGCTCGTCGTGCCCGCGCTCGCCGTGCCCGTGCCCGCAGCCCGTCGTTGTGCCCACGCTTGTCGTGCCCTCGCCCGCGGCCGTCGTGCCCCTCGCTGTGCCCCTCGCCCTCGCCCGTGCCCCTCGACGTGCCCCCGTCGCGCTCCTCGCCGTGCCCCCGCCCACCGCCCCTGCCGTTCCCCCGCCGTGCCCCCGCCCACCGCCCCCGCCGTTCCCCCGCCGCGCTCCTCGTTGTTTCCCCGCCGTGCCCTCGCCCGCGATCCGTCGTCTAGCCCGCGACCCGTCGTCTCGTCCGCGCCCAAACCTCCAAGGTGATTGCTTGATTTATGTTCTACGTGTATGATTTATATTAAATGATTAGTTTTAATATTTAGTTAATTATATACGTGTATGATTAGGTTAATATGTAGTATTATTGATTGCCGGCTATCGTGCCGTTGAATTATGTGTGGATGTCAGCCATCGTGCTGATAGTTTTATTTGCAGGATTTTGAAACCTCCCCGTGCAGGGGAGGTGCTGCCGAAATTTTCTGTTGCTAGGCTTCTGTTAGAGGATGGAGGACCGTGACTAGATGTACACGGGCCGTAGAGGAAGGAACGATGTCACCACTGAATAGATTAGAAAGACCGATGATTTCGTGGAACGGGCATATGGCGAAGCTACTAAAGGAGCGAGTCTAGTCCCATGCCCGTGCAGCAAATGTGCCAACCGGAAAAGAAAACCAAAGAAGGCCATGGTAGAACATATTTGGAAGAATGGATTTACGCCGAGCTATACTCGGTGGATATTTCATGGTGAAGCGCATCGTACGAGAGAGGAGGTGTGGAGACAACATGTCGAGGATTATGACGCGGATGCGGGGGTAGCGGATATGTTGAACGACTATCAGGAGGCATAGTACACGGGAGGATGTATGGATGACGAGCCAGAGTCGACTGCAAAGGCGTTCTACGACATGTTCTATGCGGCACAGAAGCCCCTTCACGGCCAGACAAAGGTTTCTCAACTGGATGCCATTGGGCGTGTAATGACGTTCAAGTCGCAGTACAACATGAGTAGAGACACATTCGATGGCTTGTTGACGGTTATTGGGAGTCTGCTTCCGGATGATCACGTTCTGCCAAAGAGCATGTACGAGGCACAAAAACTCCTTCGTGCACTCAAGATGACGTATGAGCAGATTCATGCTTGTCCGAAGGGCTGCGTGCTATTTAGGAAAGAATACACGGAGGCAAAGTTTTGTCCCAAGTGTAATTCGTCTAGGTTCATGGAGGTAGACTCTGGTGATGGACATAAGAGGCAGCTCGACATCCCCTTGACAATCCTACGGCACCTTCCGTTCATACCGAGGATCCAGCGTCTTTACATGACAGAGGAATTCGCGAAACAGATGACATGGCACAAAAATGGAAAACGATACAATCCTGACATGATGGTGCACACATCCGATGGTGAAGCATGGAAACACTTTGATGACATTCACCGTGAGAAAGCCGAAGAGGCTCGTAATGTACGTGTTGCGTTGGCCACAGATGGGTTCAATCCCTATGGAATGAGCGCTGCCCCATACACATGTTGGCCCGTGTTTGTTATCCCAATCAATCTCCCCCCCTGGTGTGTGCTTTCAAAGGCAGAATATATTCGTGTCGTTGATAATTCCTGGACACCCGGGGAACAAAATGGGCGTGTACATGGAGCCTTTGATCGATGAATTGGTACGTGCCTGGGAGGAAGGGGTATGGACGTATGACCGAGCTACGAAGACAAACTTCAGAATGCATATTTGGTACCAGTACTCCATGCATGACTTACCGGCGTATGGGATATTCTGTGCCTAGTGTGTTCACGGTAAGTTCCCATGCCCAGTTTGCAAGGAAGCTCTCAGGTTCATTTGGTTGAAAAAGGGTGGCAAATATTTGTCCTTCGATAAACATCGACAATTTCTTCTTGCTGACCATCCATTCCGCCTAGACATCAAGAACTTTAAGAAAGGTGTCATAGTGACAGACCGCCCACCTGCAACGATGACTGGTGCCGAAATTTGTCAACAGATAGATGGGCTCGTGGCCAATACAGAAGGTGGTTTTGTGGGATATGGTGAGCAGCATATGTGGACACATAAGTCTGGCTTGACTCGGCTCCCCTATTATGACGATCTGCTCCTTCCACACAACATTGACGTGATGCACACTAAAAACAATGTTGTCGAGGCACTGTGGGCAACAATTATGGACATTCCTGATAAGTCAAAGGATAATGTGAAGGCAAGAGTGGATCTGGCAGCGTTATGTGATAGACCAAAACTAGAGATAAAGCCGCCAAGTGGTGGAAAGACGTGGAGAAGGCCTAAGGCCGATTTCGTCCTAAGCAGGGCCTAGAGGAAGGAAGTACTTCAGTGGATCAAGATGTTGATGTTCCCTGATGGGTATGCAGCTAACCTGAGTAGGGGGTGAACTTATCTACTATGTGAGTCTTAGGGATGAAGAGTCATGACTTCCACATATGGATTGAACGGATTCTTCCTGCGATGGTTCGAGGCTATGTCCCTGAGCATGTCTGGCTAGCGCTTTCAGAGTTGAGCTATTTCTTCCGTCAGCTTCGTGCAAAAGAGTTATCTCGGACCGTGGTTATAGACTTGGAAAGATTGGCCCCCGTGTTACTGTGCAAGCTTGAGAAGATATTTCCACCCGGCTTCTTCAATCCAATGCAGCATTTGATTCTTCATCTCCCCTATGAGGCACGAATGGGGGGCCCGTGCAGGGACGTTGGTGCTATCCAATCGAGAGATGTCTAAAGACTATTCGAAAGAAATATAGAAATAAATGCAAAATCGAGGCTTCCATTGCAGAGGCATACATTCTAGAGGAGGTCTCAAACTTCACAACAACTTATTATGGTGACAAACTGTCGAGCGTGCATAATCCACCCCCTCGTTACAATGATGGCGACAATGAATCGAACCTTAGCATATTTCGAGGCCAACTCGGAAGCGCAAGTGGCTCGACCACCAAGACCCTGACACATAAAGAGTGGCGGCATATCATGCTATACGTATTGGCCAACCTTGAAGAGGTGATGCCATACATGGAACAATTTCTTCATGAATTCTGGCGTCGATCAAGGGACCCCACTCCACAGGAATATGACGCTCTTCTTAGAAAGGGTGCGAGAAATGGGTTGCCCGATTTCATTTCCTGGTTCAAACGTAAGGTATGTGCTTAGTTTGTAAAAGAGATACGTCTTTGAACTCAATTTAGCGTCTTTTAACTTGCGAATACTTGCAGGGCCAAAGAGATCCGTCTATGAGTGCCGAGTTGAGACAAGTAGCCAACGACTTTGCTTATAGGGTCAAGAAATATTCTGGGTATGACGTCAATGGATACCGTTTTCGCACAACACTCTACGACAAAAGTCGGCCCAATCAGAAAACAACGTGTTCTGGAGTCTTTACGCCGGGCCTTGATAATGTCGATTATTTTGGACGAATCGAAGAAATATATGAGCTCAATTTTATGGTTCCAAACCTCTTACTCCAGTGATATTCAAATGTCATTGGTTTGACCCTCAAGTGACAAGACGGACACATTCTAATCTTGGGATAGTCGAAATTCGACAAGATTCCACCTTAGCAGGAGACGATGTCTATATCGTGGCCCAATAGGCCACACAAGTGTATTATCTCCCATATGCGTGTCAAACGAAAGAACATCTTAAGGGTTGGGATGTTGTGTATAATGTATCGCCGCACGGGAGGTTACCTGTTCCTAACGATGAAGATTACAACTTAGACCCAGACACATATGATGGAGAGTTCTTCCAAGAAGATGGGCTAGAAGGGCGATTTGAGATAGACTTAACTGAAGCTATCGGAATGGACGTAGATATTGAAATGGTTGTTGATGAGGAGGATGATGAGGTGCAAAATGATAATGACTTAGTAATCCTTGAAGGCAATGACATTAATGACGATGTTGCGTCTTCCTATGGTGTTGAGATTGAAATGCTTGATAGTGATGATGAGAGTTATGATCCGGCTAACCCCGACACATATGAAGATTATTTTTAATCGATGTAATGCTATATGACTTTTTATTTCGCACCTATTTTTAAATACATCTTTTTATATGTGCTTATTTGTTTACTCTTAATTGCAGGTTGTTGGACAAATATGGTGGGCGGTTGGCTGAGTAGGAGGAGGGGGAGGAGGCGTAGGACGGCGGACGAGGCAGAGCAGGCAGCACAGCAGCAGGCGGCGCCTCAGGACGACGACGACCAGCAGCAGGACGACGACGACCAGCAGCAGGACGCCTCAGGTTCAGGCGGCTCTAGTTCGAGGAGCATCTACCTGCGAGGCCCCGCGAGTCTCCCTCAGCGTCCCATACTTCGGGACAGGCGGCCGCTGATTCGGCCGAAAGGGGAGAGGTATGTAACTTTATGTTCTTCATTCTTGTTCATATTATGTGTTCAAAATCATAATATAAACTAATACTTTTTATTTATCACTTGGGCAGGTCTTGGACGGTTTTGGATTATGTTGGGGGTCATCGTCGCCCCCCAATGGCATCCTCGGTCTGCTGTGCAGGGAACACTTCCCTGGACTTGTGGAGTACGCCGGAGTGACGGGCCCAGCCTTCACATTCGACCACTACGCCGTCGCCCCCGATGCAGTAGACCGGGACGGCAGGGAATTCAATAACAAGGCGGAGCGGGTGAAGCAAGAGCTGTGGGTAAGTCTTAGTATAATGTAAAATATGTCGCATTCGTTGCAAATTCTTGAAATAATGTATGGATACATCGTTTTTGTATGCGACGCTGGATACGAGACTAGGGCGGATGTGGTGGCCACCACGAGCTGTAAGAAGCTCGTCGTGGACATGCACTATGAGGCCCGCATCCAGGCCATCATCACCTACCACAGCTCCATCCTTGGGGAGAGGGTGACCAAACCTCAAGCCCGAACCATGTCGTTGACCAGGGAGCAGTACCTGCAGGTAAAGTCATGCATGTTTGGTACCAGTACTCCATGCATGAATTTTATTTTATCTTCTGATATGCACTTTACGTGTTTACTTTGTAGATGATTCCACATTGGTGCACCGCACATCCTCTATGCTAGGAGCAGATGGTGGATAGGTGGTGTTCGGCTGAGTGGGACGAGGCGCACACCGCTAGCCGGGAACGGCGTTTGATGATGCAAGGCCCCTCCCACCACCAAGGCAGCCGGAGCCTGGGCCAATATGCCGAAGCGTGTGTATGCCACCTTTTTATTTAGATATATAGCACTAAGTTAGATATTATTTCTAACTATCTTGTTGGTTTTCGTTGCAGTCGGCGTCACATGGTGGTCGGCCTTGCTCCACCTTCTCGGCCTATGCTATAGCCCATAAGTGTAAGGCGACGTCCGACGTCACCTACAACCCGGATGACAGGCCCGAGGCCTACACCAACCCCGCCATCTACAGCCGCCTCCATGACTACACCGCCATGGCACAGGAGGTCCATGGCCCAGACTATAATCCGAGCACCAAGCCGATCGACCCCGATGTGCTCATGAGGGTCGGAGGATGCAAGAGACATGGGCGGTACTGGATTGCCGACAGGGCAATCGACTCGTCCTCCACTCCCACTCTGTCTCAGGTGATAGCAAGGAGCACGAGCTCGAGTCCAGCCATATGACCTCGGCACGACAGCTCACAGCATCACATACAACAACTCGAGGTTAGTGCTTCTGTAACTCGTCCTTCCTTGAGTTATATACCTACTCTTTGAGTTACTATAACGTTGGCTTGTAATATTACAGACCCAACAAGAAGAAGAGAGGAGGGAACGTCACGAGATGGAGACGAGGATGATGGCGGAGCGGGAGGCGGAGCACCGGGCAGATCATCAGAGGATGGCGGAGATGTTCCAGTACATGCAGAGCCTTGGCGCCGCATAGGGCATCGCTCCACCACCTCCATTGTTCCCTCCAGTTGACCCTGCTCTCTTCCACACTCCTGTGAGTATCAAAATTGTAGTTAGATGTTTGTAATGCATCTGGTATAACACATGCAATCTCTTCTCTGTGCAGGGCCAATCTGGGGCGGCATCCAACAACCCTCCGGAAGGGTTCAGCCCAACCCAGCCCCGGTCAAACAGCCCACCTCCATGAGTGTTGTGTTTTCGTTGTTTTAGACTTCAGAACTTATGTATAATACTTATGTCTATGTTTGATACTTATGTGAGAGCTTGCGACGTTTGAGACATATGTTTGTGTTTGATACTTGTGTTGAACACTTATGTTTGTGATGGATATTTATGATTGTGGTGACGGTTTTATGTTTGTGTTGGCTATTTATGTTTGTGATGATATCTGTGATGTATATATGTGATATATATGTGTCGGCGTTTCGAGACCGGGGGGTCCCTAAGCCGACGAGTGAATGTGTCGCGTGCCCCAGCCCAGATGGGTCGAGCGCGTGGGCGAGCGCGAAGGGGGGAAGCGAGGTGGCCGGAGACGGGCGTGAGAGAGGTGGAAATCCCGCGGCCTTCGTGTTCGTCCCGCGCCCAGGTCGGGTGCGCTTGCAGTAGGGGGTTACAAGCGTCCACGCGGGTGAGGGAAGCGAGCAGCCCCAAGAGAGCGCCTGTCTCGTCCTCGTCCCCGCGCGGCCAACCTTCTCTAAGAAGGCCCTGGTCCTTCCTTTTATAGGCGTAAGGAGAGGATCCAGGTGTACAATGGGGGTGTAGCAGAGTGCTACGTGTCTAGCGGGGGAGAGCTAGCGCCCTAAGTACATGCCAATGTGGCAGCCGGAGAGATCTTGGCACCCAGCTGGTGTGGTGTCGTGGCTGTCGGAGGAGCGGCGGAGCCTGGCGGAGGGACAGCTGTCGAAGTGGTTGAGTCCTTGCTGACGTCCCCCTGCTTCCGTAAGAGAGCTGAGAGCCGCCGTCGTCACAGAGCTTGCGGGGCGCCACCATTGCCTATCTGGCAGAGCTAGCCAGATGGCACATCAGTCTTGTTCTCTGCGGCCCGAGTCGGCTCGGGGTAGAGTGATGATGGCGCTTCCTGCTGACGTGGCTGGCCTGCGCCCTAGGTTGGGCGTCGTGGAGGCTCCTCCGAAGCCGGGGTCGAGTCTGTCTTCCGTGGCCGAGGCCGAGTCCGAGCCCCTGGGTCGGGCGAGGCGGAGGTCGTTCGGCAGAGGCCAGGGCGGAGTCCGAGCCCTGGGGTCGGGTGAAGCGGAGTTCGTCGTCTTCTGGGGCTGAGCCCGAGTCCGAGCCCTGGATAGGGCGGAGCGGAGTTCGCCGTCTTCCGGGACTTAGCCCGAGTCCGAGCCCTGGGTCGGGCGGAGCGGAGTTCGCCGTCTTCCGGGACTTAGCCCGAGTCCGAGCCCTGGGTCGGGCGGAGCGGAGTTCGTCGTCTTCCGGGACTTAGCCCGAGTCCGAGCCCTGGGTCGGGCGGAGAGGAGTTCGCCGTCTTCCGGGGCTTAGCCCGAGTCCGAGCCCTGGGTCGGGCGGAGCGGAGTTCGCCGTCTTCCGGGGCTTAGCCCGAGTCCGAGCCCTGGGTCGGGCGGAGCGGAGTTTCCTATGGTGCCTTTGGCAGGGCCTGATTGCCTGTCAGTCTCACTCTGTCAAGTGACACTGCAGTTGGAGTGGCGCAGGCGGCGCTGTCCTTCCGTTAGACCGGTCAGTGGAGCGACGAAGTGACGGCGGTCACTTCGGCTCTGCCGGGGGGCGCGCGTCAGGATAAAGGTGTCAGGCCACCTTTGCGTTAAATGCTCCTGCGACTCGGTCGGTCGGCGCGGCGATTTAGTCAGGGTTGCTTCTTAGCGAAGGCAAGGCCTCGGGCGAGCCGGAGATGTGTCCGCCGTTGGAGGGGGGCCTCGGGCGAGACGGAAATCCCTCGGGGTCGGCTGCCCTTGTCCGAGGCTAGGCTCGGGCGAGGCGTGATCGAGTCGCTCGTATGGACTGATCCCTGACTTAATCGTACCCATCAGGCCTCTGCAGCTTTATGCTGATGGGGGTTACCAGCTGAGAATTAGGCGTCTTGAGGGTACCCCTAATTATGGTCCCCGACAGTAGCCCCCGAGCCTCGAAGGGAGTGTTAGCACTCGCTTGGAGGCTTTCGTCGCACTTTTTTGCAAGGGGACCAACCTTCCTCGGTTGCATTTTGTTCCGGTGGGTGCGCGCGAGCGCACCCGCCGGGTGTAGCCCCCGAGGCCTCGGAGGAGTGGTTTCACTCCTCCGAGGTCTTAATGCCTTGCGTAATGCGTCGGCTGGTCTGGTTGTTCCCTCATGCGAACTGGCCATAGCCCGGGTGTACGGTCGGGGCCCAAGTTCTCGGGCTGGTATGTTGACGCTGTCAACGGTTCGGCCGGAGCCGGGTTTGCGAGAGCAGCCCCGGAGCCTCCGCACAGGGCGAGAGGACGGTCAGGGACAGACTCGGCTTTTTTACATACGCCCCTACGTCGCCTTTCCGCAAGGAGGAGGGGGGGAGAGCGCCATGTTACCCTCGATGGGCACCGAACATGGTGTCTCCGGTGAGCTGCAAGCGGGTAATCCGAGTGGACGTCCGTGCCCCGTTCGTTAGGGGTCGGCTAGGGGCCCAGAGGCACGCCCAAAAGTACCTGCGGGTGATCTGCCGGACCCGGTCCCCTGGCGACGGGGTCCGAGGGCTCGATGCCTCCCTCTGATGGGATTCCGTTACAAGATCGCTCCCGCTGGTCTCGGAAATGTCCTAGGGTACCTCGGGAGCGCAGCCCGAGCCTCGGCTATGTATCGAACGTACCCCTGGTCATCCCTCGCTCGGCGTCTGAGGCGACTGTGAACCCTTCAGGGGCCAGCCTTCGAACCCCTGATCAGTAATGGGCGCGGAGCCCGAGTAGCCTGAGGCGGCCGTGGAACCCTTCGGGGGGCCGGCCTTCGAACCTCTGACCAGTAGTGGGTGTAGGGCCCACGCGATCTGAGGCGGCTGTTGAACCCTTCGGGGGGCCAGCCTTCGAACCTCTGATCAGTAAGGAGGCTCAGAGCCTGGTTCCTTCACGGGGAAGGATCCTTTTCGGGGTATCCCCTTTTCCCTGTCCCTGTTGCAAGAGATAGAGAAAAAGGAGAAAAGGAAAAGGATACGAAATCGAACGACGCGGCGTACCTTTTTTGGCGCGGTTATTACGGCGAAGGTGAAGCGTCGCCCGCTTCTCCTGCCAGAAACGCCGCCTGTCCTGCCGCGGAGTTAATGCGACGGGGCGAGTGGTTGGCGGGGCGGCCGTTGCGCGTGCGCGAGCCGTTCGAGGAACGGATCATGGGCGCCCTGTCTTCACGCCGTGAGAGGGAGTTCTCTTGCTGCCCCCGGATGGGACGTGAGCCTGGCCGACGACGTGACCGTTGCTCCCGCCTACCTGCCATCGTCATTACTGTCGGCCCACTTTCGGCTGCATTGACCGTCGCGCCATGTTGGCGCTGCTGGGTCGTGCGCTGGGTCGCCTCGAGTCGCGGCATTGGTTCCGCAGCCGAAGAGGCGCAGTGGTGGCGCAAGTGGCGGTGCAGTTGCTTGCATGCAGCATCCGGCGCGCCGGTTGCGTGACGCGTGGGCCTGGGCCTCCATGCCGGCGTGTTGGGAGTCGGAGAAGCGCGTCCACCTGGCGCGGTTGCATGCCGCCTGCATGGCTGCCCGCCCCTTCCGCCCGTTGGTCTGGGCAAAAGTGGGGGGTCGCTTGTAACCGCTGGGCGGTTGTGTGCACCACGCGCGGCGGTTTGGCTTCTTCTGCTCTGAGCCGGTTTGCATGACATGCGGGACCCAGCCCCCGCGCCGCAGGGGAGGGCCTTGGAGCGTGTTGGAGAAGACTCAGCCCGTGACGTTTGGCGGCGCACGTAGGGAGAGTTGCCTTTAAAAGGAGGGCGACCCCTTTCGGAAGGCGACCATGTCTTCTCCCTCCCTTATGCATCGCGTCTTTCCACCTCTCAAGCCCCCGGATGGGGGATACCCGCCGTCTTTTCGCCTCATCGTTGGAGGAACGCAACTCCGTGGGAGTTGGTACCTTTCAGCCATCGTTCGGCTTCAAGGATTTTCATCAGCCAGCCCGGCTGTACCCCCCCCCCCCCCCCGCCGGTGGTCACCCAAGACGGTGACCGCCAGTTCCTGGGTGGGGAGAAGCAAGCCGGACTGCGATCTTGGTCCCACCCTCAGCTTCAAGGATGTTCATCATCCTCGCTGGGGTGGGGGCCGGGCTGAGCCGGCGCTCTACCTCCCGCGCGGGTTCGTGGGTCACCCTTTCCCGCGGCGTTCGAGGGAGAGGGCGCTCACTGGCCCTGCGGGCGGCCCGGACTTCGACAACGCGGGGCTGGTCGACGGTGGGCGCCGTCACCTCCAGCGTGTCGGGCTCGTCGGCTTGGCTCCCGGCGGCCCCTCCTGCCGGAGGGCGGCTGCCGCGCCGTGTGCACGGGAGGACCACCCAAGATGCCGCGCGCTGCTAGGGCGGCGTTCGTGTTCTGGGGTGGTCCTGCCTTTGCACCGGGATGGCGCCCTCACGCGGAGGTCGGTGCCCCACTCGCCCGGGAGGATTTGAGTGGGGATCTGCCGGGGGGCCGATGGCCCCTGCCGTCGGTGCCGAGGCGGAGGCGGCTCGAGAAGTCCCCGTCACCGATGGGATCACCGCCACCATCCGCGCTTCGGGCCTCCGGTTCTTCGTACTTGTCCTCGCCCCTCGAGCGTCGGTGTAGGCGAGGGCAAGATTGCAGCAGCGCCCACCCTGAGGCCTGCGCTGCTGCAGCTCGACCATCCGGAGCGGGGGTCGTTGTCGTCGTAGTCAGAGCGGGCGGCGGCGAGCCGCTCGTCAGTCTTCTGTTGCTCCGCAGGCCTTCCCCCATGGAGTGGGGTTGTTCGTACCTGCGGAGGGGGAACCGGAGTTCTGTTTGTAATGGCACTTTGAATGCCAGTGTTTTTTGTTCATCGTGGCTGTCGAGGCCTGAACATGTATGTAATTTTGGCACGGAGCCGTGTTTTTTCCTCATTTTCGAGCACTAAGACTCGCCTGTTGATTATCTGAACCGCTTCACCAAGCATGAGTCGCCCCGTGTCAAGGTGACGAGTGAGGTATCCGTATCCCGGAGGCGTAGGAGTCCCTCGGCTCGATCGGCCTTGTTGTCTGAGGCTCCTCTAGCTTAGTTAAAGAGACCCCTTGGCCGCTCTTCGACGAGCCGAGGCCAGGGGTAGCGATATCAGCACGAACAGAGGCGGAGCTGGCTCGAAAATGAAAACCTGGTTGGCCAGAGCCTAGCCGGGTTGCCCGTCATCGGGACCGACGCCGGAGTTGATCAGCCGAGGCCTCGGATCGGGCTGGCGCCCTTGGAAGATGGTTGGCTGAGGCCCCAGGGGTAACCGGCCGAGCCGCCTGCTCGGGCCGGATTCCCGGAGAAGTCCCTGGACCACGTCACCGTCCGAGGCTGGGTCGGACCTTGCTGAAGGTGTCGTCGATGCCGAGGGTGCTACAGCCCCCTTCCAGTGTGAAGACCCGAGCCTGCAGGATCAGATTGTCTTGTAGCGTGTGCCTTCTGCGGCCGTCGAGGCCAGAACACACACCCTCGCTGCGTTGTAAAGCTGCGTCTCTTTTCCTCTTGTTTCGAGTATCTGGACTTTTTTATCGGTAACAGGGATGTTTGTGCGAGCGAGAGTTGCTTCTCGCGGAAGGTGATGAGTGAGGTATCCGTATCCCGGAGGCGTGGGAGTCCCTCGGCTCGGTCGGCCTTGCCGCTTACGCGTACTTTCACCCGTCCATGAGGCCCTGTCACCGACTCAGTCGAGAAGGCTCGAAGGATCGCTTCGGCAGAAGAGCTTCCGAACGTAAAGACTTGTTCGATCCGCGGAATCACTTTATCCGAACGCGAGTTACTTATCGCAGAAGGTGATGAGTGAGGTATCCGTATCCTGGAGGCGTAGGAGTCCCTCGGCTCGGTCAGCCTTGGCTGCTTACGTGTACTCCGTCGTTTTCAGGATCCACTTTTCGAAGTAGTCAGAAAGCACGAAAGACATTCTGGCAGAAGAGATCTTTTTTCGAGGAAAATTTCGACGCAGAGGGGGTTTCCCCCCTTTTAGCCCCCGAGGGAGGGTCGGGCTTTGCCGAGGCGAGGCCGACCCTTCATTGATGACTAAACTTTGCGTGGGTGCGAGGTATATGAACAACTTGAAAACATCTTAAGGGTAGAAGCGACGTAGCTGTTGGATGTTCCAAGCGTTGTCGTAGACCTCGCCTTGACTGTTGGCCAGCTTGTACGTTCCGGGCTTCAGAACTTTGGCGATGACGAATGGCCCCTCCCAGGGGGGCGTGAGCTTGTGCCTCCCTCGGGCGTCTTGCCGCAGCCGAAGCACCAGGTCGCCCACCTGGAGGTCTCGGGGCCGGACCCCTCAGGCGTGGTAGCGTCGCAGGGACTGCTGGTACCGCGCCGAGTGTAGTAAGGCCTTATCCCGAGCTTCTTCCAGCTGGTCCAGCGAGTCTTCTCGGCTAACTTGGTTGCTTTGACCGTTGTAGGCCCTCGTCCTCGGGGAGCCGTATTCCAGGTCAGTGGGCAAGACAGCCTCGGCCCCATAGAGCAGGAAGAACGGCGTGAAACCCGTGGCTCGGCTCGGCGTTGTCCTCAGGCTCCAGACCACCGAGGGGAGTTCCTTCATCCATCGCTTGCCGAACTTGTTGAGGCCGTTGTAAATCCGAGGCTTGAGCCCTTGTAGAATCATGATGTTGGCACGCTCTACTTGCCCATTCGACATGGGATGAGCCACGGCGGCCCAGTCCACCCGGATGTGGTGATCCTCGCAGAAGTCCAAGAATTTTCTGCCGGTGAACTGGGTGCCGTTGTCGGTGATGATGGAGTTTGGGACCCCGAAGCGATGGATGATGTTGGTGAAGAACGCCACCGCCTGCTCGGACCTGATGCTGTTCAGAGGTCGGACCTCGATCCACTTGGAGAATTTGTCAATGGCGACCAGCAGGTGCGTGTAGCCCCCGGGCGCCTTCTGCAAGGGACCGACGAGGTCCAGACCCCACACAGCAAAGGGCCAGGTGATGGGTATCGTCTGCAGAGCCTGAGCGGGCAGGTGGGTCTGCTTCGCATAGAATTGGCACCCTTCGCAGGTGCGGACAATTCTAGTGGCGTCAGCCACCGCCGTTGGCCAGTAGAAGCCTTGCCGGAAAGCATTCCCGACTAAGGCTCGAGGCGCTGCGTGATGGCCGCAAGCTCCCGAGTGTATCTCTTGCAGAAGTTCCTGACCTTCGGCGATGGAGATGCATCGCTGGAGGATGCCCGAGGGGCTGCGGTGGTAGAGCTCCTTCTCATCGCCCAGCAAGACGAACGACTTGGCGCGTCGCGCTACCCGCCGAGCCTCGGCTTGGTCGAGGGGTAGCTCTCCTTGGCGGAGATATTGCAGGTACGGGGTCTGCCAATTTCGATCAGGCGTGGCCCCGCTCTGCTCCTCCTCGACGTGCAGTGCCTCGCCCTCGGGGGCCGAGGGTACCTCGGGCTGAACCGAGGGCGCCTCGGGCCGAGCTGAGGGTGCCTCGGGCTGAGCCGAGGGTACCTTGGGCTGGACCGAGGGTGCCTCGGGCTCGGGCGTGTCGTCGATCTTGACGGACGGTTGATGCAGATCCCGGGAGAAGACGTCCGGGGGAACCGTCGTTCGCCCCGAGGCTATTTTTGCCAGCTCGTCCGCAGTCTCGTTGTAGCGCCGAGCGATGTGGTTAAGCTCGAGCCCGTAGAACTTGTCTTCCAGGCGCCGAACCTCATCGCAGTAGGCCTCCATCTTCGGGTCGCGGCAGTGGGAGTTCTTCATGACTTGGTCGATGACGAGCTACGAGTCACCGCGGGCGTCGAGGCGTCTGACCCCTAGCTCGATGGCGATCCGCAACCCGTTGACCAGAGCCTCGTACTCAGCCACATTGTTGGACGCCGGGAAATGGAGGCGTAGCACGTAGCGTAGGTGTTTCCCAAGGGATGAGATGAAGAGCAGGCCCGCGCCGGCTCCCGTCTTCATCAGCGACCCATCGAAAAACATGGTCCAGAGCTCCGGTTGGATCGGAGCCATCGGTAGCTGGGTGTCGACCCATTCAGCTACGAAGTCCGCCAATACCTGGGACTTGATGGCCTTCCGAGGGGCGAACGAGATTGTCTCGCCCATGATTTCCACCGCCCACTTTGCAATCCTGCCCGAGGCCTCTCGGCACTGGATGATCTCCCCAGGGGGAAGGATGACACCACAGTTACCGGATGAGACTCGAAGTAGTGTCGCAACTTCCGCCTCGTCAGGATCACTGCATACAGCAGCTTCTGGACTTGTGGGTAGCGAATCTTGGTCTCGGAGAGTACCTCGCTGACGAAGTAGACTGGCCTCTGAACGGGCAATGCATGCCCCTCTTCTTGCCTCTCGACCACAATCGCGGCGCTAACCACCTGAGTGGTCGCGGCGACGTAGACCAAGAGGGCTTCTCCATCAGCTGGGGGCACCAAGATAGGCGCCTTTGTGAGGAGCGCCTTCAGGTTCCCGAGAGCTTCCTCGGCCTCAGGGGTCCAAGCGAAACACTCGGCCTTCCTCAAGAGGCGGTACAGAGGCAGACCTCTTTCGCCGAGGCGTGAGATGAAGCGGCTCAGGGCCGCGAGACATCCCATGACCCTCTGTACGCCTTTTAAGTCCTTGATGGGCCCCATGCTGGTGATAGCTGCGATCTTCTCCGGGTTGGCTTCGATGCCCCGCTCGGAGACGATGAACCCCAAGAGCATGCCCCGGGGCACCCCGAAGACACACTTCTCAGGATTGAGCTTGACGCCTTTCGCTTTGAGACATCGGAATGTCACTTCAAGGTCGGAGAGGAGGTCGGAGGCCTTCCTTGTCTTGACTACGATGTCATCGACGTAGGCCTCGACTGTGCGACCGATGTGTTCGCCGAACACATGGTTCATGCACCGCTGGTACGTCGCGCCTGCATTCCTCAAACCGAACGGCATGGTGACATAGCAGTACATGCCGAAGGGTGTGATGAAAGAAGTCGCGAGCTGGTCGGACTCTTTCATCCTGATTTGGTGATACCCTGAGTAGGCATCGAGGAAGGACAGGGTTTCGCACCCAGCAGTGGAATCCACGATTTGATCGATGCGAGGCAGAGGGTAGGGAACCTTCGGACATGCTTTGTTGAGACCAGTATAGTCTACACACATCCGCCATTTCCCCCCTTTCTTTCTCACAAGCACAGGGTTGGCAAGCCATTCGGGATGGAATACCTCTTTGATGAACCCTGCTGCCATTAGCTTGTGGATCTCCTCGCCTATCACTCTGCGCTTCTCCTCGTCGAATCGGCGCAGAGGCTGCCTGACGGGTCGGGCTCCGGCCCGAATATCCAGCGAGTGCTCGGCGACATCCCTCGGTATGTCGGGCATGTCCGAGGGACTCCACGCAAAGACGTCGGCGTTTGCGCGGAGAAAGTCGACGAGCACTGCTTCCTATTTGGGGTCGAGCCCGGAACCGATCCGGATCTGCTTGGAGGTGTCGCCACTGGGGTCGAGAGGGACGACCTTGACCGTCTCCACTGGCTCGAAGTTGCCGGCATGACGCTTCACGTCTGGCACCTCTTTAGAGAGGCTTTCCCGGTCGGCGATGAGGGCCTCGGACTCGGCGAGGGCCTCGGCGTACTCCACAAACTCCACGTCGCATTCGAACGCGTGTTCGTACGTGGGGCCGACGGTGATGACCCCGTTGGGGCCCGGCATCTTGAGCTTCAGGTAGGTGTAGTTGGGGACGGCCATGAACTTCGCGTAGCATGGCCTCCCCAGTACCGCATGGTAGGTTCCTCGGAACCCGACCACCTCGAACGTCACAGTCTCCCTTCGGAAGTTGGAGGGCGTTCCGAAGCAGACAGGAAGGTCGAGTCATCTGAGGGGCTGGACGCGCTTCCCGGGAATGATCCCGTGGAAGGGCGCAACGCCTGCTCGGACGGAGGACAGATCGACGCGCAGGAGCCTGAGGGTCTCGGTGTAGATGATGTTGAGGCAGCTGCCCCCGTCCATCAGGACCTTGGTGAGCCTGACGTCGCCGACGATGGGGTCGACGACGAGCGGGTATTTCCCCGGGCTCGGCACGTGGTCGGGGTGGTTAGCTTGGTCGAAGGTGATGGGCTTGTCGGACCAGTCTAGGTAGACTGGCGCCGCCACCTTCACCGAGCAGACCTCCCGGCGCTCTTGCTTGCGATGCCGAGCCGAGGCATTCGCCACATGCCCACCGTAGATCATGAAGCAGTCGCGGACCTCGGGGAACTCTCCTGCTTGGTGATCTTCCTTCTTGTCGTCGTCGCGGGCCCTGCCACCCTCTGCGGGTGGCCCGACCCTGTGGAAGTGGCGCCGAAGCATGACGCACTCCTCGAGGGTGTGCTTGACGGGCCCCTGATGATAGGGGCATGGCTCCTTGAGCATCTTGTCGAAGAGGTTGGCACCTCCGGGGGGCTTCCGAGGGTTCTTGTACTCGGTAGCGGCGACAAGGTCCGCGTCGGCGGCGTCGCGTTTCGCTTGCGACTTCTTCTTGCCTTTCTTCTTGGCGCCGCGCGGAGTAGACGCCTCGGGAGCATCATCCGATGGGCGGCCCTGGGGCTGCTTGTCCTTTCGGAAGATAGCTTCGACCGCCTCCTGGCCAGAGGCGAACTTGGTGGCGATGTCCATCAGCTCGCTCGCCCTGGTGGGGGTCTTGCGACCCAACTTGCTCACCAGGTTGCGGCAGGTGGTGCCGGCAAGGAACGCGCCGATGACATCCGAGTCGGTGATGTTGAGCAGCTCGGTGCGCTGCTTCGAGAATCGCCGGATGTAGTCCCGGAGAGACTCTCCCGGCTGCTGCCGGCAGCTTCGGAGGTCCCAGGAATTCCCGGGGCGCACGTACGTGCCCTGGAAATTGCCGGCGAAGGCTTGGACCAAGTCATCCCAGTTGGAGATCTGCCCCGGAGGCAGATGCTCCAACCAGGCGCGAGCAGTGTCGGAGAGGAACAAGGGGAGGTTGCGGATGATGAGGTTGTCGTCGTCCGTTCCACCCAGTTGGCAGGCCAGGCGGTAGTCCGCGAGCCACAGTTCCGGTCTCGTTTCCCCCGAGTACTTTGTGATAGTAGTCGGGGGTCGGAACCGGGTCGGGAACGGCGCCCGTCGGATGGCCCGACTGAAGGCCTGCGGACCGGGTGGTTCGGGCGAGGGACTCCGATCCTCTCCGCTGTCGTAGCGTCCCCCACGCCTGGGGTGGTAGCCTCGGCGCACCCTTTCGTCGAGGCGGGCCCAACGGTCGCGACGATGGTGCTCGTTGCCGAGGTGGCCCGGGGCCGCAGGCGCGGTGTTGCGCGTGCGCCCGGTGTAGACCGAGGCTTCCCGCACGAATCGGGAAGTCGCGGCGTGAGGTTCCGAGGGGTATCCTTGCCTTCGGGAGGCAGAGCTTTCGGCCCGTCGGACCGCGGCGCCCTCCAGGAGATTCTTGAGCTCTCCCTGGATTCGCCGACCCTCGGTGGTTGATGGCTCCGGCATCGCGCGGAGGAGCATCGCTGCGGCTGCCAGGTTCTGACCGACCCCACTGGATGCGGGTGGCGGCCTGACCCTGACGTCGTTGGCGATGCGGTGCTGGAAACCCTGGGGCAGGTGACGTATTTCTCCGGCCGGGGGTTGGCCCGCCCATACCTGCCCGACGTCCCGGCGGATCGACTCAAGCGCTCCTGCTCCCTCGTCGAGCCTGGCCTGCGCCCCGCGGACTTGCTTGAGATGTGGGTCGTGACCCCCCGCCGGAACGGGGACCACAGCTAGCTCCCGCGGGATGTCAGCGCGAGGCACCGGCCTAGGGAGATCACTGTCCTCTGGCATGCCGAGATGGTTGCCTTTGGAGGGATCCCCTAGCTCGACGTGGAAACATTCGCGGCTTGGGCCGCAGTCCTCGTCGTCGAGGCTGCGGCTACCGTCGAAACAGTCGAAGAGGCAGTAGTCACATGCGGTCATAAAGTCCCGCATGGCACTGGGGTTGCCAAATCCAGAGAAATCCCAACAGATGCTGGGATCGTCATCTTCCTCGGACCCAGAGGGCCCGTAGGTCGAGACGTCCATCAATCGGTCCCAAGGCGAACGCATACGAAACCCCAGAGGGGTTGCACTCGCCTCAACGAGAGCGCCCGCCAAAGCGAGGTCGCTAGGCAGGTTGAGGCTGAGTCGAAATGACGTAGGATGGGAATCGGTCGGTACCTTTTGGTCGACGAGCAGCGACATAGTCACGTCGGGGACTGATTGCACCGTCGTCTCAGCTACGAGGGCGACGTCCAGCAAGCTCTCCGCGAGCGCGCTGGCGTCGTCCACTTGCTCGGGATTGGCGTGTCGCGGGGGGACGGCGCTCGCCTTCGTCTCAAACGCGAGGTCGACGCCCGACGCGCCCCCCGTTGGGGCGCTGGGGACGTCGATTCGCTCGACAGCCGACGAAGCGCGGCCTCCCGCTTGGCCTTGGTTGCCCCGCCTCCTCCTCCGTTGGCGGGGGAGAGGACGGGGCGAGCTCGAATGTTGTTCTTCCACCACGCGGGGAAGATGTCGTCGATTCCGCCGCCGGTGGACGGGTTGTCAGCCGCCATTGCCGTTGTCGCGCGGCGGTGAAAGGAGTATCATGTCGTAGCTGCCGTCGAAGGACATGAACTCAAGACTCCCGAAACGGAGCACCGTCCCGGGCCGGAGAGGTTGCTGGAGACTGCCCATCTGGAGCCTGACGGGAAGCTGTTCGTCAACACGCAGCAGGCCCCTACTTGGCGCGCCAACTGTCGGCGTTTTGAGACCGGGGGTCCCTAAGCCGACGAGTGAATGTGCCGCGTGCCCCAGCCCAGATGGGTCGAGCGCGTGGGCGAGCGCGAAGGGGGGAAGCGAGGTGGCCGGAGACGGGCGTGAGAGAGGTGGAAATCCCGCGGCCTTCATGTTCGTCCCGCGCCCAGGTCGGGTGCGCTTGCAGTATGGGGTTACAAGCGTCCACGCGGGTGAGGGAAGCGAGCGGCCCCAAGAGAGCGCCTGTCTCGTCCTCGTCCCCGCGCGACCAACCTTCTCTAAGAAGGCCCTGGTCCTTCCTTTTATAGGCGTAAGGAGAGGATCCAGGTGTACAATGGGGGTGTAGCAGAGTGCTACGTGTCTAGCGGGGGAGAGCTAGCGCCCTAAGTACATGCCAATGTGGCAGCCGGAGAGATCTTGGCACCCAGCTGGTGTGGTGTCGTGGCTGTCGGAGTAGCGGCGGAGCCTGGCGGAGGGACAGCTGTTGGAGCGGTTGAGTCCTTGCTGACGTCCCCCTGCTTCTGTAAGAGAGCTGAGAGCCACCGTCGTCACAGAGCTTGCGGGGCGCCATCATTGCCTATCTGGCAGAGCTAGCCAGATGGCACATCAGTCTTGTTCTCTGCGGCCCGAGTCGGCTCGAGGTAGAGTGATGATGGCGCTTCCTGCTGACGTGGCTGGCCTGCGCCCTAGGTTGGGCGTCGTGGAGGCTCCTCCGAAGCCGGGGTCGAGTCTGTCTTTCGTGGCCGAGGCCGAGTCCGAGCCCCTGGGTCGGGCGAGGCGGAGGTCGTTCGACAGAGGCCAGGGCGGAGTCCGAGCCCTGGGGTCGGGTGAAGCGGAGTTCGTCGTCTTCTGGGGCTGAGCCCGAGTCCGAGCCCTGGATAGGGCGGAGCGGAGTTCGCCGTCTTCCGGGACTTAGCCCGAGTTCGAGCCCTGGGTCGGGCGGAGCGGAGTTCGCCGTCTTCCGGGACTTAGCCCGAGTCCGAGCCCTGGGTCAGGCAGAGCGGAGTTCGCCGTCTTCCGGGACTTAGCCCGAGTCCGAGCCCTGAGTCGGGCGGAGCGGAGTTCGCCGTCTTCCGGGGCTTAGCCCGAGTCCGAGCCCTGGGTCGGGCGGAGCGGAGTTCGCCGTCTTCCGGGGCTTAGCCCGAGTCCGAGCCCTGGGTCGGGCGGAGCGGAGTTCGCCGTCTTCCGGGGTTTAGCCCGAGTCCGAGCCCTGGGTCGGGCGGAGCGGAGTTTCCTATGGTGCCTTTGGCAGGGCCTGACTGCCTGTCAGTCTCACTCTGTCAAGTGACACTGCAGTCGGAGTGGCGCAGGTGGCGCTGTCCTTCCGTCAGACCGGTCAGTGGAGCGGCGAAGTGACGGCGGTCACTTCGGCTCTGCCGGGGGGCGCGCGTCAGGATAAAGGTGTCAGGCCACCTTTGCGTTAAATGCTCCTGCGACTCGGTCGGTCGGCGCGGCGATTTAGTCAGGGTTGCTTCTTAGCGAAGGCAAGGCCTCGGGCGAGCCGGAGATGTGTCCGCCGTTGGAGGGGGGCCTCGGGCGAGACGGAAATCCCTCGGGGTCGGCTGCCCTTGTCCGAGGCTAGGCTCGGGCGAGGCGTGATCGAGTCGCTCGTATGGACTGATCCCTGACTTAATCGTACCCATCAGGCCTCTGCAGCTTTATGCTGATGGGGGTTACCAGCTGAGAATTAGGCGTCTTGAGGGTACCCCTAATTATGGTCCCCGACAATATGTGATATCTTTTGTTTGTGTGGATGGAATACAAAAAACAAATAAAAAAGGTATATACTGGTCACTTTGCCGAGTGTTACACTCGGCAAAGAGGTGCTTTGCCGAGTGTCAGGGTCATAACACTCAGCAAAGAGCACAGACCTGGGCACCGGTTTAGGGTCTTTGCCGAGTGTTATGTCGCTGGCACTCGGCAAAGAGGTCGGCTTTGCCGAGTGCCGCACAGAACACTCGGCAAAGAGCCTGACATGGGGACCCTCCCTGGCGGGCTCTTTGCCGAGTGTCCCAAGTGGCACTCAGCAAAGATGGATTCTTTGCCGAGTGCTGCCGGGCAGACACTCGGCAAAGATAACTCCTTTGCCGAGTGTCACCAGGGACACTCGGCAAAGCCGCCGTCTCCGTCACCCGGCGCTGTAACGGCTGCTTTTCTTTGCCGAGTGCTCTCTGGCACTCGGCAAACCTCTTTGTCAAGTGCCCGAGAAAAAGTACTCGGCAAAGAAGGCTTTGCCGATGCACTGTTTGCCGAGCCTTCTTTGCCGAGTGTCGCACTCGACAAAGCCTTTGCCGAGTGTTTCTAAGGCTTCGCCGAGTGCTTCAGGCACTCGGCAAAGCGATTGTTTCCGGTAGTGAATTTGTTACGGCGGAAATACTACAACTGTCCCACACCAACATCCAGTGATCTATCTGTTCTATTTATAAGAGAATAGCGCTTCTAGAAATTAAACCTCCTCTCATGCTGCTAGATAAGTATATGATATGATTTTTTTTTAGTATTGCCTCACTTTTTTCACGGGCAATACACGTAGCAAACCGACGCAGTTATAACGACAATGCCATGTGATGTGTATGCTATAGAAGGCTATATTGAAATCATGCTTTAAACCAATATGTTTTTGTTTATATAGAATTGTAGGTCCTGCCAGAACCTATAATTAGGGCTAGTTTGGAAACACCTTTTTTCCAAGGGATTCTAATTGTCCCAAGAGCAAATGAACTAATTTCCCTTGTGAAAATGAAAATCTCTTGAAAAAATGAGGTTCCAAACTAGCCCTTAGTATGAAAATTGTCACCACTCAAACCCATATGAAAAGAAGTTATTTCATACTAGAGTATTGCTAGTTTTGACATTTCTCAAATAGATTAAGAAGATTGATTAAATGACTAATTTTTTCCCTTTGTTATTTACATTGGTTTACATGTGCAAGATAGCTACATGTCTATTGGACAACATTGCCATTCATATCTACTTCACTTTTGAAAATAAAAGCGTTGAAATAAACCCGGTTCTCTTCAATAGACAATAGGGACATAACCGGGGGGGGGGGGGGGGGGGGGCAATAAATCTCATGTACAATGCTTTGAATTTTCGAATAGTGTATGTAGTAGTGCGAGATCATGTGACAGTGACTCTAGGGCCGGATGTCTCCGTTATCTACAACGCTGTGAGCTAGGTTATTTTTGCAGGAATGCAGGTGATAGGTTAATATAATATTTGAGATCATTCCCAAACTTCCACCTCATGCATAATCAAGAAAAAATGGTGGAAGGTTAATTGCATCATTCCTAAATATTTACCTCTTGCAGAATCTTGAATATTCTAGTGTAAGCGCATATGTAAGGTGTATTGTCAAGAAAAAAAGGGGAATATATTGTGCAGTGCTGGTAGCCAATGCATTATTGTCCACGCTAACAATTTCACGTGATAATTCTACTAAGGGCATGTTTGTTTGAAGGGATTGAGGATGATTAAATTTGTTCCTATTTAAAATTGAATGGGGAGGGATTTAATCTCGCTCAATCTAGTTTTAACCAAACAAGGCTTTAAGAAGTCTTTGTTACCGAATAGTTTCGGTTACATCTATAACAATTTTGCCTCTCCAATAACCAATTAGATTCCAAGGCAAAGAATAACCGGTTACACCAATTGATGCAACAGTCCCTTAAAGTGACGATGGGATGACGGGAAACAAAATTGACAATGTGGCAGTGGGATTCGTGATCATGTGGCAATGGAAAATAGTATTAGGGCTAGTTTGGAAATCTCAATTTTTCCAAGAAAAAATAAACTAAATGTTTTTAGGAAAATGTAAATCCCTTGGTAAAATAGTATTTCTAAACTAGCCTTTATAAGAGGGAAAATCGCACTATCTGTAACTACAAATTAGGGGGGGTTTTGGGGCTATCAAAAAGTTGAGACAGATTTATGGAAGCAGTTGAATACTAGTTTTTTTTAATTTTTCCTAATAATTTAATCCTGTTGACTCTTGTTCCAGAGATATTGTGTTTCATTAGTCATTGAAAATCAAAATCCAGAAGCCATATAATCTAAAATTATTGCATTCAATGTACAAACGTATTAGTCTGGGCAACTGGCCTCCTCAGCGGGAGCGATTGATAATTTTGCTATTATTATCTGTGGGCTTTGTCAATATGTAATCAGACCCACAAATCATAGACACAGATGATCCGACCAGTTATAGACCTAATAGAGTCAAAATTGAGAGTGACAAAATAACAAATTTCTCCATCCGCGGAGGGCGAGGCTTTCTAGCTTTATCCTATTTCTACGGAGGCAATATGAAGTGGCGAAACTTCTACCGCGACACTGTGGTCTGAAGTGGCAAGACACTTTCGGGTCCAGCTTCCTCTGCTTCAGAGGATCTATCAGTGACAGTCTTTGACATATCGAACATCCTTTTGAGAGTCTTTGTGAAGCATGTCCGGTGTTCATCTGCAGAGGCATTGATGAACTCGTGGATGTGATCCCTCAAATCTGAGACGAACGATGTACCGGGTACATTCTTTCGGCATGAATTTGCAGCATGTTTTGAATCAAGTTGGTGTGGTCCTTCAGGTTGGGTATGACCAGACATCGTCACGTCAGACTGCAAATGATGCAAACAGATGTAAGCCATAGCACGAGAGAAACCAGTTCATCACCCAAAGGTTAGTTGTTTACAAAACTACTTCTCAATTGGGTTTGGCAGAGTGCAATACAATCATACAAGAACTAGGCTTTCAGGAGTCACATTGGTATTGTATCCTAATGATTGGAGTATTTCTCAAATTTAGAATAATAAAAAATGCATATTCCAATCAACCATTCACGTACGAATAAAAGTATGAAAGCTACATCACCCAAAAGAAACACACAGAAAAATGCCAAACATGCAGTACTCCCAAAGGGAACTGAAACTCGCTTTAAACACCCTAAGTGACTTGTTTAAAAATATGTTTGTCACTGGGGCTTGACAGAGTGCAGTGCAACCATACAAGGACTAGGCTTTCAGGAACCACATCGGTACTATATCTCAATGATTAGAGTATTTATAAAATTTAGAATAAGCAAAAATGCATATTCCAACCAACCATCATGAGTAAAAGTATGACATCATAACATTGTCTGTCAGGAGATATTATGCCCACTCAACATTGACAGGTCATAAAATGTCGAGGGCTCTAGGCATAATTGAATACTGGTGCTAAGATAAAATATAGCATTGAAACATAGTGCATCAGATGCTCATTTCATTGTTAACACACAAACATAGAAAATAGTGCACCAAAAGATCCTCTCGTTTTCATTGTCAAGACACAAAAACTATGAAAGGGACCGGTGTATGTAGGGGTGGTAATGGATTACGATCCAAATGTTTCTTCACGATTCGTTTGAACTCTTAATTAATTTTAGTTTAAAAATGAATTGAAATAGAGTCTGATCCTAAAATGATACGATCCTTAAAATTCGTAGTGTGAAATTTAGAGCCCATTATCACCCCTAGGTGTATGCAAGAATTGTGAAACATATAGTCCCTCATTATTTTTCAAAGTTTCAAAGAATAAGGGCAATGCATGATATCAACAGTACTAGATTAAAGTTAGGACTGAGGATATCTCAGATTAATAGCGAAAAAATTACTAGTATTGAGCTGAAAAGAAGAAGCAGTTAAATGGTACCCCTTAACTGTTCAGACTCTTCCGTGAATATGCAATAAGACAGCACTGTCTCCAACCCATGAGACCATTATATAAGACAGCCGCGAAAATCATATCTAGGTGAAGCATGCAAGTGGCTAATGAGTCACCATGCTTCTCTGTATCCACAAACCTCAAGATAAAACGCGAAGACGTTACAGAATATCAAAACGAGAATAGTCAATTAGTCATTCAGCATCAGGTCTAAAAGAACAGTAAAAAAAGGCAGAGCCAGTGCCGGAGGCTCCAACCTGAGTGGGGTGGTCTAGGGTCTGGGTCCAGAAGAACACTATAGGCACTAAATTTCAGTATCTCTTCTTTTTTCCCCTTTTGCGAGGAAAACACTTTCATATTGATCTACAGGAAACTATAAAAATCAGTTGTTTCATGCCGAGTTGTGAGTTGGTGTCAGATAAGGAACCACACTAGGCAGGGTGACACCTTCGATTGGCACAACACGAGTTAATATAGGTGTGCTTACTGACCAATCCACACAGGGGTTGCTGCCATGGTCTGGCTGCGGTATGTGGTTGGCTAATTAGCCACCAAGACCATATACAGACTCAAATCGAGTCAAGGCGCGGACCCAGTAAAAGACATGTACACCCAATAAAATTTGCAAAACAAAATCGATGTTGGTAGGCATAATACATGTACATGCTGGTAATTAGATTCGAACCGAATACAAATAGCTGAAGTTAGGGTTTGAGTGATTGGTTTCAGCATAGCATGAAGGGAAGGGGTGGATGTACTCGTCGCCGGCGAAGGGTCCCGAAGAATTCCTGACGGAGTGTCCTACGAAGACTCTTAGGGCGGAGGCGGCGGCGGCGTCGGTCGCGCACGCGGGGCAAGGAGAAGCGGAGGAAGAGGCAGAGCCGCGGAGCGGCGGAGGCCGCAGGGGTAAACCACCGGGATCCGGGACTGTATGGCGCCTCCAGCAGACCTGGATGTTGTTTCGGTCTGATCCAGCAAGCCCCAGGCTCAGGCCCAGCCCAGGTCACTTTTGTATATAACTGAACTTCTAATTATGTGTTCATTTTTAAAATTTTCTAATTTTCCTGCCCTGGTTATTTTTATGTGACTCTAACTGCTCCGTTTGGAGGTTGATGTTGTAGGGCATGGAATTGAATTAGGTTCAATATTAAATTAGTCATGATACTGAAATGAGATGTAATTTTAATTCTATTGTTTGGATGTCACTGGATTAGAGTTGGAATTGTGTGGTCTAATTACATTCAATACAGGAATGAAGTTCTGTATCATGAGAAAGAGTTTCTAGTTATAGTCCAATTCCAGAGAATTGAGTCTCTGATTCTAAATCTCAATGCCATATGCAACCAAAAATAGAATTCTGGAAATCCAATTCTAATTTCTAATTCTGTGCTCCAATATCTACACGAAACGAGGTATTATGCTATTCCAAGTGTGGGGGTTTCATTTGTATTTTATTTTCATTAAAAACTTCGCCACATGAGCAAGGATGATGACATGGCAAGAATTTAATAAGTAGAGAGAGTTTTATCTAGATGAAAAATTAGGATACATGGTTTCATACATAAAAACTGATGTGGCATCTTTAGAAACAATGTAACAAAATTATCCACTGGAAATAACTTTAATGCTTGTTTGGTACCATCACAGTTTTGCACTATAGCATGACGATGTTCCAGACCCATAGGCACCAAATGAACTAACCTTCTTTGGCTTTGTCTCTCGCATGCAATAGTGCATCTTTAGTGTCTCTTACAGTGTTGAAGCTAAAGCTAAGAGAATATCTACCAAACGCATCCTTATATAGATGTTTCTTACCAGAAATGTTTTCTATTCTATAGAATTTAATGAAATTAAAATAATCAACAGATTTTGTGTCCCTCGACAAATTACAGTGATTTCTATAGTCATAATACTAGTAGATTTCACTTAAAAAGAACCAGGCGTGGAAGACAATCTCATGACATTAGGCCAATAACGTAGTTAACTGTCTCCAGCAACGTCCTCTATATATATCCTCTATATCCGTCCTTTACAGTCTTCTCCAAAAAATTCTATCTCCTATATCTACTTTCTCTCCAACAACATCCTCTATATGTAAATACCTATATTAAAGACATTTTTTATTTTTTATTTTTTGTACATACGTATTTGTCATACTCTTAAATATATTGTACATATTTTAGTTTTACTAAACTAGTTGTTTAAAATATTCAAATAGATAGAGAACCGTTTAGAGAAACTCTATATATAGAGGATCCAACAACGTCCTCTAAATTTAGAGGACCGTTTAGAAGACGCTGCTGGAGGGAGTAGATGACGTCCTCGTCCTCTAAATTTAGGATACAGAACCCTTTAGAGCTCCTTGTTGGAGCTAGTCTAAGACTCTCTCCTGCACGTCCTCTAAAACGTCATGTACTTTAAGTTTTAGAGAGGATTTCCCTCCTTTATATCTCCAGCAGCGTCCTCTAAACTGTCATCTAAATATAGATGACGCAACTATATATAAAGTTTCTCTCTACTCTTCTCTATCCATTTTAATATTTAAAATAACATATTTAGTAAAACTAAAATATGTAAAATATATTTGAGGATACGACAAATACGTGCGTATAAAAATTAAAAGTAAAATATGTCTATAATATAAGTATTTATTACGTATAAAGAACGAGATATAGAAAACATTGTTGGAGAAGAAAAAAATATAGAATAGAGAATTTTTTTCAAATAAGACTATAAAGAACATATATAAATGATAGATTTAGAGAACGTTGCTGGAGACAGTTAAGGATAGTCAATAAGTAGGAAGGGATAGTGTCATCGAATCAATAATGGTAAAAGTGACGCTAGAATACGTATGTGCATTAAGTGGTGAGATCATAGGAGACGACGGTGAATCACGGGGTTGCAGTTATGGCTAATAGGTATAGATTGTGCATTAAACGGCGCCGGCGCCGGCGGTGTGGAGAGGTGAGAGATAGAGTGAGAGAACGAAAAAAACAAGTGAATTGGTCGTCTATCATGCGGTACGGTTGCTACAGCTGTAATCTATAAAGACAAAAAACTGTAGAAGTCACAATCACAATCGGATTAAAGTAACAGCAAGCCGCGGAAGAAAACCCGCTCGGTTAGGGATATGTACACCAACTTTACCGAGTACCCGTGACTGGCACTCGGTAAAGTTTTTTTAAAAGTTTAAAAATATTTTTTGCCGAGTGTCCTAGATCTGACACTCGGCAACCCCCTAGTAAGCACTCGACAAAGTTTATTTAAATTTATCAGTATCTCTACTTATAATATCATTACATCTCAGCAAGTTTTATAATTTTTTGATTTTGTTTGTGTTTTATACAATTTTAAAACAACTGGATCGCAAGTTCACAGTCATGTTTCGTTAGTATGGTGTTCGAAAATTCCGGTCTGTTCCTGAAATAGACCATAACTTGTGCTAAATAATATGAATACCATTTTTACATTCACTGTTTTCTATTTTTCGAGTGACTTGCAGTTTAAATCTGAATTATTCGAAGAAATTCAAATAAACGAACTAAATCTAACAGTTATAGCAAAGACTTTGATAATTGTGCCAAAATGAAACATGTAGGTCTATATAGTGTAGGAATATAGTATAAAAAGTTTGGTAAAAAATTAAAAATATATTTTGCCGAGTGTCAGAGAAATACACTCGGCGAATAATTAATTGACTGAGTGTCTACGAGACGACACTTGACAAAGAAGTTATTTTGTCGGGTGTCAACTCCTGACACTTAGCATAGTTAACGATCGTCAACTATAGACGACCGTTGATTGCCTTTTGCCAAGATTCACGTTTCGTCGAGAGCTTGACGTTGTCGAGTGTTTGAATCTCGGCAAAGAGGGTCTGTGTCGAGAATGACACTCGACAAAGCGCTTGACACTCAATAAAGTGTCAGATTTCGATAGTGTATAAATAGCCTAAATGACAAGCTGTAAAGATGCTTATAGCCACTGCGACTATACCGTTAAACTTGCTCTAAATGAATCTCTAAGTTTTCTTAAGAATTTTTAGAATTTTTTATTTAAGCCAAACCCTAGATAGACATTCCATCGTAGGACTGTTTGGGTCGTTGTCCAACTTGTCATAATTTATCTATTTTTTTCCTTTTTAATGTTGGTTCTTCAATTTGATGGACAAACCTTGATAGATCCATAATATGACATTACCGATCATGGTGCGTGACTGTTGAGACAAGAACGACATCAATCTCTTTTGCTTCCATTTTCTTGGCGTTGTACGGCTTGTGACCACACGCCTCTACTATAGGTTTCCAGGGCAGCACCATCCTATCATCAGCAGCTCCACGCATGACCACCCATTATCAGACTATAATCATCAGCGTGTTAATTTATGACCACCCACCCATTATATTAGTAGTACTGTACTGACTACTTGGCTCGGCAGTCATCAATGCAGCACTGCGAAACAAAAGAGATGTGTAGCTCCGTCGGCTGCCCCCGCCCGTCAAGTTGGCTGCTTACGTGCACGCCCGACGCGGACAGAGACAACAGCGTGAGGCGTTCCAACACTGCAAGCACGCGCGCGCACTGAACTGAAGCCGACCCGTGCGAGCATGCTAGCAACTTGCATTATTGGCCTCGCACACGCCGCGCGCCTATAAGTAGCAGATCAATGCAGCACAGCAGCATGAACTAACTCAGCTCAGCACAACCTGCTACGTGCAAAAGACCGAGAGAGAGACGAAGCGGAGCTGATAATATTTTTTTTAAAAAAAACAATACTAACTAGCTAGCGATCGAGCAGCGATACAGTACAATGGCGCCGAAGAGCCTGCTTGTCGTCGCCGCCCTACTCGCCGTCGTCGTCTCCGCCTGCCAGCTGCCCCGCGGTGCGACGGCGTTGGAGGCGAGCCCCAGCACCAACACCAACACCAGCCTCATCGTCTCCGGAACCGTGCCATGCGCCACCGGGAACTCCATTGACCCGGCCACGGTCCCGGCGTTCCCTAGTAAGGATAAGGACGCGCGGTCGTCATCTGAATATATACATCATTTATCATCTGTTCATAAGCAACTTTCGAGGACGTACGTGCATATATGGATCGGAGGACCTTACATATGTTTCCCCGCCATCTGGGGTCGTTGGCCCAGACGCCCTCGTGCAGCTCGTGTGCGGCGGCAAGGTCGTGGGCAGCGCGACGGCGGACAGCGCCGGTGCCTTCGTCTTCAGCCAGAGCAGCGCCAGCAGGGACCTGGTCGCCGCCGCCATGCACAACCTGTGCAGGGTGGTCGTGGTCACCCCGCTGGGCGCGTGCGACAGGTCCCTGGCCGCAGCCGCCGGGACGCTGTCGGCGCCGCTGAAGCTCGTAGGCATCACCACCGGCAGCGGCAGCGGCAGCGACCTGGGCGGCCTCGGCGGCCTCATTGGCGGGATCGTCGGTCTCATCGGGGCGATCGTCGGCGGCATCCTCAACCTCAGCACCATGCCCTTCTCCTTCGTCTGAGCTCTCGTCGTCAGGCGTGGATCGTCGGACCTACAAGGGCTGCTGCGCGCTCCACAAGCTGTGAATCTATCGACGACGCCAACGAATCATGTTTGTTATTATAAAAAATAATTAAGCATCAGTCAATACGTGTAGCGGCCGGGCTGCTTTCTTAGTCACTTTGTGTGCCACATCTCACATGTGTTACGACGTAATATAAACTGTACAATGTACCTTGTATTACATATATATATTACTTCTATACCATGCATGCAAGTATATGCATTTTGTGTCACTCCTATATTTATGCTTACACTTGTTTGGAGAACATGCCTTTAAAACCACCGTTTCACTGCATCACATGCCAGATATGTAGGTGATCAAGTTTTTTAGAGAAACGCGTGGTGCGACTGCTTGCTATATCTAGCTACTTCTCGGACCGTTCTTGTTCACGACAATTTGTTCAATGGGCACTTATATTAGTCTTCTGACTCTTACTCATATACCCTTCCTATCGGGTTCGATATTCTTCCTCTCCAATCCTATACTTCCTCTTGGGTTCGATATTCTTCCTCTAGGTTTGATAGTCGCCTAGAGGGGGGGTGAATAGGGCGAAACTGAAATTTACAAAAATAATCACAACTACAAGCCGGGGTTAGCGTTAGTAATAATAAATGAGTCCGCAAGAGAGGGCGCAAAACAAATCGCAAGCAAATAAGGAGAGTGACACGTGGATTTGTTTTACCGAGGTTCGGTTCTTGCAAACCTACTCCCCGTTGAGGAGGCCACAAAGGCCGGGTCTCTTTCAACCCTTCCCTCTCTCAAACGGTCCCTCGGACCGAGTGAGCTTTCCTTCTTCTCAATCAACCGGGAACAAAACTTCCCCGCAAGGGCCACCACACAATCGGTGCCTCTTGCCTTGGTTACAATTGAGTGTTGATCACAAGAGCAAAAGAGAAAGAAAGAATGCGATCCAAGCGCAAGAGCTCAAAAGAACACGGCAAATCTCTCTCGCTAGTCACTAAAGGCTTGAGTGGAATTGGAGAGGATTTGATCTCTTTGTATGTGTCTAGAATTGAATGCCTAGCTCTTGTAAGTGGTTAGAAGTTGGAAAACTTGGATGCAATGAATGGTGGGGTGGTTGGGGTATTTATAGCCTCAACCACCAAACTTGACCGTTGGCTGGAGGCTTCTGTTCGATGGCGCACCGGACAGTCCGGTGCACACCGGACAGTCCGGTGCCCCTGCCACGTCATCACTGCCGTTGGATTCTAGCCGTTGGAGCTTCTGACTTGTGGGCCCGCCTGGGTGTCCGGTGCACACCGGACATGTACTGTTTGATGTCCGGTGCACCGGTATGGGCGATTCTGACTTCTGCGCGCGCTGCGCGCGCATTTAATGCACCGCAGGGAGCCGTTGGCGCCGCAGGGAGCCGTTGCTCCGCTGGCACACCGGACAGTCCGGTGCACACCGGACAGTCCGGTGAATTATAGCGGAGCGGCTGCCGCGCGAACCCGAGGCTGGCGAGTTCAGGAGGCCGAGCTTCCTTGGAGCACCGGACATGTCCGGTGCACACCGGACAGTCCGGTGAATTATAGCGCGCCGGCTTCCGAGAATTCCCGAGAGTGAAGAGTTGGAGTCCGAGTCCCCTGGTGCACCGGACAGGTACTGTTCACTGTTCGGTGGCACACCGGACAGTCCGGTGCGCCAGACCAGGGGTGCCCTCGGTTGCCCCTTTGCTCCTTTATTGAATCCAAAACTTGGTCTTTTTATTGGCTGAGTGTGAACCTTTTACACCTGTATAATCTATACACTTGGGCAAACTAGTTAGTCCAAAGATTTGTGTTGGGCAATTCAACCACCAAAATTATATAGGAACTAGGTGTAAGCCTAATTCCCTTTCAATCTCCCCCTTTTTGGTGATTGATGCCAACACAAACCAAAGCAAATATAGAAGTGCATAATTGAACTAGTTTGCATAATGTAAGTGTAAAGGTTGCTTGGAATTGAGCCAATAAAACTACTTACAAGATATGCATGGAATGTTTCTTTCTTATTTAACATTTTGGACCACGTTTGCACCACATGTTTTGTTTTTGCAAATTCTTTTTGTAAATCCATTTCATAGATCTTTTGCAAATAGTCAAAGGTAAATAAATAAGAGTTTGCAAAAGCATTTTCAAGATTTGAAATTTCCTCCCCCTGTTTCAAATGCTTTTCCTTTGACTAAACAAAACTCCCCCTAAAAGAGATCCACCTCTTAGTGTTCAAGAGGGTTTTGATATACCATTTTTGAAATACTACTTTCTCCCCCTTTTGAACATAATAGGATACCAAATGATAAAGACTTTTGGAAAGCACTAAGTTTTTGAATTTGGCGGTGGTGGTGCGGTCCTTTTGCTTTGGGCTCATTTCTCCCCCTTTTTGGCATGAATCGCCAAAAACGGAACCATTAGAGCCCTCGAAGTAAGTTCTTCCCCTTTGGTCATAAGTAAATGAGTTAAGATTATACCAAAGACGAAATCCGGTCCTTTTGCTTTTGAGCTTTTACTCTCTCCTCGAAGGATGAAGTCCTTTTCTTTGATGCTCATTTCTCCCCAAGGAATAGAGAGTTGCTCGGAGTGATGGCGAAGCATGAGTTACGGAGTGGAAGCCTTTGTCTTCGCCGAAGACTCTAATTCCCTTTCAATATACCTATGACTTGGTTTGAAATAGACTTGAAAACACATTAGTCATAGCATATAGAAGAGATATGATCAAAGGTATTCAAATGAGCTATGTGTGCAAGCTAGCAAAAGAAATTTCTAGAATCAAGAATATTGAGCTCATGCCTAAGTCTGGTGAAAGATTGTTCATCAAGTGGCTTGGTAAAGATATCGGCTAATTGATCTTTAGTATTAATGTAAGAAATCTCGATATCCCCCTTTTGTTGGTGATCCCTAAGAAAATGATACCGAATGGCTATGTGCTTAGTGCGGCTATGCTCGACGGGATTGTCGGCCATTTTAATTGCACTCTCATTATCACATAGCAAAGGGACTTTGGTTAATTTGTAGCCGTAGTCCCGCAGGGTTTGCCTCATCCAAAGCAATTGCGCGCAACAATGTCCTGCAGCAATGTACTCGGCTTCGGCGGTGGAAAGAGCGACCGAATTTTGCTTCTTTGAAGCCCAAGACACCAAGGATCTTCCCAAGAACTGGCAAGTCCCCGATGTGCTCTTCCTATTGATTTTGCACCCTGCCCAATCGGCATCCGAATAACCAAGTAAATCAAATGTGGATCCCCGAGGGTACCAAAGCCCAAACTTAGGGGTATAGGCTAAATATCTCAAGATTCGTTTTACGGCCGTAAGGTGGGATTCCTTAGGGTCGGATTGGAATCTTGCACACATGCAAACGGAAAGCATAATGTCCGGTCGAGATGCACATAAATAAAGCAATGAACCAATCATCGACCGGTATACCTTTTGATCCACGGATTTACCTCCCGTGTCGAGGTCGAGATGCCCATTAGTTCCCATGGGTGTCTTGATGGGTTTGGCATCCTTCATCCCAAACTTGGTTAGAATGTCTTGAGTGTACTTTGTTTGGCAAATGAAGGTGCCCTCTTGGAGTTGCTTGACTTGGAATCCTAGAAAATACTTCAACTCCCCCATCATCGACATCTCGAATTTCTGTGTCATGATCCTACTAAACTCTTCACATGTAGACTCGTTAGTAGACCCAAATATAATATCATCAACATAAATTTGGCATACAAACAAGTCATTTTCAAGAGTTTTAGTAAAGAGTGTAGGATCGGCCTTGCCAACTTTGAAGCCATTAGCAATAAGGAAATCTCTTAGGCATTCATACCATGCTCTTGGGGCTTGCTTGAGCCCATAAAGCGCCTTAGAGAGCCTATAGACATGGTTAGGGTACTCACTGTCTTCAAAGCCGGGAGGTTGCTCAACATAGACCTCTTCCTTGATTGGTCCGTTGAGGAAGGCACTTTTCACGTCCATTTGATAGAGCTTAAAGCCATGGTAAGTAGCATAGGCCAATAATATGCGAATTGACTCAAGCCTAGCTACGGGTGCATAGGTTTCACCAAAATCCAAACCTTCGACTTGTGAATACCCTTTGGCCACGAGTCGAGCTTTGTTCCTTGTCACCACACCATGCTCATCTTGCTTGTTGCGGAAGACCCATTTGGTTCCTACAACATTTTGGTTAGGACGTGGAACTAAATGCCATACCTCGTTCCTCGTGAAATTGTTGAGCTCCTCTTGCATCGCCACCACCCAATCCGAATCTTGGAGAGCTTCCTCTACCCTGTGTGGCTCAATAGAGGAAACAAAAGAGTAATGTTCACAAAAATGAGCAACCCGAGATCGAGTAGTTACCCCCTTATGAATGTCGCCGAGGATGGTGTCGACGGGGTGATCTCGTTGGATTGCTTGGTGGACTCTTGGGTGTGGTGGTCTTGGTTCTTCCTCATCCTCCTTTTCTTGATCATTTGTATCTCCCCCTTGATCATTGCTATCATCTTGAGGTGGCTCGTCTTCTTGATTTTGCTCTTCATCATTTTGAGCCTCATCCTCATTTTGAGTTGGTGGAGATGCTTGCATGGAGGAGGATGGTTGATCTTGTGTACTTGGAGGCTCTTCGGATTCCTTAGGACACACATCCCCGATGGACATGTTCCTTAGTGCGATGCATGGAGCCTGTTCTTCACCTATCTCATCAAGATCAACTTGCTCTACTTGAGAGCCGTTAGTTTCATCAAACACAACGTCACAAGAGACTTCAACTAGTCCAGTGGACTTGTTAAAGACCCTATATGCCCTTGTGTTTGAATCATAACCAAGTAAAAAGCCTTCTACAGTTTCAGGAGCAAATTTTGATTTTCTACCTCTTTTAATAAGAATGAAGCATTTGCTACCAAAAACTCTAAAATATGAAATGTTGGGCTTTTTACCGGTTAGGAGTTCATATGATGTCTTCTTGAGGATTCGGTGAAGATATAACCGGTTGATGGCGTAACAGGCGGTGTTGACCGCTTCGGCCCAAAACCGGTCCGGTGTCTTGTACTCATCAAGCATGGTTCTTGCCATGTCCAGTAGAGTTCGATTCTTCCTCTCCACTACACCGTTTTGTTGTGGCGTGTAGGGAGAAGAGAACTCATGCTTGATGCCCTCCTCCTCAAGGAAGCTTTCAATTTGAGAGTTCTTGAACTCCGTCCCATTGTCGCTTCTTATTTTCTTGATCCTTAAGCCGAACTCATTTTGAGCTCGTCTCAAGAATCCCTTTAAGGTCTCTTGGGTTTGAGATTTTTCCTGTAAAAAGAATACCCAAGTGAAGCGAGAATAATCATCCACAATAACTAGACAGTACTTACTCCCGCCGATGCTTATGTAAGCGATCGGGCCGAATAGATCCATGTGTAGGAGCTCCAGTGGCCTGTCAGTCGTCATTATGTTCTTGTGTGGATGATGAGTGCCAACTTGCTTCCCTGCTTGGCATGCGCTACAAATCCTGTCTTTCTCAAAATGAACATTGGTTAGTCCTAAAATGTGCTCTCCCTTTAGAAGCTTATGAAGATTCTTCATCCCAACATGGGCTAGTCGGCGGTGCCAGAGCCAACCTATGTTAGTCTTAGCAATTAAACATGTGTCGAGCTCAGCTCTATCAAAATCTACTAAGTATAGCTGACCCTCTAACACACCCTTAAATGCTATTGAATCATCACTTCTTCTAAAGACAGTGACACCTATATCAGTAAAAAGACAGTTGTAGCCCATTTGACATAATTGGGAAACAGAAAGCAAGTTGTAATCTAATGAATCAACAAGAAAAACATTGGAAATGGAATGGTCAGGTGAAATAGCAATTTTACCCAAACCTTTGACCAACCCTTGATTTCCATCCCCAAATGTGATAGCTCGTTGGGGATCTTTGTTTTTCTCATATGAGGAGAACATCCTTTTCTCCCCGGTCATGTGGTTTGTGCACCCGCTGTCGAGTATCCAACTTGAGCCCCCGGATGCATAAACCTACAAAACAAATTTAGTTCTTGACTTTAGGTACCCAAACTGTTTTGGGTCCTTTGGCATTAGATACAAGAACTTTGGGTACCCAAACACAAGTCTTGGAATGCTTGTGTTTGCCCCCAACAAATTTGGCAACTACTTTGCCGGATTTGCTAGTAAGCACATAAGATGCATCAAAAGTTTTAAATGAAATGGCATGATCATTTGATGCATTAGGAATTTTCTTCTTAGGCAACTTGGCACGGGTTGGTTGCCTAGAACTAGATGTCTCACCCTTATACATGAAAGCATGGTTAGGGCCAGAGTGAGACTTCCTAGAATGAATCTTCCTAATTTTGCTCTCAGGATAGCCTGCAGGGTATAAAATGTAACCCTCGTTATCCTGAGGCATGGGAGCTTTGCCCTTAACAAAGTTAGACAAGTTCTTAGGAGGGGCATTAAGTTTGACATTGTCTCCCCTTTGGAAGCCAATGCCATCCTTGATGCCAGGGCGTCTCCCATTATAAAGCATGCTACGAGCAAATTTAAATTTCTCATTTTCTAAGTTGTGCTCGGCAATTTTAGCATTTAGTTTAGCTATATGATCATTTTGTTTTTTAATTAAGGCTAGGTGATCATGGATAGCATCAACATTAATATCTCTACATCTAGTGCAAATAGAAACATGCTCAACATTAGATGTAGAGGGTTTGCAAGATTTAAGTTCTACAACCTTAGCATGCAACATTTCATTCTTAGTTCTAAGGTCGGAAATAGTAGCATTGCAAACATTAAAATCTTTAGCCTTAGCAATTAAATTTTCATTCTCTAATCTAAGGCTAGCAAGAGATGCATTCAATTCATCAATCTTAGCAAGCAAGTCAACGTTATCATCTCTAAGATTGGTAATTGAAACATTACAAACATGTGAATCAACCTTAGCATTTAAAGTAGCATTTTCATTTCTAAGGTTGTCAATCATCTCACGGCAAGTGCTTAGCTCACTAGACAGTTTTTCACATTTTTCAACTTGTAGAGCGTAAGCATTTTTAACCTTAACATGTTTCTTATTCTCCTTGATTAGGAAGTCCTCTTGGGAGTCCAAGAGATCATCCTTTTCATGGATGGCACTAATTAGTTCATTTAATTTTTCCTTTTGTTCCATGTTAAGGTTAGCAAAGAGAATGCGCAAGTTATCCTCCTCATTTTTATCATCATCCTCATCACTAGATGTTTCATATTTAGTGGAGGACCTTGATTTTACCTTCTTTTTGCCGTCCTTGGCCATGAGACACTTGTGGCCGACGTTGGGGAAGAGAAGGCCCTTGGTGACGGCGATGTTGGCGGCGTCCTCGTCGGAGGAGGAGTCGCTTGAGCTTTCGTCGGAGTCCCACTCCCGACAAACATGGGCATCGCCGCCCTTCTTCTTGTAGTATTTCTTCTTCTCCTTTCTTCTTCCCTTCTTGTCGTCGCCCCTGTCACTGTCACTAGACATAGGACATTTTGCAATGAAGTGACCGGGCTTACCACACTTGTAGCAAACCTTCTTGGAACGGGGTTTGTAGTCCTTCCCCTTCCGTTGCTTGAGAATTTGCCGAAAGCTTTTGATGATTAGGGCCATCTCCTCGTTGTCGAGCTTGGAGGCGTCAATTGGTTGTCTATTTGGTGTAGACTCCTCCTTCTTCTCCTCCGTTGCCTTGAAGGCCACCGGTTGCGCCTCGGAGGTGGAAGGCTCGTCAAGCTCGTTGATCTTCTTGGAGCCCTTAATCATGCATTCAAAACTCACAAAATTCCCGATAACTTCCTCGGGGGTCATTAGTGGATATCTAGGATTCCCACGAATTAATTGTACTTGAGTGGGGTTAAGGAAAATAAGAGCTCTTAGAATAACCTTAACCACTTCGTGGTCATCCCATTTTGTGCTCCCGAGGTTGCGCACTTGGTTCACCAAGGTCTTGAGCCGGTTGTACATGTCTTGTGGCTCCTCCCCCTGGCGAAGGCGGAAGCGACCGAGCTCCCCCTCGATCGTTTCCCGCTTGGTGATCTTGGTGAGTTCATCACCCTCGTGCGCCGTCTTGAGTAGGTCCCAAATCTCCTTGGCGTTCTTCAATCCTTGTACTTTGTTGTATTCCTCCTTGCTTAGGGAGGCAAGGAGGATGGTTGCGGCTTGGGAGTTGAAGTGCTCGATTTGGGCCACTTCGTCTGTGTCATAGTCCTCATCCCCTATAGATGGTACCTGTACACCATACTCAACAACATCCCATATACTCTTGTGGAGAGAGGTTAGATGAAATCGCATTAAATTACTCCACATAGCATAATCTTCACCATTAAAAGTTGGTGGTTTACCTAATGGGACGGAAAGTAGAGGTGTATGTTTAGGAACACGAGGATAGCGTAGGGGAATCTTACTATACTTCTTACGCTCTTGGCGTTTAGAAGTGACGGATGCCGCGTCGGAGCCGGAGGTAGATGTCGATGAAGTGTCGGTCTCGTAGTAGACCACCTTCCTCATCCTCTTGTGCTTGTCCCCACTCCGATGCGGCTTGTGAGAAGAAGATTTTTCCCTCTTCTCCTTGTGGTGAGAAGAGGAAGATCTTTTCTCCTTCCGTTTGGAGGAGTTCTTCTTCTTCTCCCTTTTCTTGGTGCGGGACTCTTCCGATGAGGTGCTCCCTTGGCTTGTAGTGGGCTTGTCGCCGGTCTCCATCTCCTTCTTGGCGTGATCTCCCGACATCACTTCGAGCGGTTAGGCTCTAATGAAGCACCGGGCTCTGATACCAATTGATAGTCGCCTAGAGGGGGGGGTGAATAGGGCGAAACTGAAATTTACAAAAATAATCACAACTACAAGTCGGGGTTAGCGTTAGTAATAATAAATGAGTCCGCAAGAGAGGGCGCAAAACAAATCGCAAGCAAATAAGGAGAGTGACACGTGGATTTGTTTTACCGAGGTTCGGTTCTTGCAAACCTACTCCCCGTTGAGGAGGCCACAAAGGCCGGGTCTCTTTCAACCCTTCCCTCTCTCAAACGGTCCCTCGGACCGAGTGAGCTTTCCTTCTTCTCAATCAACCGGGAACAAAACTTCCCCGCAAGGGCCACCACACAATCGGTGCCTCTTGCCTTGGTTACAATTGAGTGTTGATCACAAGAGCAAAAGAGAAAGAAAGAATGCGATCCAAGCGCAAGAGCTCAAAAGAACACGGCAAATCTCTCTCGCTAGTCACTAAAGGCTTGAGTGGAATTGGAGAGGATTTGATCTCTTTGTATGTGTCTAGAATTGAATGCCTAGCTCTTGTAAGTGGTTAGAAGTTGGAAAACTTGGATGCAATGAATGGTGGGGTGGTTGGGGTATTTATAGCCTCAACCACCAAACTTGACCGTTGGCTGGAGGCTTCTGTTCGATGGCGCACCGGACAGTCCGGTGCACACCGGACAGTCCGGTGCCCCTGCCACGTCATCACTGCCGTTGGATTCTAGCCGTTGGAGCTTCTGACTTGTGGGCCCGCCTGGGTGTCCGGTGCACACCGGACATGTACTGTTTGATGTCCGGTGCACCGGTATGGGCGATTCTGACTTCTGCGCGCGCTGCGCGCGCATTTAATGCACCGCAGGGAGCCGTTGGCGCCGCAGGGAGCCGTTGCTCCGCTGGCACACCGGACAGTCCGGTGCACACCGGACAGTCCGGTGAATTATAGCGGAGCGGCTGCCGCGCGAACCCGAGGCTGGCGAGTTCAGGAGGCCGAGCTTCCTTGGAGCACCGGACATGTCCGGTGCACACCGGACAGTCCGGTGAATTATAGCGCGCCGGCTTCCGAGAATTCCCGAGAGTGAAGAGTTGGAGTCCGAGTCCCCTGGTGCACCGGACAGGTACTGTTCACTGTCCGGTGGCACACCGGACAGTCCGGTGCGCCAGACCAGGGGTGCCCTCGGTTGCCCCTTTGCTCCTTTATTGAATCCAAAACTTGGTCTTTTTATTGGCTGAGTGTGAACCTTTTACACCTGTATAATCTATACACTTGGGCAAACTAGTTAGTCCAAAGATTTGTGTTGGGCAATTCAACCACCAAAATTATATAGGAACTAGGTGTAAGCCTAATTCCCTTTCAAGGTTCTATATCTAAATTTAACAATTTTCCTGAACCTCTTTTATCTTTTCTGTATCGTGGATCGTCAAAATAAATAAAATAATATTTCTATATAAAATACCCATAAAAGGGTATTTCCATTGAAATACCCAAACATGATATTCGCTCTTTTTCTTGTTCTTGATAAAATTGTAATGTGGAACGATGTGCCTATTTCTTCGCTTTTTCGCCAACACATCTGAATTATCTTGAAGAATGGAAGGATAGGAACAATTCCAATGGTCGTTGAACACGATTCGATCTGGCGTTAAATAATTAAGAATTTCTCTATCTTTTTTTACCAAAAGTATCCAACAATCTATGGCTTACTTGTTCATTAGCCATTGAGAAGCCAAAGATATATCTTCCATCAACAGAAAAAGAATAAGTATTCATTTGATCTTGATCCTTGTGCAGCAAAGAAGATGCTATACTAAATCTACACATACGTACTCACAATATCCACAAATGGCTTGTTTTTGGTAATCGACGAAGATTACCATATTGATATTCGGGGCGCATGGTAAACATCAATACTCCAATGCATTTCCCTATCCAATTCAGAATAAATATGCTTTTGTACCTTTTCTTTAAAATGCAAAGTGATGTTCCGGCACGAATCTCCGCAACTACTTGTTCAGATTCTACATATTGGTCATTTTGTACTAGAATCTAGCTTTTTAATTGAATATTCACACTATGTAGAATATCCTAACTCTAAATAGTTACATGCAAGTCTATATAGCATATAAAAGCAGGCTGCCCATGATGGGTACGTGTGGGGTGAACCAAATCCTCATTGAATTGGATTTTTTTTTCATTCGAGGGCGATCGTATAAGGTCGGCAGTACCCCTATGAATAATCCACCAGTATGAAAAGTTCTAAATGTTAATTGAGTCCCTGGCTCCCCAATTGATTGACCCACAATAATACCTACAACTTCATCTAATTCGACCAGATCTCCATGAGTGGGACTCTGCCAATAACATAATTAACACAACCAAGATGTGCTCCGGCAAGTAAAGGGGTTCTAATATATATTGGTTGTGCTCGGAAGTCAGTTATGAATCGATTGACTAATCCAATTCCAATATGTTAATTTCGAGGAGCAATGCATCATGAACCAATATATATATCGTCTGCAAATACACGACAAATTAGTGTTTGGACAAAAAGTTTCTCGTCATCCCATTTTGAGGACTCACGGAAATACCTTCGATAGTACCACAATCTCTTCTACGCACAATAATATGTTGAACTACTTCAACAAGTCTACGTGTAAGATAGCCAGCATCTGTTGTTCGCACAACATTATCTACAACCCCATTTCGGGCTCCGTAGCATTAAATTATATATTCTATCAAAGAAAGTCCCGCGCGTAAATTGCTTTGAATAGGTAAATCAATCATTTGTCCTTGAGAATCCTCCATTAACTCTCATACCTACTAATTGGTGGACCTGAGATGCATTTCCTATGGCCCCTGAAAAAGACATTAGATAGACTGGATTAGAAGGATCTGTTATTCGAAAATTCAAATTCATTTCTTGTTTCAAATATTCAGTTGTAGCATACCATATCTCAACGGATATGCGTAATTTTTCTACCGTGTGTATAGCTCCATAATAATAGTGTTTCTCCAAAAAGAAAACTTTGTTGTTCCGTGTCTTGGACTAACCATCCTTTAGAGTGTATTGTTAAAAGATCCTCAATTCCTAAAGAAATCGATGTAGTAGTGGCTTGATGGAAGCCTAGAGTCTTTATTTGGTCCAGTATATGGGATGTATATCACATTCCGAAATGATCTATGAATCTACTAATAAGTCATTTCTTAGCAGTTCCGTTTATCTCTTTATTATGAGAGACCAGGTTGGCCCGTTCTGCCATTCATAAGTACCCCCTTTTTTGGCTGAGTAGGATTCGACAATGGGTCTAAGTCAATGATTCAAAAACTTAATTTACTCCCTTTCCTCAATCTCAATCTGCAAAAAGATGGTACTAGCAAAATCGGAATGCCCCCTAAAGCGGCATCGTTGAATCTAACTTCCTTGTTTAGATATTGTATGAATATGCCCGACTAAATCCTTGTATGGCTTCCTCTATTTCTCTATAAAAATAAATATGATCAAGAGTGGATCGAATGTATATAGAACATATTATTTTTTTATTTCCCACTACTATATAGTGGCCATATATCTCATGATAAGTCCCAAAAGATTCATATTAAACTTCAATCGGGACTTCTCTTGACCCAACGATATATTGATCTAGTTTCCATCGGAGCCACAATGGACTGTTTAAATCGATTCATTTTTGTCTATAAGCTCCCAGTGCATCATAGGAACTAGAAAAATGGGTTTTTTTTATCTTTCATATACTTATAATAATAATAATTATTGTAGCTTACTTTTTTATTTGGATGGTTTCCACAAGTGTTATATCTATTTGCAAAAATACCTAGACGGTTCCAATCGTTAATACATAAAGTCCGATAAGTATTTCTTGGGTTGGCACGCAAATAATATCTCCAGTAGCGGGAGACAGGAGATTCATATGAGAAAACATAAGTAAACGGGCTTCTGCCTGAGCTTCCAAGGATAAAGGTAGGTGAACATGCATTTGATCCCCATCAAAGTCCGCATGGCTTTTTCGAAATGTTTACATGACGTTCGCTCTACACCACGTCATGTTTTCTCTTGATTTATATTGGCCAAACCAGGAGAATGTCCGACAGCACAACTACAACTATGACCTAGGATCAAGCAGAGCCTACTGTGGCCCATAGGCGCAAACGCTCGATCTTCTCTCAATATATGAGATCTATTGTCGGACTATTGTTAGATGGACTATAGTGGCCGCTCATTTTCTTCAACGATAGCTTGTTCAATCTTTATGTTCTTCAGACACTGTACAACCTTGGGCTGCAGCCATAACAGATCAATGGAGGCCTTCTAGCAAACTACCGCAGTATAGTTGAAGCACGCATGAAGAATTTGGTACTGTCCACAAGTACACACAAATATGGTTCCAACCGGGGCGCAGTGGGTACTGGTACCGACCGTGTCGGCCTCGGCGCCGATTGGTTCAGCTAAATGGCTGGTGGGGCTATCGACCGGTCAGTCTTATCAGTACAAACCATGTTTAGTTTGGTATCGACCTATAATAACAATCGTTCTGTTGGACGGTCGGATCAGTACAGACCATGTTTTGTTTGGTATCGACCTATAATAACAATCGGTCCGTTGGACGGTCGGATTGGTACTGACCGACCGGTTACACATGGTCGATCTGGATTGGTACTGACCAATCGATAACATATGGAGCAGCCACCACAATTTCCTTACCCATACCATCCTCCATATCCATATGGATATCCATATTGTGCTCCTCCATATGGATTATGGGGCTCCTCCTACATATGTTATTCCATATGGTTCTCATCCGCAATTCCCTCTCTCGTTTGGTGCTCCTACTTCGTACAGTGCTCGTCCTCCAATAGCCACGACAATGTCACCAAACATATGCAGTGATGTCGCTTTGAACTAGTATGCTTACTCTGGCACTCCATAATTTTAGCTATGAAGGGATTGCACAAAGAGTGAAGAATGAAAGGCTGGTAAGTACACATATTTTTGAAAGTCCACATATGTTTTAGGTCCATAATAGTTTTTAGGTTCATATTTTTTAGATGCATGTGTGGCTACTATAATTGGTGGATCCCATTGATGGCAATGATAAGGAGGGATCATCATTCCAGGGGCAAATAGTCAATAGATACAACTCCTTCACAGAAGCTTCTCACCATCGTACCCCAAGCAATTGAAAAAATGGTGGTCGACGAGCAACCGAAAGATCATCCTCCTTAACTGCATCTACAACCACTTGTACATGACCTGGTCGAGTGGAGCAGATGATGCTATGCTACTTAAAGCGGCCAAATATAGTTTCTTCAACAAGCCTAAAAATCTGAGTTCAAGCTCGAGCACATGTGACGCGCTCTTCGCTATCAGCTTAAGTGATGTGTGAAGCACGATAGCGATGACAAGTAATCTAAGGAAAAGATCTTGTCTCAAAATGGACGGTGATCATAGCCTAGTGTCACATAAAAGTGTAGACTCACCACATCCTATTGATGACGATAGGACAAGAGCTCAATGGAAAGAGAATGGCCCAACAACAAGTAGTAACGAGTCTTCATCTACGTAGAAGGAATGTAGAGAAGAAGCACTACAAGTCTAGTGAGATAAATGCTCAAACTAAATTATTTAAGTAATTTAATAAATTGTTGGATCGTTTCACTTGCCGATATGGACGAAGACACAAAAAGAACCTACAAATTAGCCTTGAAAAAGTTGACAAAGCAGCTTAAATTAGAGAAGGGAGAAACGATCAAAGAGGTGGTAGAGGAAGATGGAGTAAGAGCGGTAGTTTATTAGTTATATTTATGAATTATGTACTTTTTGTTTTCATGTTTAAGTTATATAGTTTTATTTGCTTAATTATGTAATTGGATACTTTTTTATTTTAGTAAAATCGCATGTTTCTTGTCAACTAAAAGTCTAAAAAAACTAATGTGATGTTAAGATGGGTATAGACTAAAGCTAAAGATTATGTATTAGAGCGCTGGTTAGATAAGGGATGGCGAAAATCGATAGCAAGAAGATCGGTAGTAGTACTGTTGATAGCTGATATGGCGCGACTTGAACCAACCGGTACGAACACCACTCCCGCAGCCTGTATACTGTTGCAAATATGCATGTGCACTGCCGCAGGCGGGGACAAATTAATAAAGACGCCCTCCATGCGTGACGCTGGTGTGCTCGCCCGTGATACATGCGCGAGTGGCACGAAGCACGGCAGCGCACGCATGCACAGACATGGACGACTGGCCGTGGGTGAGATGGGCTGGTGGTTCGTTCCACTCCCCGGCCGCGCAGGCATGCGAGCTATAGCTAACCGATCTCGGCAGCTTGTGAGTTGTGATGGGGTGCCGCGCCACTGCCATGAAAATACAGACAAGGCGCTCGCTTTCGCCTCTGAACTGTGACGATATTGTGGATGCATGGACCATCTGGGCCTCCCGATGCATGCGCGCGGCTGTTTCGGACGAGAAAAAAACGAACGAGAAAGCGATGGGTCGAGACGAGGGCAGGCCTCCAGGATCCGGCAACTTGCATCGTTTCACAGGTGGATGGGTCGGTGTGGAACTGTGGACTGCGGAGCTCCATGCATCGCTATGCATTGTATTCACCGGCTAGCGATTGAGCTCTCCACTCTACCGGTGCTGGATGCATCGTGTGCTTGGCAGGAATCACGGTCGTCTCTCGGAACATCGTGGATGAAAGAATATGAAAATTGTTAGAATATAATATAAGTGAATTGCATAACTCCTTCTATCAACTTAATCTTTTGGGTTGAACTGGTTGATGCATGCAACTTAATATGGTATCAGAGCCAGAGGTTTCGAGTTCGAATTCTAATTAGCACAATTAAATAAAATAATTGTTGCTCGCTCCTATATTACACGTCAGAGACCCAAAAAAGGCTCGACGTGAGGGGGGAGTGTTAGAATATAATATAAGTGAATTGTCCACCTCCTTCTATCAGTTTAAGCTTTTGGGTTGAACTGGTTGGTGCATGCAACTTAATAAAAACGACTGGCAGTACAGTGCCACATTTTAGATGGCAGAGAGTGGGACCACTTCCTACTCCCGATCCACAGTAATTTTATTTTGTTTTTCAGATTTAGAAATAATTGCTGCCTGTACAATTTAGCAAAAATCTCTACTACTATGAAGAAGTTAAGGGGTAGATTGTCATTTCCTATTCTGATATTCTGCCTTTTTTCCCATTCCCTGCATTTCCTATCGTGCGCAGGTGGAAACCGCTTCCCGTCGCTCCCTGTGCGAGCAACCCTAGCTCTCGCTTCTCCCCCGCCCAATCCTTTATCGAATCAATCTAATTGGCTACTTTGTTGATGCTCTTATGAACTTATTAATGAGACATGTTTGTAACATACATTGATGTTTGAGAACTTATTTATGAGACTACTTGTGAGTTTTGTGAACTATTTTGTGAGACATGTGACTTTTGAGATGTCTGTGAAGAAACTTGTGAGATATGTGGTGTTGGTAATACATGTGATGGTTCTGTGATGTATATATGATGTTGGTAATATATATTGTGTTTGTTTGGACGGAATTCAAAAAATAAATTAAAAATACAGTTTTTTGCAACTTTGTCGAGTGCTATAACCATTACACTCGACAAAGGCACCATACTTGGCCACCTGAAAAAACTGGTATTGTTGGGTGCTATGGCCACTACACTCAGCAAAGTTGGTGGATTTGACAAGTGTCTTGGCCACAATGCTTGGCAAATCCAACGGATTTGCGAGTGCCCATCCCCAGACACTCGGCACATGAATTGCCTGACCCCAGAACCTTTCTTTGCCGAGTGACATGGACGAGGCACTCGACAAAGACTTCGTCACCGCGATGTCCACCGTCACGACACCTTTTCTTTGCCGAGTACATGTTGACACTTTGTCAAGTGCCGACAGAAAGTACTCGGCAAAGAGACCAGTGTCGATGTTTGTTTCACGGAGACTATTTAACGAGTGTGGCGCTTTCACTCGACAAAGCCGTTACCGAGTGTGATTAGTCCTTTGCCATGTGCCTAGTGCACTCGGCAAACAAGTCAATTTCCAATAATGTGGATGCTCATGGAGGAGAAACTAGGCCTTCGCCCCTTCCTCTAATTCAAGTTGTTGTGATGTATAATAACCGTAGTCCCATGTGTTACCTGTTGCATCCACATGCTAATTTATCAAAGCAGTAGCTCTTCTCAAAGCAGCATCGTGTGTGGCATACCTTGAGCATGCACCGACACGCCAAAATCTCAACAACTTAAAAGGCTCTGGCTTAGATTTGGTGGAGGGAGGCAGAGAAAAGATAAAGCTACAATGATAGATTTTCCAATTTGCCTCTCCTAATTTGGGTTTACCCACTGCCACTGAATACTGATACCTATCCACAATGTTTGTGCAGTTAAGGGCACGTTTTGAATATGTGAATTGGTTTGAATTCTCTTTAGGACCACTATAGAAACCTGTCAAACGGTTAAAGGCACGACCGGTTGTAGCTATAAACGTTTCTATTGGTTCTACTTTTTATACTAGAGATAAGGATGCACCTCTAATGACAGTTTTCTATTAATTTTGATTCTTGCATTCCAACCTCCTTCCTAACCTAGAAATGTTTACATTGCCTCAGCAAGTAAATCTAGTTAAAAATGTGGGCTACTTCTGAAGTGTTATGCACCTTGCTTTTGCAAAATCTGTGTATGCTTATGAATTTTCATGTAAGGACTAGTTTAGAAACTCTATTTGCTTAAGAGATTTCTATTTTCTAAGGAAAAATGAATTAATTTCACTTGAGAAAATGAAAATCTATTAGAAAATGAGGTTTCCAAACTAGCACTAAAACAATGATTTTCGCCACCATTCCAGGAATCAAAGATCCTGCCAGCCAACCAAACAATTTGAAAAGAATAATCCTATTTCACTAGAGATGACATTTATATCAAGGAACTGAATCTAAGAGGTGTCTGAGAATCGTCACTTGGATCAAGCTAGGTCCTCTGTTGGAACTCGCTCTCAGTTGCAAGGGGATCCAACAAGGGTGAACAATGACGTAAGCAGTGCTCTCGCGCGTGTGGGCAATAGCTCTATTAATCTGACCTCTCACGGGCACTGTGCGGGGGTATTTATAGGTACCTGAGTGCCCAGCGCCTTGTGTTAAGGACGCATGTGCCCTCAGCTACCTAGGTTACCCCCAGAATATTCCCCTAAAGCAGGGTTACAGACTGTAATTACAGGGATGCCTTTACAAATTAGGCCTGTAACACGCGGCGGCCACGCAGGGCCCGCTACAATGGGCCGGATCGCACGTGGGCCTCTGAGCTGGGCGAGGCTGCTCTGTGGGATGACGCCGTCGCAGGCCTTCGTCTGGTGCCGAATCGAGCGAAGGGTGTCCCTACCCGTTTTGTCTCTGTCAGACCAGCAACTGCAGCGAAGGCCTCGAGCGAAGGGTAGCGTCTTTGCCTTCGCCCCAACACCCTCCTTGTGGAGGAAATGTGAAGTGTTTATATCATCATCCTGTTATGCGAGTACTATTTTCCTGTTGGTTATTGTCCAACTGCCCATTAAAATTTCCTTCCAATCCTGTCTTGACAGGTCGTGCCGAAATGATTTTTGAGCACCTCTCCGTGGACTGAAGGCCTCAATACACGCAACGGCCTGTCAATCAGCGCCCCACTCCTGGGCTTTCGGGCTACGACGTTCCAAAGGCCGGAACGGAGCAACGCGCGGCCTGACGCCTGGCCAACCGCGCGAGTAATATACGAAGAGGGGGCAAGGCCAACAGGGAGCGGCCGATCGACTTCATGAGCCGACAGCCGCCAAAAGTCCCAAAACAAATGCAGCTGCCAAATAGTGCGTATCTTGATGGTTAGAGCGAGGCGTAGGGCATGTACAGTGGAGAGACACTAAAACGGTTCTCCAAGCACAGGAGACAACTAAGAGACTCTATTGTACAATGGAGTGTCTATAAACATAGTCTATTAATAAATACAGAATTAAATGTATTTGTATAGCATCAGATCGTAGAACAGACGACAAATTCGTACAGTGGGAAGTGAGGCGTCTGTTGTTACTTGGTTTACGAGCCAGAGGCGTCTCTTCACGGAGAGACGGCTCTAAGATTTTTTTGCAAATAACCCCCTAAAACACCTTAAGAGCCCCCACATTAAACACCACTGTACATGCCCTTATAAAACAACCGACTAAGGGGGTGTTTGGTTTCTAGGGACTAATGTTTAGTCCCTAGATTTTATTTCATTTTAGTTTCAAAATTGTCAAATATAGAAACTAAAACTTTATTTTAGTTTCTATATTTAGCAATTTATACACTAAAATGGAATAAAATCTAGGGACTAAACATTAGTCCCTACAAACCAAACACCCCCTAAGGGCCCGTTTGGCAAAGCTCCAGCTCTTGCTTCTTTAGCTCCAGATCTTGATCCTCGTGAGGAGCTGATCCTCCTGATTCTCCTAAAGAATCAGAATCATTTTTAAAACCGTTTGGCAAGTAAACTGATTCTTGTCTGCTGAGAGTTAGTGGTCTATGACGATTGTCTGTTTTACTCTTTGCGGCTCAACTTTATTACAAACCAATAAGTAGGATGCATATACGAAAAAAAATTATGAAACAATAACATATAAAATATTCCCATCATAGTAGTGTATAAAATGGTCTCAAATGTTTAATCCATAAATTGACTCGTTATGTTTTTGTCCAATGGCAATTGCGGGTAATTTCGATCAAACTTTAAGGGAGGTCCATATTTGGTTGGTTGAGGAGCTGTTTTAAGGGAGGGTGGAGCAGGTTTTTTAGATCCCACCTTTCTTCACAAAAACGACTCTCAATCTTTCGGCTCCTCACGAGAATCAGTTTAAAAAAATACCTGTTTGGCACGGCTCCTCCAGATCCTCGCTTAGAATCAGGAGCTGGAGCTGTGCCAAACGGGCCCTAAGTCTTTGAGATAACTTTAGCTCCAGAAAATTTGGTAGAGTTAATGAAACAGGTCATTAGATACTCTAGAAAATCGTGTAGCTGAAGTTGTAAACTTTTAGAAGACATTTAGATAAGTCATTTTGTTTATTATTTAGATTTAAAATATTTTTAAAAATATTTAAATTGATATTATAAACTACAACTACACAATAAAGCTAGAATCTGAAGCCATCTCAAACACCCCTAAGAATCAACAATAAAATCAATACATATAGTAAACTTATTTTTAGATTACTCTCAGTTGATTGAATTAAAGTTGAAAACATTAAATGTTTGGAAAGAGATGAATTAGATCGACTAGAAAAACAAAGAGTCAGTCCTTCCACGGCAGGCTACAAGCAGGCACTTTATTCTTATAGAATGCGCTGAGACCGGACTCCTCACGAAGCACTACTTTCTTCTCTCTCGTGTGTTCCAATATTGTCGAGTAGGATTTTTTGATGACATGGAACTATTTGGACTCCGCCTAGTCAACCTTATTATACTTACTCTTATAACAAGTATTTTTAAATCTTAGCCTTGTTTATTGTTTTTTATAAAAGCAAATATTTTAGAATTTAACAACATTATGATTATAGGTGTACGTAAGATTTATGTGTGTGCCTTCACTGCCTTGTGCAATTCGGAGAGAGAAAAACAAACGCAGTTGGTGGACAAATTTTCACCTATCGATCTAACTCAAACATATTAATTCATCTGGGTTTCGAACCTGCAAATATGTGAAGAACACACTCAAACCCTGTCCATTGGAACGCTACCCTGGCCTGAATACTAAAAGGGCGCCTCTGTACCGCTACCACGTCGGTCGAACAATAGCAGCATCAATTAATGCATCATATCAGTCAGTCGTTGGCCTCCACGTCGTCGTCGTCCTTCTTGACGGGCTGGAACCGGGCGTGCTGGTACAGGACGGAGTGCAGCTCGACGGGGGTGGCGGACAGGGACTTGATGATGCTCCCGAACCCGTGGCGCGGCGACGACAGCGGCCCGCCCGGCGGCGGCTTGGGCAGGCTCTGCCCCTTGTGCAGGCGCAGGCGGCCGCGCTGCGCCATCTCCACCTGCTGCCCCATCAGGTGCGTCAGCCCTTCCTCCTCCTCCTCGTCGTCGCCGTCGTCCCCCGACGCAGCAGCGGCCGCCTCCTCGTCGTCGTCCTTGCTCGCCGGCGCCTTCCGGTACGCCAGGTACAGCAGCAGCTGCGCCGTGCCCAGGACGAGGCCGATGGCGTTGGGGACCTGTGTGCGTGGTGGTATTATACGTGTACATATGTGATATGTGTGTGTGCTTGCGAGTAGATCAGGAAATGGAGAGGGTGTGAAGCAACGCGGACGCTGTACGCACCCCGATGAAGTAGTCCTTGACGAGCAGGGAGTAGATGCTCCAGACGCCGCCGTTGAGGAAGAGGAAGAAGGAGAGGGAGAAGGGCATGTACTCCACGCTCCGGGTCTTCACCACCGTCCGCTGCATGCATGGAGTTTGATGTATGTATCACCCCAGATTACTAGTGCTCTATTGTAAATGTCAGTTGCTGGTCATATATATTTTTATACCAACTAGAATTAATCTGTGGTACATAGACAATATATATATAATGCATTATTTTAAGTATACTACTCAGCCTACTATCTCGAGCAGCTTTTCTACCCACATCACTATATTCAATCTTTATTCTACGTACAATATATACAGTGCAAAACAAAGTTTTAGGTGAATATATAGGTGAACTGCTAAAGACGGTACACATCTAATTTTATTAAGTGAATATTACACATGGATAAATGAGTTCGGATTCTGCTTCCCCATGTCCGCACCTACCATATCCAACGGGGAAGAATTTTCCTTAATCTATACTGGTGAAGACTAAGGGCCTGTTTGGTTTGATGGCTAACTTGCCACACTTTGCCTAACTTTTATGACTAAGGTTAGTTCTTCAATTCGAACGACTAACCTTAGACAAAGTGTGACACATTTAGTCACGAACGAAACAGCCCCTAAAATCTCCTCGTAGCCTAACAAAAAAGATGGATTTTAACGGGGTATCTCGGTGTCTGATATGTACATTGCTTCGGTGTGACCGACCGGAGAGTGAGAGCTACAACAAATTAGCCCTCTACTATATGAAGAGATTTAAGTAAGTGTGGTTATTAGGTATTCCCTCCGTTTCGTTTTAGTTGTCGCTGAATAGTGCAAAATTGAACTATCTAACGACAACTAAAAAGAAACGGAGGGAGTACAAATTAAACCTTCATAGGCATCTGAGTTCGTGCTAGACAGACATGCATTAACGCTTGTGGTGCGCTATAAGTCCGAGAAAATGACATCAGACCAAACACTCAATGACCGGTCAGTAGAGTAGATGCGAGCGGTTTTTTTGCTCTTAGCATTATAAGGTGTAGCCAGGTAGGCACACTCTAGAAAAAGGAGCGTATGGTGTCTCGCCACACGCCAGAGAAACAGAGACACCGAAGCAAGTTACTACCAAAAGTGCGAAACAAAATCCATACGTACGTGCAGCAGCTAGCACTGGCCGGGCGTGTTCGTGAGCCAGAAACTAGGTTTTGTTCCCTGAAGAACGGCCACAGCTAGCACAGGAAGTGAGATACTGCCTACTGGGGAGTATAGAGTATACTGACCATCGCGCCGAGCGGTGCCGCGTACATCCCGACCGTGAGCGCGGCGCACAGCAGGCCCACCGCGAACAGGCGGGCGCCGCCGTGCAGCGCCAGCAGCGCCACCGCGACGACCGCGGCAAGGAAGGCGACGTTCACGGCCACCACCACCTTGGCCATCTTCGCCTGAGGACCACAGCAAGCACTCGATCGGATCAGGACTCCGTTGCCGATCGATGCATCTTGCATGCAGTCGGTCGCCATCAGTCGACCAAGCGAGCGGGGATATGTTTACTGTAACTCGAACCTTGGTCTCCCTTGGCGCGTAGACGAGGTAGAGCGCGACGTAGGCGGCCTCGAGCGCGGCGCCGGCGCCGTTGACGGTGACGACGAGGAGGCCGCCGGGCTTGAGGAGGCCGTAGAAGGTCCAGAGGCTGGTGCTGAGCAGGGTGGTGACGTACGGCAGCCACCTGAAGTCCTCCGTGCTCCTGCTCCTCACGATGCGCCGGAACGTCGCTCTGGGCCGGGTTCCATGGAAATTAAACAAAAAGCAGAGAGCTCTGTGCCTCTCTCTCTCTCTCTCTCTCTCTCTCTCTCTCTAAAGCTGCATACTACGTACAACTGAGATATATATACTGCGTGAAAGACGAGGATGGAATGGAACTCACATCGGCGACGCGAAGACGAGGATGGAGATTACGTTCCCTGGCGTGAGGCAGAGGATCAGATCATCAAGCGGGGAACTGGTTGGTTGGCTGATGATGCCAAGATAATAACAAGGGGGGAAAAAGGGGCAAGGAGACATGCATGGATAGCCGCCTCCGGCCAGGATGAACAGAACACTGACTGACCTACGATCCCGACGAGGAAGCTCGGGTCGGCCATTCTTCCCCCGCCGCGAGGAGAGGATGGACGCAGGAGAGATTACGAGGACGCGGACACTAGGACTGGAGAGCGCTATATATAAGCGCAGGGAAAAAGGTGTTTGCATTGGCTAGTGCTGCTGTATCGTTTCTGGGAAACACGAGCGCACGCACGCCTCATCAGGCCCAGATTCTACCTATCTGTCTATCTACCTATTACACAATGGACGAACCAGAGCACACGGCCGGCCGGTCACCGGCCGCGCGGTGCGCGTGCGCGTGCGCGCTACATACAGAGCACGCGGCGAAACCCGTCTCGAACACCTTGCTTGATACCCCACTCTATATATGCTACAAAATTCCGTTGCGCGTGGTAAGCGTAGCAAACCGGGGAATCACGGCCGCGCGCTCGTTCATTGGCGACATGGGTATACGTGTCAGCACCAGCAGCTGATGGCGCACCAACCACTACTTGCTCCGGTTCAGCAGGAGCAGGTAGCAGGTAGCAGGGGGTGCGTCGTCCGAGATAGTCCGCTCTCCGCGGTGGATGGGCAGTAGAATCCAAAGACTAGTGAGGCCGCGAGTTGAACGGCGCGCGGAAGCTCACCGAAAGGCAGTGGAAGGTTTACGCTGACGTCCGGCGGGCGCGTGGGAAGTGAGGGGGACAAAAGGACATGCAGGTCCGGCCCCCATGACGAAACGTTCTAGAGCCTGACACGTCGCGGCGCTGGGGTGACGCGGATGGTCGGACGCGAGTCCGCGTGCTGCCGGCAGCGCGCATAAAGAACCAGATATATTCCGGAGATCGGGAAGAAAGCGAGATGATGTGAGCCAACATCCATCCCACGTCATTAGATGCGGAGGTGGATAAGGTATATATCTAGACGACATACAGTCGATTAGCAAAAAGCTACAACTAGGAGTTAGGACAGAAATAGTAAAGAAATTAAATTGTTTCGATTGAAATGTGTCTAGTCGTTCTTAATCGATCGCACTCATTCACATATATATATATATATATATATATATATATATATATATATATATATATATATATATATATATATATATATATATATATATATATATAGTAGGTTTAACGGAGCCCTGGGCTTTCAATAGTTAAAGGAAGCCCAGGCCGACTACTCCTACAAACTGGTTCAACCCAAGCGCCCAACCAGCCTGTCGGGTGCGTCACCTGCCCCACATCTGTTAGCGCAAAAAAAAGGAATGCATGCACGAGTCAAACACGATCCAATGCATGCGCGTAAATTTAGGAAAAAATGTGTGGCAGTTTCTATTTTTAAATGCTTTATTTCCTCCATAAATTTAGGATCGCTGCAACAGCCATGCAGCTAGACACGTAAGGACCATTTTATGATATATACTGAGACTAAATATGCTACACTGTGTAGATAATTATGCAATTTGGTATACTGCGTAAAAATCTGTTACCAGCTGCATGCGCACGAATTTATGATGAAAATAATGTGCAATGAAAGGAAATGAATTGCATGCATAGAAAAAAATCGTATTTAATGATTATTTTGCTTCATAAATATAGTATCCCTCCAACAACCATGTAGCTAAACACATTAGAACTAGTTTATGATTTATACTTATACTAATTATACTACACGGTGTAGGTATTTATGCAATTCGGTACACTGCGTAAAAAAATCTAGCATGTTGTTCACTGGTGGACGCATCTCCAGGTTGGAGCGTAAAAACCTTAAGTTTTAAACATAAAATCTCTCAATTATAAGTGTAAATACCTGGCCAATGTGAGAGGTTGATAGCTCTGGTAGGTTGTTATTACGATCCTATTTTTATGGCAGATTCGAAAAATATGGCAGCTGCATGAATGCAGTTTATATTTTTATACAGATCCTAAAATTATGGCAAAATGCATGCATGAGTCAAACATGTTCCCTTGCATGCGCGTAAATTTTGGAAAGATATGTGTGGCGGTTTCTATTTTAAATGCTTTATTTCCTCCATAAATTTAGGATCGCTGCAACAGACATGCAACTAAAACTCGTAATGACCATTTTATGCTATATACTGATACTAAATATGCTACACTGTGTAGATAATTATGCAATTCGGTATACTGCGTAAAATTCTGCTACCAGCTGCATGCACACAAATTTATGATGGAAAGAATATGCAATGAAAGGAAATAAATTGCATGCATAGAAACAAAAAATCGCATTTAATATTTTATTTCCTTCATAAATATAGGATCCCTCCAACAGCCATGCAGCTAAACGCATTAGAACTAGTTTATGATGTATACTGAAACAAACTATACTACACGGTGTAGATATTTATGCAATTCCTTACACTGCGTAAAAAATCTGGCATGTTGTTCACTGGTGGACGCATCTCCGGGTGGAGCGTAAAAACCTTAAGTTTTGAGCATAAAATCCCTCAATTATAAGCGTAAATACCGAGTCAATTAGAGGTTGATAGCTTTAGTAGGTTGTTATTACGATCCTATTTTTATGACAGATCCGAAAAACATGGCAGCCGCATGCATGCGGTTTCTATTTTTATACAGATCCAAAAATTATGGCAAAATCGTGGGAGTTTTCATTGCATGCGTGCAAATTACAAACAGCATAAATCAAGGAATTGTCTTTCCAATGTGCATGCAGTAAACTGATATACGAACTCTGTGTTAAAGCATAATATCGTACAATTTTTAGCGTAAATAATACATGTGGTAGGCATAAAACACAATAAACGAAAAGAAAAATGCGTCGGATCGGAGGATGTCACGCGCGATCATCGCTGCGCGCATCTCGCCCCTTCCGTGACGTCGCTCGCTCGAACATCGCGCCTCATGCGTCGCCGTCGCTACTCGCACGTCGACGGGCGTCGCTTGCTCGTCGGCCTTGGAAGTGCCGCCTCCTCGGGGCTTCGGGGACGCCGCCGCTTGCCCGCACAAGGGCCTCGCTGCGGATCGAGGAACCTCCGCCACCGCGCGTCGAGGTAATGGAGTTGCGGCCACCGACCTGGGATCCGCCGCCGCCGCTCGCCCTCTAGATCGGGGGCCGCCACCGCCAGTCTGGGAACCGCCGCCACCGCATGTCGAGGTCGGGGAGCCACGGCCACCGCAGCCACTGGCCGGGGTCCACCGTCGCGCGCGCTATCGGGCAACCGCCGTCGCTAATGAATCGAGATGGGGCGTGAAAAACTGAACCCTAGCACTCCGGGTCCTGTTTTATAGACGTCCGGATGTGGTCCGGCTCAACCGGATTGCACTGTCTGGCCCGGGCTTCCTTTAGTTATTGGAAGCCCATGGCTCCTAATATACAATATATATATATAGTTATAGTATTAGGAGCCCTGGGCTTCCATCAATGCAGGGAGCCCCTGCCAGGCTAGGTGTGCCGGGCGCGGGTCGACGTGGCAGGTGGTCGGAGTACCGCGCACATGTACCGAGTGAAGGTGGGTCGTACGTGCGCACCCTCTATTACCATTTATGCATCCGTTTCACTCGAATTCTGTATGCATAAACGCGTAACTACCACGGTGAGTCTGCTCGTTCCACGCGGGTTCTCCGGAGTCGTGGTCACGTCCCGCGTTGGAATTGACCGCGTTTATACTTGCATATTATGACTCCAACGGTTACATAAATTGACACGTCGATGCGGCCTGGTCGGTGTGGTGTAGTATTTGGGATTTATCATTGTATAATTCGATGTTAACAACTACATATCAATTGGGATTTATTATATTACGTACTTTGGCGTGGGTCTTGATTAATTCTTTTTTGTAAACTGTTTACGATACTTTGCACAGCTATTTATGCTTATTATGAACACGCAGTAACCAAACCTTCACACTGACTGTGCGCTGACTAGTGGACCCACAGTCCCTCGCCGCTCCCCCGCGGGCCAACCGAGCTAATATGGTCAACGAGCCAGACAAATCATACCCCTTTCAATTAATTCAGCTCGGGTCCACCCAAACCCTAAAATAATCAGTTCCTCCCCGTCGCCGTCATTCGCTCCTGCGATCGCCATCGACGACCGCCCCCACCTCTTCCACCGTCGTAATCTCCGCGCTTCATCGATTCACCGCCGTCGTTCTCCTTCCCTGGTTTGTTTCCCCTCTCATTCTTTCGAGTTCCCCCCATTCTTTTACATAGTTCTGTCGCTAATGTCCATCAGGTTCGCCCCGCCCCTTCTACATCCCTTTAATTGATTCGAAATTAATTGAATCGCCTCATTATATGTAGTATCCGATAATGGCTTCCAATTTTTTCAATTGCATATTTGTTACATTCTGTTCATTTTTATATAGGTACTGAGTGTTGTTTATAAACATAATATATTTTTTTTACAGTAGCAATCAATAGATTAGTGATGTTATTGTACTGTGTTATTATTGTTGTTTCTGATAGTTATACTACATATAATTTTATGAATTATATTGCATAATTTGTTTATGCACACTATGTACTGTTTTATTTAAATGTGAGTTTTCACATATCTGTTGTTATGCATTCCTTCTTCTCATTTACGTTGTCTACATCTGTTGTTATGCACAATATACACACTATACATACCCCAACAGTTTCATAATGTTATATTTATTCAATTATTATGTATGGTATAGTATTATTTCCTGATGTTCTTTTTCATTTACTTAGTGTGTTCTACCCCAAAAAATGAAGTCTGTTGATCGTCCTCCCGCTAATCCCAAACGCATAACCATTGAGTCAAGCCAAGAATTCTTTAGTGTTGAGATACCACGTCCGGCCTCTATTGGAGTTCCTCCAAACACAAAGCATTCTGATCATCGTCCTGCACCTGTCGAGAAACCATCTGTTATTTATGAAGCCAATGAACAAACTGGATCTGGCGATGACGACGATGACTTCATGACACCTACAAAGAAGCGTAATGCTGCTGGAAGTCATATGAATATCTTACGGAAGACATGCACAAAGAGGCCGAAAGTAGTAGAAACTCCACGTCAGGTTATATGTTATACTTATGTTTTCATATATATTAAATACTAATTAGTATACAATAGTCATGAGCTGATACAACATATTAGATATTATTTAGTAGTATACAGTAAGGATGAATCTAGTCGAAATTTCACTCGAAATTTCACGTTAGGTTCCAAGTTCTGAATTGCATTTATAATATCATATTTATTTTACAACCTTTGGCCACTTTTTTATTGTGTACAGACAATGCAGTTTAGTTTATTTAACTAGGTATTATGTTATTTTAGTTGCACCCCTTACATTATGAGTGCTAATTTTATGGCTCATGCCACATTTATTTCATTGTTTTCATAACATTTAACATACATTATTTCAGAAACTCAATGTTAGATGCAACCCTCAGGATGTGATTATAACTATTAAGATATTGAATGAGAGGCAACGACAAGCCGTTGCTAGAAAAGGATTTTCTAATATTCTTGACATGACACTTGATGCACTGGGTAGCCGTTCTCATCTTCGTTGGTTGATGGATAAGTTGGACCACAAGGATATGACTATTCGCCCTGGAGTTGGCAAGGAACTAAAGATTACGAAAGAAACTGTCCACCTTATACTAGGCCTTCCGAATGCTGGCGGTGGTAAGCCACTAGGAATCGATGAAGCAGTGGCGGGCAATAACTTGAGGGCTGAACTTGGATTGTATAAGGATGAGTTCGTTGTTGCATCTCTTCAGGACCGATTGTGAAAAGGAAACGATGATGACCTCTCTATCAGATGCTTCTTTTTGATATTGTTCAATAGATTGTTGTTCCCCACTTCTAGCTGGGGCATATCTAACCATGAAGTGTTATTGACGGAAGAAATGGACCGTTTCCATGTGACAGACTGGTGCCACTTAATTTTTAACGACCTATGTGAAGCTGCACAAAAGTGGCATACAAGAAGCACTTCTAATGTGTCCACGACGATATATGGATGCTCAGTTGTCATACTAGTAAGTAAATAACATTGGACTGTTCATTTTTTTCATATCGAATGGAATCTATTTTACTTGCTCAATTACCATCCATGATAGTATAAATTAATTATTGTTTTTTGTAGTTGTACTATTTGGACCACTTGCATGATGCTGCAGCCCCCCAATAAACGTGGCACACCCCGCATAAAATTCTTTGATAAAAATATTATCCAAGCTCTGACAAAAGCTGATAAGAGGAAGACACGCCAAAGCGGTGAACCTTTTGGCCATTGTGAGGTATGTCATCTGTACATAAAACAATAGGAATGCATTACCTTGCATAAATATGCATTTTCTGTTATTATGTGAATGTTTATGCATGTAGCATCTCTATTAGTTTTCGTACCATTCCGAATAAACTCGTAATAGACACCATATACTTCATTTTTCAGTGGGTAACACAATTTATTTATGGTTATCTTTCATGTATTTAATTATATTACAAATGTTTTTTTCAGTTCCGAAGCTTTTCTGAAACTTGCTATTCTGCTGTCCCTAGTGTGCAGTTTCAATCAGAGGTCAGTCTATGGCAAAACATACATGCCATATGTGTGCATAAATACCATATGTACATTACAGATGTTTTATGTAATATTATATCCATATGTTTCTAAGAATTAATTATGATGCATTATCATTCATTACATCACAGCATAGGGACAGGACAAACATTTTTGATGTCCCTCGTCCCGATCCTTGTGGTCATCATACTATTCATATCCAGCTCCCATTGATCAAGGATATGCTTTCAAGTAAGATCAAGCAGCTCCAACCACGTGACCGACCAAAATTCATTGAAAAGTTTGTTGAGTATGATTCTGAAGTTGGCAAAGCGTGTTCCATCATAATAAGTACTCTTACCAAGATGGTTGTGAAGCAGTATGAACTAGCGGACACATTTGCTGAGTTAATTGATGATGTCCTTCGCGCGGAGTCTGGCGACCCAGACAATGTTGCAGAAGCGCCTCAAACAGATAAACCTCCAGATATATCTCAGCATATGTCGTCAGGTTACCTTCCCTCATTGTCATTTATTCAATTCATGTACTTAACTCTATGCATTTATCAGTTCTTGCTGTTTAAATACTACAACTTTTTAATTACAGAGGCACACATCCATAAGGGTACCCAAAATACCCAGGACCTGACTATGCCATATTCACAACCGAATACGGAGTTGACAGGTACCCAGTTTGAAGAAATACACGAAAAGCAACAACAAATGCGTCGTGCATTTGAGGGCTGCCCTGACGATTTGGAGACGAACACAAACCCAAATGCGGAAAAGCAGGTATTTTATGCAGTCTCATCATGGCTACATTACATGTTAATTTCCAATTTTCATCCAAAATATTAGACAAAACCATATTAATGTATACATGATTTCCATTTTAATGTTGGCAATAATATGCCGAGCGACATAAACATGTCTCATCGACATGTACCAGACTGCAATCCTATGAGCTCATATCCGTCTTCCCACTTGCCGTTGTTTGACGCCACACCGCAAAAACATGTATATGTTTCATCTTTGTTTTCTCCATTGTAATCTCAATTATGGATTAAATTTAATTGACACATGAATGAGGCTTAAAACATAGTATCATTGTTTCTTTGGGTCAGGGAGGAGACATTGGTGCATCTCATGACACTCCAACTTACACGGGCCCCCTTTTTGATCAGACACATAGTGGTCATGTAAGTAATCCAGTTATACATTTATTGCATGCTTGCTTCTCATAACTCATTCATAATTTACTATACTCTCTACCTGCATTGTGTTTCAGGTTGCATATGGTGAGGAAACACATAGCTTGCACACTACACATGACCACTCTCTGCCACGTTTAACAGAATTGGACTGTGCTCGGTCGCTTCGTGATTTTTTGTGCTCCTCAAAACCCGACCCAAACAGGTTTTTCTTTAACTATTAAGTCAAAATAACATGTAGGTTGTTGCTTACATATATAATGAATAACATATCATTTTTTCATTATTATATAGGAAGATCATAGAATTCGTTGAATGTATTGGAAATTGTCTCGATATTCAACAATCATTTGCAGACGGGATGTGTCTGGATAATGTGTTCATGCAGTGTTTCATCATGTGTTTTCGCGATGACGAGATCAATAATTGCTCGTCCATCAACAAAAACAGACTTGTACTGGATGTCAATGTTGGTGTATGTACAATTCATTAATACCTACCTATTTTTGCAATTGTTTACATACAATTTTATATGACACAGTATTTATGATTATGCAGACTCTCCTCAATTTTGAGGAGCATGAACGCTACAGTAATTCTCCTTAGATTTTTGATCAAACTGTCCTTGATGCTTATCTGGACAAGACACTGCCCCAGCTGGACAACTTTGTTGACTACAAAACGGTATAAATATTTATCTTTGTATCAACGCTTTCCTGTTATGCAATTATATTCATCGCTCAGCTACACACTAATGTTATCATTTTGTTTCTCTAACTCCTGATATTTGACAGATTATGGTCCCTATACTTCATATGGGACATTGGACATTGTATGTCATCAATATCCAGTTTCGATGTATTCACATTTTAGATTCAAATCCATATGGTCCGGAGTTGGGTGGTACTTCATGGAAGATGTTTCATTACTCCCAAAAGGACATATGCTCCAGGAAACTGCCATGGGCTAGGGTTATAATAAACAGATTGAACAAATCTTTGCAACAAGTCCGGCCCAATTCACGCATCCCTAAATTTGGAAATTTCCCAATTGACATGCCACCTATGTGTCCCACCATGATAGCTGGATCTAATGACTGTGGCTTCTTTGTCATGAGATACATCCAGTACTATGACTATATGGATGGTTCTATCAAGCAATATATACAACGAGTAAGTCATTTTATGGTTATGCAGTTTGTATTTATACATTCAACATTTCAGATATAACATATTCACCTCGGGATAATGTGTATTATGCAGGAAAACTCTGGCGACCTACGATCTCTGGCTCTATATTACCTCACCTTCCATAGCAAGAACAAGTGCCTCCCGTTGCCTCCAGAAATTCAAAGATTCAAGTTTGGACGCTAGTTGTGTCGCTGGATCAACCTTTTGTGAATCGCAACTGTTTGATATGGAACAATCATTTTGTGGCTTCCTTGTTACGGAACAAAATTTTGTGAAGCCAAACTACCTGTTGCATGTCTATGTAACTGTATTGAAACTTTCTATGTTTTTCACCCAAGCTATCAAGACACTCATGTTTAATGCAGTTCTTAGATAAAAATTTGACCTATGTGTATTAAACAAGTTATGAAACATCTCTTGTATAATGCGCTATTCAGTTCAAACTTCGACTATTTGCTCATATTTCTATCAGTGATTTACTCACTAGTTATTGCTATTCTCTGATTTCTTCACAAATCTATTATTCACCAGTATGTGTCACGAATTCTTCTGTTTAATACGAATTACGCTGTTTTGTTAGCACAATTACGCAAATTTGTGCCCAGTTTACAATAATTTTAATTACAGACGAATTACGCTATTTTGTTAGCTCAATTACGCAAATCTGTACAACCTTATTCTTTTGTCAATAACTACTGGTATCAGATTTGTCTACTCGCACACATGTGTAATAAAAATTATGTTACTACATTAAATCACAATTTATTGTGTCATTTGTTTTCTTCACAAAGACATTTTTAGTCAGTTTTTGCCACCAAGATTTGTACAGCGTCGAATTACGCTGTTTTCATAACACATTTACGCATATTTTGTATACAGTTTACAAAACATTTCAATTCATGCAGTACATCATTATTACTTATACTTTGTGAATATCGACTGGTTCCAGCATTTATAAATTCACCCATAGTTGTAATAACAAGTATGGCACTACATTACATTTGTCATAAAATATGAAATCATCTACTCCCCACTAGATGAATCATTGTCTGTGACACCTCCTTGATGTTTTTTTTGAAGTACATGCCTCATTCCAGTTTGGAGCGCTAGATGAACCCTTGTTCCTAGAACCTATGGGCCGCCCTCTCTTTCGACCAGTAAGGCTGGCCAACCGAAGCCTATTCTCCTCCACAGATAGACAAGTGCGACTATTGTGACCATCAGCAATTCCACACCTTTGACATTTTCTGTTCTTTTTCTTGTCTCCTTTTGCCCCCAACTTAATAACTCTTTTTTCGTTATCACTGATTGTTCTACCCTTTGGCTTCGCGTTATCTGGTCTTCTCAAGCTTACTCCACTCACATTAAAATCTAGCTTCTACAATTAAGAAAAAAATATGATATTTTTTAAATATTAGTACTTAAATCCAATTATTTGTATGTAATTTTAAATAATATCCATGCACAAGTGTTTGTAATAGCACCATTACCTTTTTAATCGTCATATCTGTAGCACACACATCAATCAGTGGTGTGCTAGTGGTCAATTGTCCATAATCGTGCTGCACACATATACCATTGATAATCATTCATAATCAGCATCAAGGTCCAATCGTTACTATTTTGTATTATAACAACTTTTCCTCTTTTATAATCATGTATTACCTGTTCCAATATTTGTTGTGGCATAGCACATTGGGTATCGCACACACCACCTTCTTGTAAAGTAGGCACCAATTGAATTACCTGACAAATCATACAATTGACAGTAAATAGTTGTGTTTATGACAAACAGTTCACACCATTATGCATAGTAAATATCATATAACATATTACACATACACCAGCCTGCGCCCTTCTTGTCGTTAGATTATCTCCCATCATGTCTCTTACATCATTCCTGTCGCCCTGTATCAGGCAAGTTTCTCATATTTCCCATTCACCAAAACTTAAAACTTAGTATATCAATTAAAATACACGTCTATTTCAATTAATATATTAAATACCTGTATTCCTTCGCCATCACTAGTACTATCATCACCTTCTATATCTGGCTCCAACCGTGAAAGTAGCAAAAGCAGTTCATCCATCATCTCCAGGGCTCTATCATATCCAGCCTTTGAAAGACTTGCATGATGTACTACTTTCATTGACTTTTTAAGCAACATCTTTTGCCTATATGATTTAGTCTCACCGTCTTTACCCTTCAAATTCTTATCATCCCTTGAAAAAGTCACATCTTGTATAGCAGAGTAGGTGTATCTCTGAAGGATGTATTCCGAAGGTATTCGATCAATTTGAAGATGCATAAATGTTCGTAAAAGATGCACACAAAGCAGACCTACAACAAAACATGTAAAAAATGTCTTCGTTTATGTTCACTCATTATAAATAAACATTTTTATACAACAATTTCCCAATATGACATACCTGTATGCTCCCAATGCTTGCATTCACATTCATACTTTCCAGCATCTACATCAGCCATTACTTTGAATTGGTGTTGCCCCCACACAATCTTATTTGACCTTGAAGTATGCTGAACCACCCATTCATTCACACCACCATCTGGATCATGTGATATCTTGTATGCAGTAGCATATTTCAAAGACTCGTGAAACTTATTCATTACAGCCCTTGTGTATGTCCTCGCTACACGTATCTCAAACATATACAATGTATTTGTTTCCTTTTGGCCTTACAGTAGACATAATTATACGTTATAATATGGTACGTTACATATTTTGATATAATAATATTCTATGTACTCACCATGCATCCTAGTGCCTCTTTTGCCTCTTTCATCTTCCTACTGTGCAGAAGCTTCAACATTTGCTTGGCGAATTGATGTAGTGGCGTGTTTGCATCGACATGAGCACTTTTTACGAGTTTGTTCATGCTCTCGCTACGCTGTGTAGAGACCATCAACCCACAATAATCATGTTTGAAAAAAGCTGGTATCCAATCTTTACGAATTTCGTACATTCTGGAAAGACTGATGTTATCATGTAGACGGAAATCATCAATCAGCATTTCCCAGGCAGTCTCAAACTCAGTTACAGTTAAAGGATGATGTATTATAGATTGGAACCTTGTTTTGAAATCCTCTTCCTCAAATCTAGCGTACAACTCGTTTAAATACGGCATATACCTGTTTTGAACATGCCACAAACACAAACGATGGATTGTGTTTGGAAATACCCTGCCTAGTGCAACTGGCATTGCTGGATCTTGATCTAAAATCATAAATTTTCACAACATTATGCAACACATTACCAACTATAATTGCATTCAATACATTCATAGTAGAACGTAATAATTGTTAAGCTTATTAATCATACCTGTAAGCATTACTCGTGGTCATTCAGCTCCCATGCACGTTTTGAATGCATTGAAAACCCACTCGAATGTGTCTACAGTTTCGTCACCCAACAATGTGAAACCAAATACGGTGCACTGCAGATGGTGGTTACAACCAACAAACATTCCCAGGGGTTTGTCATATAGATTTGTCTTATGAGTTGTATCAAAGGTAACTGCATCTCCAAAGTCAATGTAATCTGCTTGTTGGCTAGCATGGGACCAAAAATGCTCAAAATCTTTCCTTCTTGGTCTAGTTGGAAGTCAGAGAAAAACTGTGGGTTATCTTTTTTACACAATGCAAAAAAAGATAGGAGCTTAGACACATCATTGACATTTCTTTCTCTTTGTCGCGCTTTCTTCCTGTGAACATTAAACAATATGCCTTAGTCAATACGTACACAACGTCATTATGTCATTATATCAGTGTAAATAACAACATAACTTACAGGTTGATCATGTCTTGTGTAGTTAACGGTACATTCTCTGGTCCACCATGCATTTCTGAAACAAAATCCATTATACAGTGTTGCGGAATCCTGCTTTCTTGCATCGCACTAAGGAACTCCATGTATTCTGGATCATGTGTCTTGTTGCACTGTAACTGATTCTTTTCCGTATCCTTCCTGAAGAACTCATGATTATGTTCCAAATGAATAAGATCAATCCGCACTGAAATGATATTCTCTTTGGCATCGTCATAGATTTTTTTAAGTTTCATTCCAGCTTTGCATTGTGTTCGCTTGGAAATTGTATTTCACACTTTTGGATTACCATATCCTCTTTCGGCACGCTTGCCTTCCATTGAACAATTCAACCACTTGCAATTTTTTCTCTCCCTATATCTCTTCAATGGAAATCCAACTTCATATGCATATCTGCTATAGAATTTGTACGCCTCGTCCACATTACTAAATGTCATACCGACCTTCGGTACCAATTGTTGATCTATACTATCGTCCTATTCAATTAATGGAGTCGTCATGCAGTGCACATATATAAAAAATAAGCTTATAGCATGGTGAATTTCTAGGTCTTCATAAATTGCACGGACTGTATAACTAATAATACATGTGTATTCGGTTAAATCATAACTTGCACGGAAATTTATAACAAATACATGGGTATTCCTTTGAACTTACATGGCTTTGGAGAATGTGTGGTGTGTCCTGCTCATGTTCATCGATTGTCCGCATGGGTATCCGCTGAGTTGTTCCCACCAAACTTGGATGAACTGTGTTGCTGTCTTCAAGAATTCCTGGTGCCGGTAACGCAGCCGGTGGAGTTACAGCATGCCGACCATCGGTCGTATAGGGTGTCGTCGTCGCTGTATCTTCTCCACACTGCTCCGATCCCCTGGCTGTCTCCATTGTGCATGCCCTAACTCTTCGAGAGCTCTGAACAAAAGCGGCGGCGGCTGTGTGTAACCCATTTTTTGCAGATCCTATACTCGCCTAAACCGTCCTGGCCTATATTCATGGCATGATCCAATATCCTGCACGATTTGATGCGCAGTTTGCATGTCCCGAGATTTACGTGAACGATCCGTTACGATTACATGCCCATTGTGTTACATTTCCATAAACATGCATCACCCCATCGTACGACCGCCCCACATTCCTGGATGACGCGCGCGTGACTACCCACTACCCGTTCTGACCACTCATGTCGCGTCAGATGCGAATTTACGCAGCCAATAACGGCAAAATACGCAAGCATAACGCGTGACCCACGTCTCCTTACTGGGTCCCCCCACGTCACCATTTATGCATCTGTTTCATTGAAATTCCGTATGCATAAACGCCCCACCGAGTCCATGTCGCGTCAGATGCGAATTTACGCAGCCAATAACAGCAAAATACGCAAGCATATCGCGTGAGCCACGTCTCCATACCGGGTCCCCCCACGTTACCATTTATGCATCTGTTTCATTGAAATTCCGTATGCATAAACGCCCCACCTTGACTCGGTGCATGCGCGCGGTAGTCCCACCACCTGCCACGTCGTCCCGCGCCCGCACATCTAGCCTGGCCGGGGCTCTCTCTAGTAATGGAAGCCCTGGGCTTCCATTACCTCGTATATATATATGGGACAAACTAATGAAAGTCCTTAGTATCGGGAAGCCCCAGCCAATTAGACGGAACCGGGCAGACCGAAGGTTTGTTCGGCGGTTTACTGGTCTGGTTGAACCACAGCGTAAATCATAAACCAACAGAACGTAAAAAGGTATACGTGATAAAATCGCGAACCATAACTGAAGCCTCCCGAAAATATCACCCAGCATGCACGTAAGCAGAAAAGCGAGGCATAAATATGTACATACAATTGCGTAACTGGATACATATACTTGAGTAAATATAAATCTGTTTCAACAAACCGAGATAAATTCTCTCGAGTTGTTATCACCAGTCCGACAATATCTCCTGGCATGCAGGAACAAACTTTATAGACCGTAATTGACCGAACAAAATAGCGTAAACATTGTACACGAGATTGGTTAGCTCAGGGCATATAAAAAGGAAACTGGCGGCTGATTGTATTGCATTGTTTACAATGGCTGACGGCAGAGAAGAAGAAGCAGGCGATGATAGTTCTGCGTCATTGCACAGAGCTGCACCAGGTACATTTGCAATTGTATAATTACTTCAGTTCATAAAATAATTAGTCAAATATGATGGCCGGCTTGCAGACACATGCAGTGGTCTACCAGCAGCGCCCACATCAAGAATTATATCTCCAAACTGTGGTGCGAGTCCACAGATAAATATAGTAACACCACCTGCAGAATTACGAGCGCCAGGGGTCAATGAAGCGCCCTAGATCCTCTGAGACTCAAATGTGATACAATTACTAGTCCCAGGAGGCTAGTAAACACATTTATACATCAGATGATTCCAGATCTGCTTAAATGAGACAAACCTATAAAGGTGGCGATCAACTTTAAGAGTTGGTCCACAACTCGGGACATATCATCAGAGTGGGGCTGAAGCAGCCCGATATACGCAGCGAAGCAAATCAGCGGTCCAACAGCCACAGGCAAGGTTGGTAACATTCGTAACTCTTACCCGATCTCCTTTTTCTGAAAAACAACAAATAAGCAAGGGTGAGTACAAACGTACTCAGCAGCCCACCTTCACCCGCGGAATGGGGAAATCAGATATAATGCATGGAATATCTGGAACTCAGGATATTTTGCAGAAACAACAATATTTTATGCAGGGTTGTTTTGTAAAACATTTTGTATTTTGCAAAGCGCATCCTCTCCCAAAGGAGCAGGAAGTTTTTCAATATAGAACAAAATCCCCTGGACTAAACCGACCAGGTATCTCAGCAGTTTCCCACTGGTTTTCATTTTCAAAAACAGCTACTGGACTTCCCGTCCACCATAGCTCACGGCTCAACCGCCGGACCTTTTAAAAACCACTTTTATCAAACGCACCCTTTTTTGAAAACAAAACATTAATTGCCATACCATACTAGACTCGTCCATTCCTGTGGACACGGACTATTCGAATAGGTTTTCAACTCTGCGCAGAGGGGTACACTTTACCCACTAGTCCGGTTTCTGCGATCTCACCGTCGCGGGACCCGAATGCCGGATCTCTTTCTTTCCTCGCACGTCCTAACCTTAACGATTATACCGGAAGGAGTCAGGCCACCGCCATGTCCAAACCGGACAAAACATTCCCCTTCCTTATCCTCCCGGTGCTCCCCAGCCTTCATAATCCTGGGGTTGGACCGTACGAGTTCAGATTGAGTGACTGCCCACACAGTCTCGAGTGGTTGTACTTATCATGAGTACAGGTAGTGAAAGATGACAAACCGGTCCTTATAAGAGGGGACAATCCTTCTGCTCACGCCTAAACCAGCTGAGCCATCACCTTAGGCCCTCCCCTAAACCAGGGAGTCCCTGATCATCCCTACTCAAAGGTGATACGGGTGAAAACTCTTCATCATACACATTTTGAAAAGCATTTTCTTTTGAAAACTCACACCTTTTCTCAAATCATTTGTAACAAATATATCAAGGATTGATTGCGGCAAGCGGCTTGGGTGGCCATAATAACTTGTCTCAAAATCATATCATGCATAAAATAACAGGCTGAGGGTTGTGGTTGTAAAACATAGGTAATTTATGCATCAAAGGATCCAGTGAGCTTGCCGTGCTTATCCGGCGAAGGGGAGCTCGCAGAACTGGCTTCTAGCTCCACTGCCTGGCGTAGACTTGTAGATCTGGCCTCCACGAGACGGCACGAACGCTCCGATAACTATGCAACATGAACAAGCAAACATACAAACCAACAAGTATACCAACAAATATTTAATATAGTGGTCAAAATAGCGATATATGGATGGGTAGAGTCTTGAGTAGAATCTGTGTCATGTGGTGTTGAGGTACTGCTGGTAGTGGAGCGAAGGTGCTTACCAGGAGGGTGGACTGGAGACGAAGCGACACTATGCGTGTAGCCGGCAGAGCGGAGTAACTGAGTGGGTGGGGTGTTTGCCTTGGCTGAGGGTGTTGAGTGTGTGGAGTGGGAGAGGGTAGCTGGGTGTATGTGGTGTAGCACAGTGAAGTTCACTGTTGGTGAGAATAGTGACGAATGAATCGTCTGACTTAATATGAACAGGAGAGTTATAGGCAGAATATGGGACAAGAGTATTTTGGGAGTTTTCTGGAATATGAACCATGCTTAAGGGATGACATGGTTAGATAGGGAATAGTTTGACAAGAATTTTAGAAACAAGAATGACTGAAATCTGAGTTTGGATGGAGGAGTTTTGGAATTTATAATCATAGGGAGAAAAAGAAAAGGAAAGGAATATTCTTGGAATATTCTAGAATTTGAATATTTAGAGATATTTGGAGCGGGGTGCGAGGAATTATTATTGGGCTTTTCTTGGGCAGAGGTTTATGTTGGTGGAAACTATTCATACCTACTGTGTCACATCAGACAGAGTGAGGCGGGACCCAAATAGCTAGAATGCTGTGGTATTCTGGTCCGAGTGGGCTGTGGTATCTTGGGCCAGGTTTTATAGGATTGAAGACATATTCATACAAACATGGTTTGCCTTTCTTTTTGGAAGTATGGCTTGAAAGAATCCCAAAGTTAAGCGTGCTCAACTTGGAGAAATCTAGGATGGGTGACCAGATGGGAAGTTCCCTACTGGAATGAAAATCACAGTCACCGGAGTTCGTATGACTGGAATATGGGTCTGGCTGGTCTTAGGTGGACTGGACAGCATGATGGATGAGTAGTTGAAATTTGGGGTGATCGGATGATCGATGAATAGTAACGATGAAAAGTAACGGTGAATAGTGATGGTGAATAGTTCGTATGAACGAACGATGAACAGTGAATAGTGACGATAAATGAATGATGAACAATGAATAGGAACTATGAACGAACGATGAACGATCAAATGATCGAACGAACGAACGATCGGAATTTCGGCAGCATAACAGCAGGAAAAAGATTATTTGGACGAACGAACGGACGAACGATCGAACGATCGGACGAACGGACGAATGAACCATGAACGATCGGACGATCGGACGAACGAACGAACAAACTAAGAACAGGGGGACAAACGATCGAAGAACGACCGAACGATCCTTGTGCTAGTGTGTGCTTGTGTGGGAGGTGGAGTGGGAGTGGGCGTGTGGGTGTGGGGGGGAGGGAGTTGCCATGAAATGGCTTGGGGTGGGATGAGAGGAGGCTTTTGCCCCTCTATTTATAGCCATGGTGGGGGGATTAGGGGGAGGGATGAGAGGATTAGTGGGAGGATGAGAGGATTAGTGGGAGATTAGCATGGATTTGTCTTATATGAGTGTAATTAGCTTGTAGAGCTCAACGTATGACACCGGAGGCATACATATACGTATGAGCATGAGGAAAGTTATGAAGAAAATATTTGTGGGGACTTCAAAAATGATTCGGAAGGTATTTCTTAGGAAGAAAATACTTGGAGATAAATCGGTGGAATATTTGGGCAGTATTTCTGGAAAGAATCAGAGGGGATCACTGGGGAAATATTTGTAGGATATTTGAGGAGGATTTTGGAGAGAATATAGACCACTATATTTTATTTGTTGATATCAACTCGCAAACAAACATTTTGAAATGAAATTTGAAATTCATTTTGAATTTAGAGCGAGTTTGAGAAAATTTCAGGATTTGAATTTTTTGGGATGCTACAAATCTACCCCACTTAAAAGGAATCTCGTCCTCGAGATTCGGCTTAGAAGGGTTATGAGTATAGCTTTACTTTAGCTACATATCTTCATTTTGCAGACTCTTCGAGAAGATGGAGCTTTAACAAAATCTAGCCTTTGAGGAGCATCCGGTTGCTGATTGCAAACACTGATTCTGGCTACTCAAAGAATCATCTTCAGGCTTCTAGGTTTCGCTTGGCAGCTAGCTTATTGAAGAAGCATTGATGCCAACACGCAAACCTTTCTCTTGCGAACTCCCACATGGATTCCTTCCTTGATTAGTCTTCTGGTGCTTCATCAACAAAACTTGGGTGACCACTTCTCATCCAGAAACTTATATGCTTTGATGATCTGGTCCTCCACAAGCTTGCTACATGCCTTCTTCTTTTTCTCCATAGCAGAAACCTTATTGGAACACTACCCCACTTAAAAAAATGAGGGTAGAACTCTTGAATCTTGGGGTTTTAAACTCCTTGAAGTACCTCATAACAAGGGTGTTACGGGGCCTTCTTCTGCTGTTGCTGCTTGAGCAGGCTGCGGAGAAATGACTAACATAGAGTTGATTTTGGGAGAACCTTCTTCTTATCTTTTCTTCACTATCTTCTTTTTTCTTCTCACTGCCTCTTTCTTTCTCTTTGCTCTTCCCACTGGAGGATTCTATCAAAGACTATTACCATCATACAGAGGAGGAAACCAAAGATGTTGAACCATGTACAATAGTCTTCAACCCAAGAATCACCAAGCATTATGATCTTAGGGGCGAGGGAGTGAAAAATGGAGTTGCTTGCGATTTGGCAGAGGGGATTTATCTGGAGTGTGCTTTGCTTTGAGCGAGATGGGAGTTGAGGGAGCTGGTGGGGGATTTATAGGTGAGCAGCACTGATGGTGGTGCTCGGGGGGTGTGGAGTGGGGGTGATGGAGCAGGTGCCACAAGGCAACAAGTGCGATGGAGGGGGGTGGTGTTGCTGGCGGTAATGGTGGTGGGTGCGCTACAAAAGGGGGTGGGCGGCGGTAGTGCGCTGCAAAGGGGGTGTGGGGGGCGGTGGTAGTGCGCATGTAGGCGGGGCACGTATGCGAGGGGGGCATGGGTGAGTGGTGGGGTTAATGACCCTGATGTTTGTGGTCTCTGGTTCCAAGAATCTTTGCCTCTGTATGGTAATAACTCCTTTTGTCCTCTTTTTCTGTTTACTTTGACTCAGGGGCAGTGCTTTGATTCTCACGGTCAGTCCTTTTGACTGAGCGGCTGGACTAGTTGCTTCTATAGCTTATTCCAGGCTTCAAGGGTAAGCTTCCTGATATCTTCTTGGGTAAGTTGCTTTTCTCTTGAGATGGGTTAAGATGAGAATGGAAGCATAAGGTGAGAATTAGCTCTAATTTGTGATCTATGTTTTTAGAGAAAACCTTTCTTAAAAAGAAAGAAAACACACAAGCTCAGCAATGATAAGCACAAACAAATCAAATGTTTTGAATAAGGGAAGAATAGAGTTTTTTCCAAAGCACGGACTACTTAGATTCGGGGGCTAAGCATAACTACTATTGCTCGGCTCTTGAACTGAGAACTATGCTAAATGCGACTTATGAGCACTAACGTTAAAGCATCACATATGCACTCAAAAAGGGGAGTAAACATCAGGCAAAATTCATTTTGAAATGCCCTAGGGGGCCACACAATTAGAGTTTTGCAAAACACGAGTCTACACAATTACCTCTCATACATGCAGGGCTCTAGCCAAAGTGAAGAAAAACTTCACTACCCAATGCATGCAGAGGACTGGGCATAACTAACTTCAGACCAGGCAGCTTCTCTTCTGGCAAGGCTGGCGCACAACTTCAATCTGAGACATCTCCTGGATGGGTCAAGAGGGAGCTGATGTTGATGACTTCTTCTAGCGGAGACTGAGATGGCAAGATGGGGTCGAACTCTTCTTCAAGCGGGACTGGCTCTTGTAGCTCCTAAGAGGGTGGCGGTGCTGGTGGGGTGCTTGCAGCTTCTTCTTTGACCTCAAGGGAGGGTGCTGGAATCTTCTTCATGGTGAGGGGTTTAAACATCTCTAGCGGGGGATCTTGGGAGGACTCGGGGTGCTCTTGCTTATCCATAGCCTGAGGGAAGACTGGAATTCCTTCCAAGACTATGGCTCCTTCCGGTAGTTCCCAAGCCTTCTTCTCTCCTCTGATAGAGACCGGGTGACCTTCAAGAATCTGGGGGTCTTCAGCTGTGATGGGTTGAACAGGGTTGGATGAAGCGGGCTCTTGGATCCGCAGGGCTCTACGTTGGTTATGGGTTACCAAGTAGGCCTCCATCAACTTCTGGACATGCTCATCCTTGGCTTGCTTCAGAGCTTCAACAACAATGACTTCACGACTTTCCAAGGTAGCTACACGGGCTTGAGCTGAGGTGAGATCCACATGGAGCTTACGGTTGAGCTTCTCTGCATCTTCTGCTCGGGCAATCATCTGACGGTGGTGCCGAGCCAAGAAATCATACTGGGCATCCAGGGTGAGCAGGTATGTAGTGAGGTACACGACTGTGGGGTCATCCTCAAGCAGCTACTGCTCTTCCAATGCACGCATCCTGGCCATCCAAATGGGACGGTTTCTCTGAAAGGGCGGAAAGAATCTGAGCGGGGTGTCGGCCACTTCTTCTTCATAGATCTGACACAGGGCCCTCAACGCCTTGCAGGCGACGACTTGGCAGGTGTCTTTGAATCTGTGCCCAACAGCAATGACACTCCATTCCACATGGTGTGGACTAGATCCAATGTATACAGTCACGACACACTTCTCTATGCCAAGATCGACGAATTCACGACCATCATACTCTGGCTGGCTCCTGATTCCGAGGTGGACTGTGCATGCTCTCAGTAACTTGGGGAAACCATCTTCATTCTGGCAAAAGCTGGTTTAGCAGCGGACCTCCATCTGACTTCTGAGAGAAGGAAAGGGGGAAAGCATTTTTGAAATGAAGGGATGAGAGTAAGATTTTTTTAAGAAAATATTTTTGACTCAAAGACTTTTGATCAGGCTAAGGGTTACGTCCTGCGGCCAACCTAATAGCTCTGATACCACCTGAAGCGCCCCAATCCTCTGGGACTCAAATGTGATACAATTACTAGTCCCAGGAGGCTAGTAAACACTTTTATACATCAGATGATTCCAGATCTTCTTAAATGAGACAAACCTATAAAGGTGGCGATCAACTTTAAGAGTTGGTCCACAACTCGGGACATATCATCAGAGTGGGGCTGAAGCAGCCCGATATACACAACGAAGCAAATCAGCGGCCCAACAGCCACAGGCAAGGTTGGGAACAGTCGTAACTCTTACCCGATCTCCTTTTTCTGAAAAAACAACAAATAAGCAAGGGTGAGTACAAACGTATTCAGCAGCCCACCTTCACCCGCGGAATGGGGAAATCAGATACAATGCATGGAATATCTGGAGCTCAGGATATTTTGCAGAAACAACAATGTTTTATGCAGGGTTGTTTTGTAAAACATTTTGTATTTTGCAAAGCGCATCCTCTCCCAAAGGAGCAGTAAGTTTTTCAATATAGAACAAAATCCCCTGGACTAAACCGTCCAGGTATCTCAGCAGTTTCCCAGTGGTTTTCATTTTCAAAAACGGCTACTGGACTTCCCGTCCACCATAGCTCACGGCTCAACTGCCGGACCTTTTAAAAACCACTTTTATCAAACGCACCCTTTTTTGAAAACAAAACATTAATTGCCATACCATACCAGACTCGTCCATTCCTGTGGACACGGACTATTCGAATAGGTTTTCAACTCTGCGCAGAGGGGTACACTTTACCCACTAGTCCGGTTTCTGCGATCTCACCGTCGCGAGACCTGAATGCCGGATCTCTTTCTTTCCTCGCACGTCCTAACCTTAACGATTATACCAGAAGGAGTCAGGCCACCGCCATGTCCAAACCGGACAAAACATTCCCCCTCCTTATCCTCCTGGTGCTCCCCAGCCTTCATATAACCCTGGGGTTGGACCGTACGAGTTCAGATTGAGTGACTGCCCACACAGTCTCGAGTGGTTGTACTTATCATGAGTACAGGTAGTGAAAGATGACAAACCGGTCCTTATAAGAGGGGACAATCCTTCTGCTCACGCCTAAACCAGCTGAGCCATCACCTTAGGCCCTCCCCTAAACCAGGGAGTCCCTGATCATCCCTACTCAAAGGTGATACGGGTGAAAACCCTTTATCATACACATTTTGAAAAGCATTTTCTTTTGAAAACTCACACCTTTTCTCAAATCATTTGTAACAAATATATCAAGGATTGATTGCGGCAAGCGGCTTGGGTGGCCATAATAACTTGTCTCAAAATCATATCATGCATAAAATAACAGGCTGAGGGTTGTGGTTGTAAAACATAGATAATTTATGCATCAAAGGGATCCAGTGAGCTTGTTGTGCTTATCCGGCAAAGGGGAAGGGGAGCTCGCAGAACTGGCTTCTAGCTCCACTTCCTGGTGTAGACTTGCAGATCTGGCCTCCATGAGACGGCATGAACGCTCGGATAACTATGCAACATGAACAAGCAAACATACAAACCAACAAGTATACCAACAAATATTTAGTATAGTGGTCAAAATAGTGATATATGGATGGGTAGAGTCTTGAGTAGAATCTGTGTCATGTGGTGTTGAGATACTGCTGGTAGTGGAGCGAAGGTGCTTACTAGGAGGGTGGACTGGAGACAAGGCGACACTATGCGTGTAGCCAACAGAGCGGAGTAACTGAGTGGGTGGGGTGTTTGCCTTGGCTGAGGGTGTTGAGTGTGTGGAGTGGGAGAGGGTAGCTGGGTGTATTTATAGCTAGGTGTATGTGGTGTAGCACAATGAAGTTCACTGTTGGTGAGAATAGTGACGAATGAATCGTCTGACTTAATATGAACAGGAGAGTTATAAGCAGAATATGGGACAAGAGTATTTTGAGAGTTTTCTGGAATATGAACCATGCTTAAGGGATGACATGGTTAGATAGGGAATAGTTTGACAAGAATTTTAGAAACAAGAATGACTGAAATCTGAGTTTGGATGGAGGAGTTTTGGATTTTATAATCATAGGGAGAAAAAGAAAAGGAAAGGAATATTCTTGGAATATTCTAGAATTTGAATATTTAGAGATATTTGGAGCGGGGTGCGAGGAATTATTTTTGGGCTTTTCTTGGGCAGAGGTTTATGTTGGTGGAAACTGTTCATACCTACTGTGTCACATCAGACAGCAGTGAGGCGGGACCCGAATAGCTGGAATGTTGTGGTATTCTGGTCCGAGTGAGCTGTGGTATCTTGGGCCAGGTTTTATAGAATTGAAGACATATTCATACAAACATGGTTTGCCTTTCTTTTTGGAAGTCTGGCTTGAAAGAATCCCAAAGTTAAGCGTGCTCAACTTGGAGAAATCTAGGATGAGTGACCAGATGGGAAGTTCCCTACTGGAATGAAAATCACAGTCACCGGAGTTCGTATGACTGGAATATGGGTCTGGCTGGTCTTAGGTGGACTAGACAGCATGATGGATGAGTAGTTGAAATCTGGGGTGATCAGATGATCGATGAATAGTAACGATGAATAGTAACGGTGAATAGTGATGGTGAATAGTGACGATAAACGAACGATGAACAATGAATAGGAACTATGAACGAACGATGAACGATTGAATGATCGAACGAACGAACGATCGGAATTTCGGCAGCATAACGACAGGAAAAAGATTATTTGGACGAACAAACGGACGAACGGACGAACGAACCATGAACGATCGGACGAACGATCGAACGATCGGACGAACGAACGAACAAACTAAGAACAGGGGGACGAACGATCGAAGAACGACCGAACGATCCTTGTGCTAGTGTGTGCTTGTGTGGGAGGTGGAGTGGGAGTGGGCGTGTGGGTGTGGGGGGGAGGGAGTTGCCATGAAATGGCTTGGGGTGGGATGAGAGGAGGCCCTTGCCCCTCTATTTATAGCCATGGTGGGGGGATTAGGGGGAGGGATGAGAGGATTAGTGGGAGGATGAGAGGATTAGTGGGAGATTAGCATGGATTTGTCTTATATGAGTGTAATTAGCTTGTAGAGCTCAACGTATGACACCAGAGGCATACATATACGTATGAGCATGAGGAAAGTTATGATGAAAATATTTGTGGGGACTTCAAAAATGATTCGGAAGATATTTCTTAGGAAGAAAATACTTGGAGATAAATCGGTGTAATATTTGGGCAGTATTTCTGGAAAGAATCATAGGGGATCACTGGGGAAATATTTGTAGGATATTTGAGGAGGATTTTGGAGAGAATATAGACCACTATATTTTATTTGCTGATATCAACTCGCAAACAAACATTTTGAAATGAAATTTGAAATTCAGTTTGAATTTAGAGCGAGTTTGAGAAAATTTCAGGATTTGAATTTTTTGGGATGCTACAGTCAATGATGGCAATACAACAATAATTGAAACAATGGTAGCAGCAAATCAAATGGTACCTATGAGGACCATTAGTGATCATGAACAAGATACACCTAATATCCTCCGAAGTCATGTAAGTTATTTATCTTTGGTTATGTCTATTATACAATTTAAATAACATTAAGAGTATAACTAATATAAAATTAATTGTATTTATGATTATGTTAATTCACAGTCTGAAACTATTGATCCAACCATGGCGCCTAGGATCGGTATGACATTTGGAAATGTCGATGAGGCATACAATTTTTACAGTCGTTACGCATATGAGGTTGGTTTTCCACTTAAAAAGTATAAGGAGAGAAAGAACCGTAAGTGGTTAAATTGTTCAATGGAGGGTAGAAATACAGAAAGGTTAGCTAGTAATCCAAGAATCCGTAATACATCATCGAGGAGAACACAATGCAAGGCTGGTTTGAAACTCAAAAAATCTATGATGACTCAAAAGAAAATATTGTAGCCGTAAGAATCGATCTGGTCCACTTAGAACATAATCATGATTTCATTAAGAAGGATACTGTAAAGAAACACCTACAATCCAACAAGACTCATGATCCTGAGTACATGGAGTTTCTCAGTTCAATACAGCAAAGCAGAATCCCGCAACACTGTATCATGGACTTCGTGTCTGAGATGCATGGTGGTCCTGAAAACGTACCAATTACAGCAAAGGACATTGCTAATTTGTAAGAATCATTTTCTTTATCAATTTATTATATAAATTTTAAAATCCATGTCAAGTTAATGAGTAATAATTACCATTTTTTGTTGAACTATACAGGAAATAGGCAAAGCAACGAGAAAAGAATGCCAATGATGTGTCTAAGCTTTTGGCTTTTTTTCATTATGCAAAAGGGATAATCCACAATTTTTCTCTGATTTCCAGTTAGACAGCGAAGCAAAATATTGAGTATTTTTTGGTCTCATGCTAGTCAGCAAGGAGAGTATGTTGATTTTGGGGATGCAGTTACCTTTGATACAACTCATAAGACTAATTTGTATGGAAAACCCCTAGGAATGTTTGTTGGTGCAAACCAACACCTACAATGCACAGTGTTTGGGTTCTCATTATTGGGAGATGAAAATGGGTGTTTAATGCATTCAAGACATGCATGGGGACTGAAGGACCAAGAGTCATGTTGACAGGTATGATTTATGTATATATAATAACTATAAACTCGAAGTACATGCAATATAAATTCAATATCTTGTGCACATTTACAATGCATGTGAGTCTTGTTTTGTTATGTACCATACAATATTTACATAAAAATAGCCATCTAATAATGTCAGACAATGTATATTTACAGATCAAGACCCTGCAATGCCAGTGGCATTACGTCGGGTCTTCCCAAACATAGTCCACAGGTTGTGTTTATGGCATGTGCAAAATAGGTACATGCCATTTCTAAATGAGTTGTATGCACGATATGCTGAAGCGGATTTTAAGACAAAATTCCAGTCTATAGTACATCATCCATTGACTGAAATAGAGTTTGAGGCTGCATGGAAAATGTTGATTGATGAATTCAACCTGCATGAAGATGGAACACTTAGAAAATTATATGCAATGCGTAAGGAATGGATTCCTGTTTTTTCAAACATGACTATTGTGGGCTTATGGTGTATACGCAACGTAGCGAGAGCATGAACAAACTCGTGAAGAGCGCTCATGTCGATTCAAACACCCCACTTCATGAGTTTGCGAAGCAAATGTTGAAACTACTGCATAGCAGGAAGATGCAAGAAGGAAAGGAAACACTATGATGTATGGTATGTAATATTATTTATGCATTATACTATTTAGTAGGCTCGCAAGACGTAACTAATTATTTTATATGCAGGGTCAAAAAGAAACCACAACTCTATATATGTTCGAAATTAGGGTTGCAAGGGCATACACAAGGGCTGTGATGAATAGATTCGAGGAGTCAATAAAATATGCTACTGCATATAGGATAACACTTGATCCAGATGGAGGCGCAAATGATTGGTTGGTGCAGCATACATCAAGATCGAAAAGAATCGTGTGGGGGCAACACCAATTCAAAGTGAATGCAGATGTAGAGGCAGGAAAGTTTAAATGTGAATGCAAACAGTGGGAACACACAGGTAAGCAAGAGTTAAGATATAACGTCATATTATTTATACGCTAATAATTAAAGCTGAATGTGAAATGTTGCACCCTTGTTTAAATGTAGGACTATTTTGTGTGCATCTAATCCGAACATTCATGCACATTCAGCTAGAGAGGATATCTAAGGAATACATTCTACAGCGTTACACATACTCAGCTAGGCAAGATGTGGTATTTTCAAGAGATGACAGGAAAATGAGTGGAAAAGATGGAGAAACAAAATCATATAGGCAAAAAATGTTGCTTAAAAAGGCAATGAAGGTAGTAAACCAAGCTAGTATGTCAAAGGCAGGGAGTGATAAGGCTTTGGACACAATGGATGAACTGTTGGAGATGATTGGGCGTTTAGAGCCAGATATAGGATGTGAAGATGCTGGTGGTGCAACTACTGGAGAGGGCAACCATGTGGGTGTTCTTTTATATAAAATTGTTGAACATTTTATTCAGAACTTAATTATTGCTAATTGTAAAAATTAAACGTTGCAGGGCGAAGAGGATGATGTTGGAAACGCTGAAGGTGAACATGTATCGCAATGTGATAACGAGGAGCATGTGGCAGTACATTCACGACAACAGGTAATATTATGGCAAAAAAACAATGTAATTTATGTATAATGCAAACAAATGGGATGATTTATACATTATTTGTAATATTGACTATAATGCACTAATGAGTAGGATGGAGGCTTAAATATTGATGCACATCATCAATCTGAACTGCAAATGACGCTTGTTGGAAATGATGATTGTGAAGGAGCACAGTATGGGGATGTTAGAAAGGTATGAAATCTAAATTTATTAAATTGCAGATATTCTGTATATTTAATGTTAGTAACTATTTATAATCTGACATCATAACATTTGTACCTATAAATACTTCTTTGTATGGCATGTAGGGACTGGAATATGATGTAGATGGCATAAGCTTATTGCGTCCAAATAATGCAAGGCCAAAGGGAAGGACGATAAAAACTAGTGAACAAAGAGTTCCGAAACTGGGTGCGAAAGGAGAAAAGAAGAAGACTCGAAAGTGCCAAAAATGTGGCATTACTGATGGACACAACAGTCGAACCTGCTTGTCTATAGAGGAAAATAGGGTTAAATTGGCTGGCCTTGCCGATAGAAAAAGAGGACGACCGCCTGGGTCTAGAAACAAAAATTCAACAATGGCCCCGCAGTGGAATGAGACATCCACTTCAAAAAAACATAAACATACCGATTCTGAAGAACATGGTTCGGATGACGATAATTTGGCATGATTGTAAAACATTTATACATAAATAATGGATGATATTGAAATGTTATGATCATGATACTATTTGATGAATATGAATATTTACGTTAAAAGCTCACTGTATGGATTATATCTATTAATGCGACGTAATTATTTCTTATGAGCTATGCTACTGATGGGTTTGTTTGGCTATATAATCATATATTCACCGCATCGCATACAGTATTTATGTTGAAAAAATCAAACATCCGGTGAAATGAAGTCAATATGTATGGGCTGGCGCCAAACGAAAAAATTGAATGAATAAGCGTAAACCTGTTCAGTTATATGCATAAACAGTATCAGATTTGTGCATAACTGAACAAAGATAGGCAACACATTGACACTGGATAAACAGGCGCATACAGTAAATAAGTACATAAAAGGACGTAAACCTGTTCAGTTATATGCATAAACAATATCAGATTTTTGCATAATCAATACAAGGAAAAACTGAAAATATTGTACATAACTGAACAAAGATAGGCAGCACAATGACACTGGATAAACAAGCGCATACAGTAAATAAGTATATAAAAAACGTAAACCTGTTCAGTTATATGCATAAACAGTATCAGATTTTTGCATAATCAATACAGAGAAGAACTGAAAATATTGTACATAAATGAACTTAGAAAGGCAGCGCATTGGCACTGGATAATCAGGCGCATATAGTAGATAACGGAATAAAACAACTGATGCATTGAAGAACATCACTGAAGAAGATATAAAAACCATAAGACAAATGATAAAGTGCATAACTATCATATATAAATATGTCCATCTAAAACATATCTGGTACGACATATATAAGAGTTTGCTAAGAGCTGCATATGGACATAAGTATTATCTGAATGCTAACATAAGCCAACAGACCAATATGTACATCAACACCATTCAGTGACACTACCCTAAACTAAGCTAGTACTGAAATAACTTGAAGCCACCAAAAGCCATCAGACCATCATGTTCATACTACCATTTAGAGAGTAAACTATACTAGGCTACTACTGAGAGAACTTGAATCTATCCAGATGGGAAACCACGGAGCTGTTTCTGTTTAGTCGATGGAATATTAGGTACTGCAGTACAAGAGAGCGAATGTCCTCTGAATTATCCTGCAAACAAATATAAGGAAAAGGTGAGTTAGACATTACTATACATACATTATGTCAGAACAACAAAAATACTATCTATATATTATGTACCGGATCAATGACTGCATTCATAGCTCCAACCATGTAGTCGTAGTGCTGCATATATCTCATGACAAAGAATCCACAATCATTAGACCCCAATTTCATTGTTGGGCAGTTATTCATGAGTTCAATAGGGTACTTCAAAAAAGCAGGGAGGGCTTATCTTGGTCGAGCATTTTGAATGGCTAGATTGAGCCTACTCATTATTAACCTGGCCCATGAAACCTTCCTATCACCCATATCCATAGGTATACAATGGTAATTTTCCAGATAGTCCCACCCATCTCTGGTCCATATGGGTTGGAATCTAACACATGTATGCGTCCAATCTGAAGATTAACAACATACAATGTCCAATGTCCAGAGCGTAGCATGGGTACCATTATCTACATGCACACAAAATGAAAATAAAAATGTTGAATACACTATGGTTGATATGGATGATTAGATTAAAATTTAAATGCAGTAATATGAAGTGAGAGTGTGATGGGTGAAGGAACAGAAATTAACTGATTTGTAGTCATCCAGCTGCTTGAATGAAGGCAGTGTCTGTCGGTGTTTTGGGTCCGACCGCACACTCGGGGTTGCCCCTCAAGGTGTTTTAGGAGTAGGACGGTGTCGCCGACTGTAGCTAAATGGTTCGTGCCGGATGCACGAGGAACAATGGACAGTGTTTACAGGTTCGAGCCGCTTTGAGATGCGTAACACCCTACGTCCTGGCGAGTATGCTTTATGTAATGGGTTACAAGGGAGCTCTCTAAAGCTAGATCGTAGAGAGTTGGGGTGGATGGCTGAGTAGTGGGATCGATCGATCTGAAGGGGTGCCCCCTAGGCCTTATATATTCGACCGTGAGGCAATACATGCAGATGAGATAACAAATCGCACCTAAGAGATAGTGAACTGATTGAGTCTATCTTCCTATAATTCTGCCGACTTATCCTCGCCTAGCTCCATTGTACAGGGCTCCAGCGCGGGAAAGTTGGGTCTTCTGTTGTGGTTTCTTGCTCAACGTTGTTGGGCCATTCGAGCTCGCATCGATCCGGCCTTATGTCGATCTGCTTTACTGGTCGTTCTTCCCCAGGCCCATGAAGGAATGACCTTACGATTTATTGGGCCCTTGGGCCTTTCGTGAGGTCTTTTATCCTTCCAGTGGACCCGGGGGATATCTGTCCCCCACAAGCCCCCGATCTTTGGGTTGATTTTGAGATAATCAGCCCAAAGATCCTAGGTCCAGCTTGCGGTCTTCGTTTATGACAAGAGATGCTTTCCAGGCAGTTTGGTAAAAACGATTTCTTACTGTCTCCTTCTGCTTTGATCACTCGAAAACTGGAGCTTTGGCTCATACTCGTGCCTTGGAGATCGGCATTTCGTATTGTAGGACCCTGAACTTCATTGGGTGCACCGGAGGTGCACCCAATGGGTGTAGCCCCCAAGCTTCGAGTGGATTTTGGAAAATAATCCACTCGAAGGTCTTCATCAGAAATCATTTTTATTTTCCACTTGCACTTTGGTTGGAGGTCAGCCTTGCCTTTAATCTTGCCATATGCCTTAGAAGTTGGCATTGTCTTGACTTGAAATGGTGATTCATGGGGTGCACCGGAGGTGCACCCAATGGGTGTAGCCCCCGAGCTTCGAGTGGATTTTTGAAGATAATCTACTCGAAGGTCTTCATTTCGTGTCCTTTTGCTGGGAGTTATCCTTTCTTTTTCCGAATGCCTTAGAGGTCAGCATTATGTCATCGATGTTATGCTTTAGAGGTCAGCATGTATTTTGTCTTTGAGGCCGAGGTCGTGATCCGCCCATATCTTGCTAGGTGGTGCAATTTATTTGATCTGCGACTGATTGGACGTTTGATGGACGTCCCCTGGCTAGTCTTCACGTCGCTTCTGTCGGTCAGATTTTGTACTTCACTGGCTATATTTGGCTTTCCTTTGATCCTTACTGATATCTCATTTTTGTCTTGAGGTATTCATTGCATGCCCTGCACGGATGTGACAGTTTTTGAAAAATACACTGATAATTCCTGGGCGTCCCCCCCAATGGGTGTGGGCAAGGGACGGCTTGGTACGCTGAGTGTTTTAGCCGGCTGCTTCTGAGTAGTAATGTGATGTGACGGCGGGTGTAATCATATCGCCCGCGCAGTTGACTGGAGTCCCAATGGGTGTTGCGTTGCGTGAAACGGCGTCAGCTGCCTGACGTATCTTCAGACGGGTTGAAGCGTGTATTGAATATTTTGCGACTGTTCGGTGACCGTGGTAGGAGGTGAGCGGTTGCCTTCTTCTATAAATAGTGCCTTTGCCTCTCCGGTTTTTTCACATCTCTTGTTGTTCTCTGCTGCTTGCTTTCTTCCTCTCCCTTCATTTCCACCATGGGCAAGAGTAACAAACGCAAACGCGAGCCGACTCCTCCATCGGAGGACTTCGGCGACTCGAAATACTCGGAGGAGGAGTTCTCCTCCGAGTCCGAGGGGTCTCCGACTCCCGTCTCTCCCCCGGCGTCGTCTGACGACTCAGACGACTCTCAGGGGCTTGCCGCAGAGGTCTGGACTTATATCCGGGTCGTCGAGCGCTCCGGGCTCGAGGGCTCGGATGAGTCGGAGTACTCCTCGGACGAGGAGGACTCTTCGGACTCGTCCGAGGAGGGCGGTGGCGGCGATGGTGGAGACGACAACGACGACGACGGAGGCGACGGTGACGACGGCGACGATGACGGTGATGGCGGCAGCAGGGGCGGCAACGGCGGCAGCAAGGGCGGCAACGACGGCAGCAGCAGGGGCAGCAACGGCGGTGGCAGCAGCAAGGGCAGCAACAAGGCCAGTGGCTAGATGCCACTGGTCTTTAGATGTTAGTATAGGTTAGAAGTAGTATAATGGAATAATGTAGTAGTAGTTTAGTAGTGTAGAGTAGTAGAGTGTAGCGTAGTAGTAGCAGTAGTAGTAGGGAAGTATCAACTCATAACGAGTTGATTTGTAAGTACTGCAACTTCCCTTAATGAAGAATGATTTCATCTCCTCCTGTGTTGATTATTTTGCTTCATAGTAGTTGATTTCTGTCGCGATATTTATTGTCCGTGATGTTCTCTATCTGGCATAACTTAGAGTTCTTGAATCATTCCTTCGTTTGCCTTATTTGTGAAGTTGATTCCTCTGGAATAGTAACTGAGTAACTCGGGCATCATATCGTCGCTTTTAGGGGTGATGGCCGAGCTATTATTGTCAACATTTACGCTTTTGAAATAGCGTCCGAATGATGACAAAGTCACGTCAGCGTCGGAATGACTGATGACCACGTCGGCGCTCTTAGAGGTAACAGCCGAGTGACTTATGACAACGTCGGCGTTTTAGAGATAATTGCCGAGTGACTTATGACGACGTCGGCGTTTTAGAGGTAACTGCCGAGTGATTGAAGACGACGTCAGCGTTTTAGAGATAACTGCCGAGCGACTGAAGACGACGTCGGCGTTTTAGAGATAACTGCCGAGTGACTTGAAGACGACGTCGGAGTTTTAGAGATAACTGCCGAGCGACTGAAGACGACGTCGGCGTTTTAGAGATAACTGCCGAGTGAATGATGGCAACGTCGGCGTTTTAGAAATAACAGCCGAGTTAGAACGGGCTGCGTCGGCCACTTTGAGGATAATAGCCGAGTGATGATGTGGGACACCGGTGCTTTAGAAGTAGCCGCCGGGTGATGACATGGCACGCCGGTGTTTTAGAAGTAACCGTCGGGTCATGACTGGGCGTTTTTTGGAAACGGTATCTGACCCGGGAATATCCCATATGTACTGCGCTTTCAGCCGCCTCTGCTTTCTGTGCCCTAGTTCTTGCTTTCTTGCCTCTAGATCCTCTCTGCAATTCGGCTCCCACTCTATTCGTCGGTGGGTTGAGATGGCGCCCAAACGAAAGGCCTCGAGTTCATCCGCTGCGGTGATTCCCCCTATCGACCCCAACAGCCAGTTGCCTTTCGTAGGTAATCATATGTCTGTTGTTTCTGAGCCTGACCTTCTCCATCTCGTGTCCATCGGGGTCCTTCCTCCGAAGGAGCTCTGTTCTTGGCGGATTTGCCACGGGTTTACTGTTCCAACAGAGGATACCCACGAATCCGTGATTTATGTTCCTTTTCTTCTCCGCGGTTTCGCTCTTCCTATTTCTCCCTTTTTCCGCGGTCTCCTTGATTTCTATCGCCTTAATTTGACCCATCTGAATCCCAATTCCATTCTACAAATTTCCATTTACGTTTATTTATGCGAAGCTTTTCTTGGCGTCCTGCCACATTTTGGACTGTGGAAGTACTTGTATCACTGTCGCCCTGGGATGGCTGGGGGGCAGCATCAGCTGGTGGGGGTGCGAGTTTGGAGATGCGCCGTGGGAGGAAGACTGACTATCTTGAAATCCCGCTCAAGGATAGTATCAAGGGATGGCGCTTGGAGTGGTTTATTGTTGAGAACCACGGAAATTCTCTCCCTCCACGGTCAGGAAGACAACCAGATGTTCGTACTCCGAGTTGGACCGAGTCTCCCACGGACCAGGAGGTGGCTGAGGCAGGGGCTTTGCTGGCTGAGGTTGGACTGCTAAAGGAGAGGGGTCTGACTGCAGAGGCTGTGGTTGCTGATTTTGTTTTCAAGAACATTCAGCCGTTGAAGGATAGGGCATACCCGGCCTACCTGTACCGAGGTCTAGCTGACTCAACCCGGGTCACTAACAGAAGAATTCCTACTGTAGACTTAGTGAACCGGCTTGAAATGATTCTTAGAGGCAAGGTATCAAATGTTGGCGCCCCTGTGGCATACTCGGCCTAGAACCTGCCTCCTTCCAAGGCCTTTACTCATTTTGTATTGAATCCACCTGTCGCTGATGGCGGTTTGGGCCTTAGAGTGCGACCCTCTGCCGAAGAAGTTAGCGCTTTGGTTGCTTCGCTTGGAGAAATTCCTGATGATGAACGGCAGGTCCACTTTGAGGTGCCTTTGGATCCTAGTGATGCAGAGATAAGTGCTATGCTTGATATGCTGGCCGAGGACTTTTCTGATGCTGCTCCTGCTGGGACATTGGTGGTGGCGCCTCTCCCGGAAGCTGGTACAACCTTGGATATTCAGAGACCTGTCAGTGTTCGCCCGAAACGCCCTTGCCGAGCCAATCAACTTGATTCTACTGCTGATGAGCAGAAAAAGAAAAAGAGACGTCTTCGACGAGTATCTAGTTTGGATCGGGATGTTGGTCCTTCGGTTCCTGCTGCTGAGGAAGTGCCTGTGCCTGAATTTACTGACGCTGACCCCAATGGGTGTGCTCCATCTGCCGTTGATCCCAATTGGGGTGTTGTCTGTGTTGCTGATGAAAACGACGGGGAGGAAGAAGATGAGGTCCCTTTGACTCGGAAGAACAGTCGGCAATATGTCGCCAGTGGGGAAAGTAGTGGAGTTCCTTCTCCTGCTCTGTCCGCCCTCATTGGTCTACAAGAATTGTCCCTGGTGAACTTTGATCAGACTCTTGAAGATATGGTTCCAGAGGATCTGTTATCAGAGCCAGCGGATGGTGGTGCGACGGATGTTTGTGCTGATGTGCTCGACACCGGGTTGGGGTCATCCCGAGCAGCGTCCCACGCCTCATCGACCTTGGAGCGCGGTCTCGAGGGTCAGGAAACTGACTTGGATCGTCTTGTTCCCATGGAAGTAACTGAGGGACCTTCAGCCTTAGAGGCGGCTACTGCAGAGAACTTGGTCCTCAAGGATGGTGTTGACACTTACCCAGCCCCCGAGGGTGTCGTCGGGGATGATTCGGCTTGGGTGGGAAGCGCAGGCCACGGCCCAGCCCCCGAGGGTATTGCCGGAGATGATCCGGCTCAAGTGGGTAGCGCAAACTATGGCCCAGCCCCCGAGGGTGTCCGAGCAGGGTCTCCCTCTTGTACTTCCATGGATGTTCACGCAGGATCTCCTCCACACTCTGGTTGCATGGTGGTAGCCCAAGCTTTGGGTCAGGGAGTCGCTTTAGAGGCTAGCGTTCCTGCCGACCAAGTTTTGGGCTCTGTTGATGACACTGAATTGGTTCCTGCTGGTCCATTGCGAGCTGCTTCGGGTGGTGACCCTATGCCAAGCCATCAATTGATCTCTCACGATTTGGGAGTCCCTTCATTCTTCTCCAACCTCCAGGTACTGTGATATATTCTAGCCTGACTTTTACACCGTACGAACTGCTGTCATTACACTCATCTGTTCTCAATATCAGGCATTGGTGACAGGATGGCTAGTCAGCTGAGGTTGCAAGGTGCTTCTATTCCAGAAGGAGCTTCGTCTCTGGCACGTTGGAATCCGGTGTTGCTTCAACAGCGTGTCTCTGATTTAGAGGCGACGAATGCTGGTTAGTGCTTTTCTGCTTCCCTTCGTCTACCTTATTAAACTGCTTCTTAATTTGACCCTTTTGCTTGATTGTTCCTCGCTAGATATGGCTCGGCAGTTTTCTATTCTTGAAGAGAAACATTCTCAGAGTCAAGCTGAACTGGTCCGGCGGTGCTCTGATTTTGAAGAAAAGTATTCCCGGAGCCAGACTGAGCTGGCCCAGGCCTCTGCTGCTCTAAATGACGCTGACACGCTGAACTCTACTCTTCGTGCTCAGCTTGATTCTGAAAAGGTGACTTATGAGACTGTGCCTTGTATTGCCGCATTCTTATTGCTTTCTTGATGTTTGAAGGAGCTGATTTTTGTTCGCAGGAAGAAAAACGTGCCCTTGTTGCTTCTCGTGACAATCTTGACAGACTATATCGTGATTCTAGCAACTCGTTGACCATCCTGGAGAGGAGTCATCGCTTCACCATGGAGGAGTTGGACAATCATCGCTTTAAGCTGCAGGAATCCACGGATGACGTGATCCGTCTCAGGCAGTTGATATCGGCTAAGGATGCTGCTATCAAAGAACTGCGTGCTTCAAAGAAGTCCATCGCCCAGGAGCTAGAGACCGCTCAGTTGGCTGCCAAAGTTGCTGAAGAAACTTCCGTTACTCTGAGGGCCCAGCGCGACAGAGCCATGGATAAAGCCATTCGCGCGGGGCGAATCTTGATGAGGAGACCCGGCGTGGTTGTTCCCGACGATATAAGGGCTGATGTGAGCGCTGCTCCTGATTCCTCAAGTTGCCCTTCTTCGTTGGTTGCTCCTGAGAAGGATGTTGCAAAATAGAGAAACATTGCGTGCTTTGGGCGCGCGGTTGTCATGCTCGGATATTTGTTAGAGGACACCAGCTCGACATTTGAATGCTACTGTTACATTCTTATTGTTTTAGAATCCAGCAGTACGTAAATTTGCAGGAGTAAAATGTTGTGTGATGATTATGAAACTTCTTCATGGGATATAGAGGTCACCCTTATATGAGTAATCGTAAGCATGTGAAATCGCCTTAAGTCGTTGCTGACTTAAATCGATTGCTTTTGTTAATAGGGCATAGTAGTAGTCCCAAGTTAAGTAAGCGCGAGCATGTTGCACCGTCTTAAGTCATTGCCGACTTAAGCCGATTGCTCTGTTTGCAGGGCATAGTGGTCACCCCTATGTGAGTAATCGTGAGCATGTTGCACCGTCTTGAGTCGTTGCCGACTTAAGCCGATTGCTCCGTTAGCAGGGCATAGTGGTCACCCCGAGTTAAGTAAGCGCGAGCATGTTGCACCGTCTTGAGTCGTTGCCGACTTAAGCCGATTGCTCCATTAGCAGGGCATAGTGGTCACCCCGAGTTAAGTAAGCGCGAGCATGTTGCACCGTCTTAAGTCGTTGCCGACTTAAGCCGATTGCTCCGTTAGCAGGGCATAGTGGTCACCCCGAGTTAAGTAAGCGCGAGCATGTTGCACCGTCTTGAGTCGTTGCCGACTTAAGCCGATTGCTCCGTTAGCAAGGCATAGTGGTCACCCCGAGTTAAGTAAGCGCGAGCATGTTGCACCATCTTAAGTCGTTGCCGACTTAAGCCGATTGCTCCGTTAGCAGGGCATAGTGGTCACCCTGAGTTAAATAAGAATGCAGGTCGATCATGAACAAACTGAGTATTCTTGAAGCCTTTTTATTGATGACATATTTCCCATTTTATAGAGTACATTATCGTCCCGATAGCTTTTGAAATACAACTAGGGGTAAAACTTCCTGAGATGTTCTATATTCCAGGAGTTCCCAATTTCTGTGCCGTCCATTTGAGTGAGACGATATGATCCCGGCCGAGTGACTTCTGCTACTATGAATGGTCCTTCCCATAAGGGTGACAACTTGTGCCGTCCCTCCCCCGTTAGAATTCGGCGGAGGACGAGATCTCCCACCGAAAAGGATCATCGTCGTACGACTTTGTCGTGATAGCGTCTCAGAGTCTGCTGGTATCGTGCCGATTGAATTACTGCGTTCAGCCGTTCTTCTTCGAGTACATCCATATCCTCCAGCCTAGTAGCTTCGGCTTCTGATATGCTTTCAAAGACCAACCTTGGCGCCCCAGACTTGAGATCAGCGGGTAATACTGCCTCTGACCCATAGACCATGAAGAAAGGAGTGTTTCCATGCAGAGCTCGGCTAGGTTGAGTTCTTAGGCTCCAAACGACGTAGGGCAATTCCCTCATCCATTTTCTTGTGAACTTTTCATTTTTATCGAAGACCTTTTTCCTGAGTGCCTCCAATATCATCCCGTTAGCTCGTTCTACCTGCCCGTTGGCTCTTGGATGTGCTACCAAAGCATACTTGATCTGAATGCTCTTTTGTTCGCAGAAATTGAAGAACTCTGAACTTGTGAAGTTGGATCCTAGGTCAGTTATGATACTGTTCGGTATTCCGAATCTGAATATTATGTCCTGTATGAATTCCACGGCCTTGGCTGAGTTTAAAGAAGCAATGGGTTTGAATTCTATCCATTTAGTGAATTTGTCGATTGCTACCAGTACATGAGTGTATCCTCCTTGAGCTTTCTTGAAAGGCCCAATCATATCCAGTCCCCAGCATGCGAATGGCCAAATTACTGGTATGGTCTGCAGTTGCTGTGCTGGTAAATGTTGTTGCTTTGACAAGTACTGGCAAGCTTCGCACCTCTGAACTAACTCGGCTGCATCACTTTTCGTTGTTGGCCAATAGAATCTCGACCTGAAGATCTTCCCGACTAGTGTCTTGGATGCTACGTGTATTCCACATTGCCCAGCATGGACCTCGTCTAGAAGTTGCTTCCCCATAGATGAGAGAATGCATTTCATGAGGACACCCGATGCGCCTCTTCTATATAGTGTCTCCCCAATGAGTGTGTAGTGAGCTGACTATCTTATGATGCGCTCGGCTGCGTTTTTGTCATCTGGTTCCTCTTCATTCTTTATATATCTGATGATCGGCCTTCTCCAGTCATCAGAGTCTGACTCTGGTTGATTCACGGTATTACACTCTTCTGCCTGATCCATTGAGATGCTTGGCTGTGGTATTTCTTGTACAAAGACTCCAGGTGGGACCTGAGTTCGACTAGATCCTAGCTTGGACAATACATCGGCTGCCGTGTTTCGATCTCTTTCTACATGATGAAATTCCAGACCTTCAAATTTATCTTCTAGTTTTCGGACGGCAGTGCAGTACTTTCTGAAAGGGAATTAGGCTTACACCTAGTTCCTAAATAATTTTTGGTGGATGAATTGCCCAACACAAATAATTGGACTAACTAGTTTGCTCTAGTGTATAAGTTATACAGGTGTAAAAGGTTCACACTTAGCCAATAAAAAGATCAAGTATTGGATTCAACAAAGGAGCAAAAGGGGCAACCGAAGGCACCTCTGGCCTGGGGGCACCGGACTGTCCGGTGTACACCGGACAGTGTCCGGTGCACCACCGGACAGTGTCCGGTGCACCAGAGGACTCCAATTTAAACTTGCCACCTTCGGGAATTTCCAGAGGCACTCCGCTATAATTCACCGGACTGTCCGGTGTACACCGGACAGTGTCCGGTGCTCCAAGGAAGAGCGGCCTCCGGAACTCGCCAGCTTCGGGAATTCACTTCAGCTGCTCCGCTAAAATTCACCGGACTGTCCGGTGTAACAGCGGGGCAACGGCTATTTCGGCGCCAACGGCTACCTGCGACGCATTAAATGCGCGCGCTGCGCGCGCAGAAGTCAGGCACGCCCATACTGGCGCACCGGACAATGAACAGTACATGTCCGGTGTGCACCGGACATCCAGGCGGGCCCAGAAGACAGAAGCTCCAACGGTCGGAATCCAACGGTTTTGGTGACGTGGCTGTGGCACCGGACATGTCCGGTGTGCACCGGACTGTCCGGTGCGCCATCGAACAGACAGCCTCACCAAACGGCTAGTTTGGTGGTTGGGGCTATAAATACCCCAACCACCCCACCATTCATTGCATCCAAGTTTTCCAGCTTCCAACCACTATACAAGAGCTAGCATTCATTGCAAAGCACACCAAAAGAGATCAAATCTTCTCCCAACTCCACACAAAGCCTTAGTGACTAGAGAGAGTGATTTGTAGTGTTCATTTGAGCTCTTGCGCTTGGATCGCTTCTTTTCTTTCGCATTCTTTCTTGAGATCATACTCACTTGTAATTGAGGCAAGAGACACCAATTGTGTGGTGGTCCTTGCGGGAAGTTTAATTCCCAAGTGATTTGAGAAGAGAAGCTCACTCGGTCCGAGGGACCGTTTGAGAGAGGGAAAGGGTTGAAAAAGACCCGGCCTTTGTGGCCTCCTCAACGGGGAGTAGGTTTGAGAGAACCGAACCTCGGTAAAACAAATCCACGTGTCTCACTTCATTATTCGCTTGCGATTTGTTTTCACGCCCTCTCTCGGACTCATTCTTATTTCTAACGCTAACCCGACTTGTAGTTGTGTTTATATTTGTAAATTTCAGTTTCGCCCTATTCACCCCCCCTCTAGGCGTCTATCAATTGGTATCAGAGCGGGTGCTTCATTAGAGCCTAACCGCTCGAAGTGATGTCGGGAGATCACGCCAAGAAGGAGATAGAGACCGGCGAAAAGCCCACTACAAGCCATGGGAGCACTTCATCGGAAGAGTCCCGCACCAAGAGAAAGGAGAAGAAGAATTCTTCCAAAGGGAAGGAGAAGAAGACTTCTTCACATCAAAAGGAGAAGAAGGAGAAATCCTCTTCTCACAAGACGCGTCGGAGTGGGGACAAGAAAAAGAGGATGAGGAAAGTGGTCTACTACGAGACCGATTCTTCATCGCCATCCACCTCCGGCTCCGACGCAGCATCCGTCACTTCTAAGCATCAAGAGCGCAAGAAGTATAGTAAGATCCCCCTACGCTACCCTCGCATTTCCAAACATACACCTTTACTTTCCGTCCCATTAGGCAAACCACCAACTTTTGATGGTGAAGATTATGCTAGGTGGAGTGATTTAATGCGATTTCATCTAACCTCACTCCACAAAAGTATATGGGATGTTGTTGAGTTTGGTGCACAGGTACCATCCGTAGGGGATGAAGACTATGATGAGGATGAGGTGGCCCAAATCGAGCACTTCAACTCTCAAGCAACAACAATACTCCTCGCCTCTCTAAGTAGAGAGGAGTATAACAAAGTGCAAGGGTTGAAGAGCGCCAAGGAAGTTTGGGATGTGCTCAAAACCACACACGAAGGAGATGAGCTCACAAAGATCACCAAGCGGGAGACGATCGAGGGGGAGCTCGGTCGGTTCCGGCTTCGCAAAGGGGAGGAGCCACAAAACATGTACAACCGGCTCAAGACCTTGGTGAATCAAGTGCGCAACCTCGGGAGCAAGAAATGGGATGACCACGAAATGGTTAAGGTTATTCTAAGATCTCTTATTTTTCTTAACCCTACTCAAGTACAATTAATTCGTGGCAACCCAAGATATACACTAATGACCCCCGAGGAGGTAATCGGGAATTTTGTGAGTTTTGAGTGCATGATCGAAGGCTCGAGGAAGATCAACGAACTTGATGATCCCTCCACATCCGAAGCTCAACCCGTCGCATTCAAGGCGACGGAGGAAAAGAAGGAGGAGTCTACACCAAGTAGACAACCAATCGACGCCTCCAAGCTCGACAATGAGGAAATGGCGCTCGTCATCAAGAGCTTTCGCCAAATCCTCAAGCAACGGAAAGGGAAGGATTACAAATCCCGTTCCAAGAAGGTTTGCTACAAGTGTGGTAAGCCCGGTCACTTTATTGCTAAATGTCCATTATCAAGTGACAGTGACAGGGATAACGACAAGAAGGGCAAGAGGAGAGAAAAGAAGAGGTACTACAAGAAGAGGGGCGGCGATGCCCATGTTTATCGGGAGTGGGACTCCGACGAAAGCTCTAGCGATTCCTCCTCCGACGAGGACGCCGCCAACATCGCCGTCACCAAGGGACTCCTCTTCCCCAACATCGGCCACAAGTGCCTCATGGCAAAAGACGGCAAAAAGAAGAAGGTTAAATCTAAATCCTCCACTAAATATGAGTCCTCTAGTGATGATAATGCTAGTGATGAGGAAGATAACTTGCGTACTCTTTTTGCCAATCTTAACATGGAACAAAAGGAAAAATTAAATGAATTAATTAGTGCTATTCATGAAAAGGATGACCTTTTGGATTCTCAAGAGGACTTTCTTATTAAAGAAAATAAGAAACATGTTAAGGTTAAAAATGCTTATGCTCTAGAAGTAGAAAAATGTGAAAAATTGTCTAGTGAGCTAAGCACTTGCCATGAGACTATAGACAACCTTAGAAATGAGAATTCTAATTTTACTAGCTAAGATTGATTCTCATGTTTGTAATGCTTCAACTTCCAATCCTAGAGATGTTAATGATGATTTGCTTGCTAGGATTGAAGAGTTGAACATTTCTCTTGCTAGCCTTAGAAATGAAAATGAAAAATTGCTTGCTAAGGCTAAAGATTTTGATACTTGCAATACTACTATTTCCGACCTTAGAAGTAAAAATGAAATATTGCATGCTAAGGTTGTAGAACTAAAATCTTGCAAACCCTCTACATCTACCATTGAGCACACTTCTATTTGTACTAGATGTAGAGATGTTAACATTGATGCTATACATGATCACATGACTTTAATTAAACAACAAAATGATCATATAGCTAAATTAGATGCTAAAATTGCCGAGCATAACTTAGAAAACGAAAAATTTAAATTTGCAAGAAGTATGCTCTATAATGGGAGACGCCCTGGCATCAAGGATGGCATTGGCTTCCAAAGGGGAGACAATGTCAAACTTAATGCCCCTCCTAAAAGATTATCTAATTTTGTAAAGGGCAAGGCTCCCATGCCTCAGGATAACGAGGGTTACATTTTATACCCTGCCGGTTATCCCGAGAGCAAGATTAGGAGAATTCACTCTAGGAAGTATCACTCTGGTCCTAATCATGCTTTTATGTATAAGGGTGAGACATCTAGTTCTAGGCAACCAACCCATGCTAAGTTGCCTAAGAAAACTCCTATTGCATCAAATGAACATAGCCTTTCATTTAAAACTTTTGATGCATCTTATGTGTTGACTAACAAATCCGGCAAAGTAGTTGCCAAATATGTTGGGGGCAAGCACAAGGGGTCAAAGACTTGTGTTTGGGTACCCAAAGTTCTTGTGTCTAATGCCAAAGGACCCAAAACCATTTGGGTACCTAAAATCAAGAACTAAAATTGTTTTGTAGGTTTATGCATCCGGGGGCTCAAGTTGGATCATCGACAGTGGGTGCACAAACCACATGACTGGGGAGAAGAAAATGTTCTCCTCCTACGAGAAAAACCAAGATCCCCAACGGGCTATCACATTCGGGGATGGAAATCAAGGTTTGGTCAAAGGTCTTGGTAAAATTGCTATATCTCCTGACCATTCTATTTCCAATGTTTTTCTTGTAGACTCATTAGATTACAATTTGCTTTATGTATCTCAATTATGCAAAATGGGCTACAACTGTCTTTTCACTGATGTAGGTGTCACTGTCTTTAGAAGAAGTGATGATTCAATAGCATTTAAGGGAGTGTTAGAGGGTCAGCTATACTTGGTAGATTTTGATAGAGCTGAACTCGACACTTGCTTAATTGCTAAGACTAACATGGGCTGGCTCTGGCATCGCCGACTAGCACATGTTGGGATGAAGAATCTTCACAAGCTTCTAAAGGGAGAACACATTTTAGGACTAACAAATGTTCATTTTGAGAAAGACAGGGTTTGTAGCGCATGCCAAGCAGGAAAGCAAGTTGGTGCCCATCATCCACACAAGAACGTCATGACGACCGACAGGCCGCTTGAGCTACTCCACATGGATTTATTCGGCCCGATTGCTTACATAAGCATCGGCGGGAGTAAGTATTGTCTTGTAATAGTGGATGATTATTCTCGCTTCACTTGGGTATTCTTTTTGCAGGAAAAATCAC